>NC_139970.1:3466645-3951645 GCF_963993115.1 Abramis brama | reverse complement strand
TTCTGCAGCCTATCTGGCAACCTCGAGTCAGGGGGGAGGGGGAGGGGATACACTGTTCTACAGTAATTTGAAAGTGATTGCAGTACCAGTTTTGGCCACAATCTTACATACGGCTCCTTTAAATTGGCTATGATATAACCATGGCTGTGTATTCCACTATATTCACTACAGTGGCTGGAAACATTGTTTTCAATCATAATTACTTGCATGGATTCACATCGCAAATCAATCAGCAAGATTGATTTATGCAGATTTATGCCCGTCTCCAGTAGAGATCCATTTCCTGGAGAGTTTAGGTGTAGGAGTTTCTTCTTCTTCTTCTTCTTCTATTCCTTTCCGGCAGACTAGGCACTACTAGTGCATTGCTGCCTCCCACTGGTGATAAAGATAGTCTACATTAAGGCTCCCCTTAGCCTATATTTTCCAATATATGTCCGCAGCCTTAGGTGTAGGAGTTTAGTCTTAATTACAACTTGTAACTTGTGGTAGAACTCTGACTTGTACCACGTGATCGCTGTACCACCTGACCACTGCACCACCTGACCACTGCAGATCCAACCCTAATCAAACACACCTGAACAAGCTAATCAAGGGCTTCAAGATTAGGCTATATTAGAAAGCTGCAGGCAAATGATTTTCATTAGGGTTGGAGTTACCCAGACCCCCAATTGGATCTTTAAAAACGCATTTTCATAAAGTGTTTTAAACTCTTTTGATAGCGTTTGTTGTGGGACTCAGCTGATATTTTGATGCAGCAACAGGGGTCTTTCTTTGTAGTTTTGTGGTTCGCCCCTCCTGACTCACTAATTCAGTGCATCTTCCAGCAGAGTTGATTTTGAGATTGCAGGTCGAGAGGATGACAGCTCAAGTGTACTGCTCGTTTAGTGCTGTTTTATTGTGTCTGTCTGCTTGTTTAAGCACAACAGACGCTGGAGTCCTAGGTGAGAAGTTCTTTTAGCTTCATTACGCAGCCCGAAGAAGTGCATAAATAAAGTGCCTTACAAAATTTGATTTCAGACACATCTGCTTGCAAAAATACAGTACAGACGTCAAGTGGAAGTTCATCTTTGTATGTTGGTTTAGTTTTAATAATAAGCAAAGTATAAATATGCAAACTGTCATAAGTTTATGCATTTTTCATTGCACAAGTAAAACCCATATAATCACTAATGGGCACTTTTGTTTACTGTTAAACACGAACATTAGTGTTATAATATGGCTGCAGAATTGTTACCGGACTGTATCAATCCTGAGTTTAAACTTTTGCCTAAAGTCTTTTTTTTTTTTTTTTTAAGAAATGCATAAGCCTACAATATAACGTGGGGAGCTAATTATAACCGATAACTCTGCATTTTACATATATAGTGGGTTTCTATATTTGTTTTGTTTTCTGTTGAGTAGCTTATTAAAATGCTTAAAAGGAAATGAGGGTGGTCATGTGGATGGCATCATTTTTGAAGATGTACACCAGTAAATTTGTATACAACAAATTAACTGATGTCCATGCTTTCTATCAGCATTGCGCTATTACTCACTCTACTACAGTGGGGTAGGTTGTAACTTCACTCTCAGTCTTTGAAACTGATTGATGTGGTTTAGTGAAAAATGGTAGATTTCTAAGCTACTTGACTTGAAGCAGATAAATGTGTGAATATTATAAAGTTTGAGACTCATTGCAAAACCCCTGACTTGCAAATGCTGAAGCAAACTATTACAGCACTTCCTGGTCTCCCCTAATGATCCTCTTCTGTAGTTTCTGGTCAGTGTCCAGCGATGCTGACGGTCGTGCCCTCCCGACGAGATTGCACTTCTGATAGAGACTGCTCTGGAGGACACAAATGCTGTCAATTTCCCTGTGGGTCCGCGTGTGTGCCGCCTGTTTTCAGTGAGTTTTAATTATTGATGCATGCTATACGTCTTCCAGGAAAAAAAAAACCCTGAAAAAGTTTTCACTCAGGAATTGCTAGCAAGTTTCACAAATAATTGCAAAGAAACCGTGAGTAACACATTGAACTAAACGTGAAACTATGAAGTAGATGGACTGAATATTCCGGTAAATCCTCCTACGATTTTTTTTTTTTTTTTTTTTTTCATAGTGTATGAGACATTCAGTATTCAGTGATGTGGTTTCTCTGTCATGTGTCTCTATAACAGCAAAGGCAGGGGAGTGTCCAAGCACAAAGTCTGGAGCAGGAATGTGTGCAGAGTTGTGTTACTATGACAGTGACTGTCCGAACAATGAGAAATGCTGCAGCAATGGATGTGGACATCAGTGTATGGATCCATTTGCAGGTATTTATGTTATTATATTAGTGTTTGGGTCAGCTTCCTCATTTCAGTTTGTCTTGTTTTATAATTAATCGTTCTCAATGTAAAAAGTATTCAGCCAATAGCACAGGAAGGCTTTACAAAATTAATTCAAATGATTAATAATACGATCATGATTAAGAATTAAGGTGTAAAATTTGGTATTTGGGTTTTGTGCTGTATCTGAGACTGAATGCCTATAAACGGACTGACTGAAGTTGACTATCTGTATCCATCCAGTGAAGCCTGCAGCCGAACCGCCGAGGCCTCCAGGAAAGCCTGCAGCCGAACCTCCAAAGCCTCCAGGAAAGCCTGCAGCCGAACCTCCAGGAAAGCCTGCAGCCGAACCTCCAAAGCCTCCAGCGAAGCCTGCAGCCGAACCTCCAAAGCCTCCAGGAAAGCCTGCAGCCGAACCTCCAAAGCCTCCAGGAAAGCCTGCAACCGAACCTCCAAAGCCACCAGGAAAGCCTGCAGCCGAACCTCCAAAGACTCCAGGAAAGCCTGCAGCTGAACCTCCAAAGCCTCCAGTGGAGCCTTCTACCGAAGAGCCGGAGCCTTCTACAGAACTGCCGGAGCCTTCTGCTGAACTGCCGGAGCCTTCTACCGAACCTCTGGAGCCTTCAGACGAACTGCCAGTGACGCCTGCAGTGGAACCCCCAAAGCCTCCAGTGAAGCCTGCAGCCGAACCCCCGAAGCCTCCTGTAAAGCCTCCAATGAAGCCTGTGGCCGAACCCCCGAAGCCTCCAATGAAGCCTGCAGCTGAACCCCCGAAGCCTCCTGTGAAGCCTGTGGCCGAACTGCCCAAGCCTCCAATGAAGCCTGTGGCCGAACCGCCCAAGCCTCCAATGAAGCCTGCAGGCGAACCCCCGAGGCCTCCTGTGAAGCCTGCAGCGCCTCCAATGAAGCCTGCAGCTGAACCTCCAAAGCCAACTGACCCTTATGGCCAATGTCCTGGCCATAATTAATGTGGCTATGCATGCAGTGCTGATTTAACCATTGGATGTATGGTGTTTTCCCTGTTTATCACCAAATAAATCTCACACTTGTAAGACCATTTCCTCTCTTTCTTTTTTCTTTTTTTGGAAAACAAGGAATTAGATTTTTGTATTCCAGTGTTAGTTTGGCTGTTCTCTCACATAATGGCTCATTGGAATCAATGCGTGAGATCCCACTCTCCAAAGCCACGCCTCTTTCAAAATGCTTGAACGCACACAGCAGAGTCTGTAAAGTGTCACAGGTTGAAAGACTGCACTAAATTGCCTCATGTCTAAAATGCATAACATTACGGTGATAATGAATGTAAACAAATTGCAGTGCGCTAGTTGTACCACCTGACTGATGCAGATTCATTTCGGCGTTGATGGTGTTGACATGGAAACGTCTGAATCCAAATGCAATGATTGGACGAACAATTCTATGAATTCTGTGAAGTTTCAACCAGTATTGTCTATTGACCAATAGTCTTCTGCATTCTGAAGCATTTTAGTGAAATTGTCTTCTAGTGGTTGTTTTAATTTAGGAAGTTGCAACTTCAAGCCTATTAACAGATGATCCCTTTAGTTGCCTGCGACCAAATGAGTTCTGAATGCCTGTAATGCCGAGTTCACACTGCACAATTTTCAAAGTAGTCGGGTCCCTGTTCTTTTCACACTGCACGGCTATCTGGGGTAACGTTCAGTTGCTGCTGTGTGCACGATGCACCGACGACAGTTTCACAGTGCATGACTATACAACCGAACCCACGTGAGAAGTGGCAGGAGTAGTCGTGGCTGAGAGGTTATGGTGATGGACTTGAAATCCATTGGGGTCTCCCCGCGCAGGTTCGAACCCTGCCGACTGTGTGGCTCTTTGTCTGTTTGCGACAGGAATTGTGACATCTAGGAGCTTTGTACGAGCTGCTTTTTTTTTTTCTAACACGGACATTGGGCTCTTTTCAAGCCTGAAGTGGGCATCGTTTCAAAAGGCCCAGATCATATGTGATTTTGGCCATTCTATTCAGGCTGTCGGAGCAATGGCTTTGGCATCCCCCGACAACTTCACAGCCTTCATGTTGTGCAGCTCAAGAGTCGCCGCATTATATTTTATGGAGAATCTTGGATATTAGTGTTTTGAAATGTTGCATTCGTTCTCTCTTAGAAAAGTCAAACAGAAACCTACTCATTATGTCCCAAGTGCTCTTTTGTCGAAACCACCTTAGAGTTAGCAACATGCCATGAAAAAAAACTCCACTCTTTCAATGGCAGTGTTCCTAGCTTTGGAAGGAGCAGCCTATATGTCCCTTTATAAATTGTGGTCTTCATCCTTTAATACCACAAACTTTAAGCTGACAAAGCATGAACACTTTAAGGAGAAAGTGCTGTTATATCCCTAGGGTGGCTGTTCCCTGGCAAAAGCCTGGCTAGCTCAAATGGTAGCGCATCAGACTTTTTATCTGAGGGTCCAGGGTTCAAGGAAACCTCCCCTAATCTCTTGCTGTGCTCTTCCCAGCCTTTGAGAGAGGTGGTCTTCCTCTTCAAGATAAGATGTGCCGGGGTTATTTCCCAGCATTTGGTGTTGTTTTGCCTGCTGTAATGCTTGGTTACTAGGGACTTTAAGCAACAGCTGCGGATTGCCCAACACTGCCGTTCCGGCAATGGCAAAGAGCTAAAGAGCGTAAAAATCACTAAGCGACAGTAAAGAGGACGGCGTAGGGGTAATTTAATCATCAGACAAAATACAATAAAAGGAAGTGATTTTAAAAAGGAAGAGAAGGGTTGCTTTTGGCATTTAATGATATACAGAAATGATTACAATGCCACATAACCTAAAACATAACATTAATATTCTTAATCTGTCACGTAGTAACGACTACGGCAAATCAGCTGTTCTCACGTGGTAGACGGTTACAGTAGAACGTCGCACGTGCACAATAGAACGGCAGAATGCCGTTCCACCAGAGGCTGTTGCTTAAAGTCCCTACTGTCTAAGCAAGCAGTGGTGGGGGACATTGAGAGAACTCAGCTGAAGCTTGCCGTTGACTCTGTATGTGCAGGCCCGGGGCAAGTGGAAAGATTGCTTACTCTGTATAGCATTTAGTACTCTGCGTTGTGCCCGCAGCATCCCCAGTCCAAATCCGGATGATGGCATCTTTTCGTGTAGGTGAAGACATTGTTGAACTCCTTTTTGCCAACACAATATTTTCGCCATCCACACTGATAGTTGGCCCCGGTGTTCTCTGAGCATGTGACTCACTGGTGGGAGTAGTCGTGGCCGAGAGGTTAAGGCGATGGACTCGAAATCCATTTGGGTCTCCCCGCGCAGGTTCGAACCCTGCCGACTACGTGGCTCCTTGTCACTTTGTCTGTTTGCGACAGGAATTGTGACATCCATGAGCTTTGTACAAACTCCTTTTTTCTCTAAAACGGAAAATTGGGCAACCCACATCTCTTTTCAAGCCTGAAGTGAGCAGGTTTTTGTGTAGGCGAAGACGTCCTTAGTTTTTAAATAAGTGTTTTGGCACACCTGTCCGAGTGGCGCTACAAATTCTTCTAAAATCTGATTTTATTTCGGGCATGTTAAAGGGGACAAGATGTAAAATGAGTTTCTGATGTCCCCAGAGTGTGTATGTGAAGTTTTAGCTCAAAATACCCAACAGATCCTTTTTTAACAGCATGTTTAAATGGTCACTTTTTGGTGTGTGCCCTTTAAATGCAAATAAGCTGCTGCTGCACGGCAAAGGGGGCGGGGCTTCATGAGCTCGCGCTCAGTCTCAGGACAATTTCATCTCACGGAATGATGATAATATCAGAAACTCTCAGTAACGGTGTTCATTTCGACTCGGAGTCGGACAATAATGCCTACAGAGTCAGAGTGCTGTATGGAGATGGAACAGGTATAGTTTAGTTTAATTACGGTTATAACGTATTTGTCATCTGCTTGTATGCATCCACTACATACTAACTTACATACCACTGTAAAGTATGCTGTTTCGGACCAGGTCCAAATGATGATCAAAAATATACAGATGAGTGTAGTAAAGTTTATTGTACATCACACAAAAGATGAAGCGTCAGTTTTACTCCAGAAAATCACCGTAAGAGCTGAGTAAACACAGTATAAGATGTGCGTAAGTACATAAACGAATTTCGGTAGAGTTGAGGGAGCATTTTCTTTGAAAACAAAATAATTCCACCACGTCTTCAGCGTCTGCCTCAGATTTCGGGAGTAAATAGAGAGAGAGCTATGTGGATTAATACATCCAGCCACACAACACCTACAACGCTTGGGAGACATTCTCGTCAGTGCAGCAATGGCGGATGTGTACAACTCGCTGTGAACTCGATCAGGGCGGGTCTATGTTAAAACTGCAGTGTCTGTCAAAACTCGTGGGTGGGGCCTGTGGCTTTAGTGACGTCACTAAAGTCGCAATCTGAAAACAGGTCGTTGGGAGACACTGCTGATGATTTATGGGGATTAATAAAAAAGGAGTGAGTGGATTTTTATCACTATTGGGTGGTTGTGTACACACACTGCCAACACACATTCATGTCCAAACAGCATGCAAAAGTGAATTTTGCATAATAGGCCCCCTTTAAATTAGCATTCGACAAACGCGAACAAACTTTTACTTATGTACACTCACAATAACAATTAAATGTTGTGCTTTTGTAAAATAAAGAAAACAAACAGGGTGCGCTTTCTGCCGTCTCGGTCTCCGTCATAGAAATGAACCAAAACTCTATAGGCTACTTGCCTCGGTCACGATAAGAAATATGTCTATAGAAAGCTTGAGTGAACAAATATTATCTGATTATGCAATCCATATGAAACCATTCAATATTAAAGGAGCTGTATGTAAGAAATGTATTTCAATTAATCATAAAATGGCCCTGATATGTCACTAGACATTAAGAAATCATGTTCATTTCACTGACAACAGTAGTACGGCCAGGATATTGTCATTTAAAAAGTGAAGTTGCAGCCCTCAACTGATGTTGATGTTGTCATGTTGTGTTTTGGCCTGAAGCGCCACCCTCCACCTATCTACCAATCACAAAGTCAGTAGTGTTTCTGCATCCGGGTTGCCAGCTCAGCTCTAGTTACCACAGCTGCAGCTACAAACGTTCGTGCTGGATTCTGCAGCCTATCTGGCAACCTCGAGTCAGGGGGGAGGGGGAGGGGATACACTGAAAGTGATTGCAGTACCAGTTTTGGCCACAATCTTACATACGGCTCCTTTAACCCTACTAATGTGACCCACCGTTTTATCCTTAACGATATTATTTATTTTTATTACGAAATCGTAATAAAACGAATTGTCATCCCTTGAATATGTTGTTAATTTTTTATTTTTTTTATATCCAAACATTTTCATCCACAAGCAAAAGTGGCTTACTGCTTTATGTTTTCCTCTTTTTCTTGTTGAATTTAACTCTCGTTTCATCCCTCAGGCCTAGGCCTATAAATAACAAAAAATGCTTTTTTAAATGTATTATAATGAATTATTTAAGAAAATATATATTAAGATATTCAACCTTGTAGGTTCTTTTTTCCTGTGTAAAAAATATCATATTATGTATGCAAACCCATAATATATATATATATATATATATATATATATATATATATATATATATATATATATATATATATATATATACCTCATAACATCAGTAACTCGACAGCCCTACCTAGAATGGTTTTCCTCAGCGTTTGTAATATCTGCACAAAGGGCAGTTGTGCGAAGATTCGCCTTTGGAGGAAAACTCTTGATTTTGTACTCGAAAAATGTAAGTATCATTAATATTAAAAATTAATATTACCCCAGAATGAATTGCATTGCTATCCCACCCCAAAACATACAATAATAACAACGATAAATGCTGACCAATACTTAATTATATTACTTTTTACTGAAAATGATATAATTCAATAAAACAAACAAAATGTAATATATGTCATATGACATAGCTATGCATGAATACACTCTAGATGTGTATATAATGAACATATATACATTTTCTTTCAAACAATTAAATAAAACATTAATTAAATAATTATATTTTATTTACTGACAACAAATTAGAAATATTAATAAATTAGTAAAAGAATGAATGAAAGTCACTATCACACAATAAACAAATGCATATACAAGTCAACACATGAAACAAAGCTTTATTCAAACTACAATCATGTATGTAGGCTACAGAAGCTGAACCCCACATCCTTCTGCCATCTCAACACAGCGGTTCCCATTCTGCGGCTTTATTCTGATGAATCAGCTGACCGCCAGAGGTGAGCCGTTCCCTCGTGCCTGAGGTTGTTGCGTGTTGTTTTGTGCTTCACAATCTGAGGCAAAAAAGGCAGGTGGAGTGATGGAGGGTCTCATAAGGGCAGGTGGAGTGATGGAGGGTCTCGTAAGGGCTGGTGGAGTGATGGAGGGTCTCGTAAGGGCTGGTGGAGTGATGGAGGGTCTCGTAAGGGCAGGTGGAGTGATGGAGGGTCTCGTAAGGGCAGGTGGAGTGATGGAGGGTCTCGTAAGGGCAGGTGGAGTGATGGAGGGTCTCGTAAGGGCAGGTGGAGTGATGGAGGGTCTCGTAAGGGCAAGTGGAGTGATTGAGGGACTCATCCATGGCACCATCTCCAGGATTCAGCTCTGGGCTTCTCATCCTCAGTGCTCACACCAGCCTGCTGACATTTCAGATCCTACAAAAATGCACAAACATAACACAAAAGCAGTAATTTCAACCGCACAATGTCATTTGATTTCAGTATTATTTAGAAGACAAAAACACTTTTTTTTCACAAATGCCGCCATCATCTTTCCTTGTAGGTCCTGCTCCACCACAAAAGATCTGCAGCAAATGCACAGAGATCAAGAATCAGAAAAGTGCTGTAATAGCTCTGTTTGAAATTACAATAATTAAAATAAACTACAACTTAATATTTAAATAGTTGTTGTTATTCATTTCTGTAGTATACTGACTCAAAGCCTTTATGGCAGCATTCAGCTTCATGAGCCACTCTCCACCGGATAAACACACATCTGTTCATCTGTCCCTGTAACATCCAGACAAGATTCACGTTACCTCTGTGATTTATGAGCTCAACACTACATTTACATGTTGAGGTTGTTTTATCTTTTTATCCAACATAAATGTCCCTCAATTTATCAACTACTAATGGACAAATTAAATAGATAACTTATGTTTAGTTACTTTATAGATTTGTTCTACATAATAGCACACATTCATCACTCAGATGTCTATTTCATGTTACATTTCAAGATTTTCCTGTCAGATGTAAATAGACATTTAAAATAAGCGTCTTTATGATGTATGGTTTATGTAAATCCACTTTAGAGACCTAACTTACATGTCCTTACTGGAGCTCCCGTTATCTAACGTTATAAATAATAAAACGTGTTTTTTACAGCAAAATCACAACTATACTACACTGTGTAACGTCTTTACACCTTAAACAATTCAACAGTTTACTCTACAGTAGTTCAACACATGCAATTTTAACACAAGGAACCGTGTTTACTCACATTTGAAAGCACCCGCGTTGCTGATCTCTACGATGATTGATAATGATTTATCCTCTCGCGTGGCCCCCTGGGATAGAAGAGTATCCATCGGTTGAGCACTCGAAAATCTGGGCAAAAGCAGTAAGCCATCCGGGAACTTCTCGCCTACTCTTTTATGAATACTGATGTTTCGAACTGCTTCCTTCACGTACTGTTTTCGCCTACTATATAGTAGGACAGTAGGCATATTCGAATGCACTTAAGTCTGAATCTCGCGATAATTAGTACGTCACCCAGGTTATTCTCGCCTACTCTTTTGGATTCGTACATACTTTATCGCTCGCCTACTCTTTTTCCCATACTAAATAGTAGGGAAGTATGCGCTTTCGAACAAAGCCATAGTGTATGCCTTATTCAAACGCCTCATTGACTAAGCCACCTGAATGAGATGGAGAATTAGTAGGGCAAGCGAGTCATGCCCCAGTGGCCTGTCGAAGTAGTCGTTCATCCGGATTACTTTGTGTGCTGGCCTTGTTTAAATGCTGATGCTGTTGTTGTCACTGAAGCCAAAGTAATGGGGGCACATGAGCGCAGGTTTTTATCAGCCCCAGTGACCGATAAGGCACTGGCCTCCTAAGCCAGGGATTGTGGGTTCGAGTCCCATCTGGGGTGGTTTACAGCAGAGTGGCGCAGCGGAAGCGTGCTGGGCCCATAACCCAGAGGTCGATGGACCGAAACCATCCTCTGCTAAGGCTTCTTCACTTATATACATGTTTTATCCCAAATAAAGAGCAACTTCCACATCCCGCTTGTTCGTTCAGAAAACCTGTGTGTATGCCTTATTCAAACGCCTCATTGACTAAGCCACCTGAATGAGATGGAGAATTAGTAGGGCAAGCGAGTCATGCACCAGTGGCCTGTCAAAGTCGTCGTTCATCCGGATTACTTTGTGTGCTGGCCTTGTTTAAATGCAGATGCTGTTGTTGTCACTGAAGCCAAAGTAATGGGGGCACATGAGCACAGGTTTTTATCAGCCCCAGTGGCCTAATGGATAAGGCACTGGCCTCCTAAGCCAGGGATTGTGGGTTCAAGTCCCATCTGGGGTGGTTTACAGCAGAGTGGTTTATAGCAGAGCTCGAGTCCCATGTGGGGTGGTTTACACAAGAGTGGTGCAGCGGATGCGTGCTGTGCCCATAACCCAGAGGTTGATGGATTGAAACCATCCTCTGCTAGGACTGCTTTACTTATGTACATTCTCTGTTCCTACTTGGAGAAAAGTCGCCTCAGCTGTGCTAAAATCCTCTGTAGTTTTCACATGTTCTAATAGATGACAGAAGAGCGCTTCAAGTGTGCCTACATGCAAGTCCTTTTGAAAACAGTAGGGTAAGGCAATTTTGATGTCAGGAGCAGAATCAAATGAATCAATTCATTCAATTCATTCATGGCGCAGCGGAAGCGTGCTGGGCCCATAACCCAGAGGTCGATGGACCGAAACCATCCTCTGCTAAACTTTTTTTACTTAAATACATGCTCTGCTCCTACTTGAAGAAAAGTTGCCTCAACTCTATGCTAAAACACTCTGTATTTTTCACCTGATCTAATTTATGACAGGAGCACTTCAAATGTGCCTAAACGCAAGTCCTTTTGAAAAGTTGTGGGTATGGCAGTTTTGTTATCAGGAGCAGAGTGGTGCAGCAGAAGCGTACTGGGCGCATAACCCAGAGGTCGATGGACCGAAACCATCCTCTGCTAAGGCTTCTTCACTTATATACATGTTTTATCCCAAATAAAGAGCAACTTCCACATCCCGCTTGTTCGTTCAGAAAATCTGTGTGTATGTGTCACAGGTCGGGGTGGAGCGCCAGCTGGCCGCCCACCCCTTCGCTTGCGTGCCGCCCCTGAGGAGCCGACCGTGGACACGAAGGAGACAGGCAGACACAGAATTCAAAATAAATATACTCTTTATTAAATAATAAAAACAATGTTAAAAGTCTCTTCGGTTCAGGTTATCTCTTCATGTATCTCTTCGCATTTCTCAGCACCTTCGGACAGAGAGAGGAATGGACATAATCCACAGCTTCCGCATTCTCTTCAGCGTTCTCTTCGCGTTTCTCGGCACAGCATTAGCAGGCTCTTCCAGCATTAGCAGGCTCTTCCAGCATTAGCAGGCTCTTCCAGCATTAGCAGGCTCTTCCAGCATTAGCAGGCTCTTCCAGCATTAGCAGGCTCTTCCAGCATTAGCAGGCTCTTCCAGCATTAGCAGGCTCTTCCAGCATTAGCAGGCTCTTCCAGCATTAGCAGGCTCTTCCAGCATTAGCCGGCTCTTCCAGCATTAGCCGGCTCTTCACTGGACTCAGACAGAGGACGGATACATGTAACTCACAGCGTTAGCAGGTTCTTCACTGGACTCAGGCAGAGAATGGAATGGATACGTGTAACTCACAGCGTTAGCAGGTTCTTCACTGGACTCAGGCAGAGAGAGGAATGGATAGCTGTGACTGCGAGTGAACAGCAAAATAATTCCCACACTCGCATATCCACCACACACTGTAAGGTTCCACTCGTGCTCATTTCCACAATAAAACTGCAATTCAACAGACTCACGGTGCAACCAAGGCTTACACCCGCAATCCAGCCGAAGTCTTCTCTCTCCGTCTCTCTCTCTCACTTTCTCTCTCTCCCGCGGCCTCCCGCGGCGGCCACGGCCGCTCGCGTGCTGCGTGCCTCACCTCTCCCGCTGTTTCTTCCTCCTTCCCTCGCTACCCTCTCTCTCCAATGTCAGCGTCTTTTATGTTTCTCGCGCCCCAATCACCGCTTGGGATTTTTCCCTCGCACGTGCCAGTGATTTCGCCCGATCAACTCTCGCTGCATTTCCGCCCTGTTCATGAGACACCGGAACCGGCCCGGTGTTGCACCGGAAGGGTTCCTCCATAGCAACAACTCCCATACAGAAAGGTTCCGGCCCTGGTCACCCCGTGACATCCTCCCCCACCAATCCGCTCCAGTCCCTGGAGCGGGACGCCGAAGAAAAGAGGAAAAAAAAAAAAAAAAAAGACAAAACAAAAACAAACAAAAAAAGAGAAAAAAACTGGTCGCCATACCCTCGGCCCACGGTCGCTCAACTCAGGGCGGCATCCTGCCGACTACGCCATTTTATGTCACAGGTCGGGGTGGAGCGCCAGCTGGCCGCCCACCCCTTCGCTTGCGTGCCGCCCCTGAGGAGCCGACCGTGGACACGAA
This sequence comes from Abramis brama, assembly GCF_963993115.1. Taxonomy (NCBI): domain Eukaryota; kingdom Metazoa; phylum Chordata; class Actinopteri; order Cypriniformes; family Leuciscidae; genus Abramis; species Abramis brama. Next base: position 3,938,591 of record NC_139970.1, on the reverse strand, counting down.
GGAGACAGGCAGACACAGAATTCAAAATAAATATACTCTTTATTAAATAATAAAAACAATGTTAAAAGTCTCTTCGGTTCAGGTTATCTCTTCATGTATCTCTTCGCATTTCTCAGCACCTTCGGACAGAGAGAGGAATGGACATAATCCACAGCTTCCGCATTCTCTTCAGCGTTCTCTTCGCGTTTCTCGGCACAGCATTAGCAGGCTCTTCCAGCATTAGCAGGCTCTTCCAGCATTAGCAGGCTCTTCCAGCATTAGCAGGCTCTTCCAGCATTAGCAGGCTCTTCCAGCATTAGCAGGCTCTTCCAGCATTAGCAGGCTCTTCCAGCATTAGCAGGCTCTTCCAGCATTAGCAGGCTCTTCCAGCATTAGCCGGCTCTTCCAGCATTAGCCGGCTCTTCACTGGACTCAGACAGAGGACGGATACATGTAACTCACAGCGTTAGCAGGTTCTTCACTGGACTCAGGCAGAGAATGGAATGGATACGTGTAACTCACAGCGTTAGCAGGTTCTTCACTGGACTCAGGCAGAGAGAAGAATGGATAGCTGTGACTGCGAGTGAACAGCAAAATAATTCCCACACTCGCATATCCACCACACACTGTAAGGTTCCACTCGTGCTCATTTCCACAATAAAACTGCAATTCAACAGACTCACGGTGCAACCAAGGCTTACACCCGCAATCCAGCCGAAGTCTTCTCTCTCCGTCTCTCTCTCTCACTTTCTCTCTCTCCCGCGGCCTCCCGCGGCGGCCACGGCCGCTCGCGTGCTGCGTGCCTCACCTCTCCCGCTGTTTCTTCCTCCTTCCCTCGCTACCCTCTCTCTCCAATGTCAGCGTCTTTTATGTTTCTCGCGCCCCAATCACCGCTTGGGATTTTTCCCTCGCACGTGCCAGTGATTTCGCCCGATCAACTCTCGCTGCATTTCCGCCCTGTTCATGAGACACCGGAACCGGCCCGGTGTTGCACCGGAAGGGTTCCTCCATAGCAACAACTCCCATACAGAAAGGTTCCGGCCCTGGTCACCCCGTGACATATGCCTTACTCAAACGCTTCATTGACTAAGCCACCTGAATGAGATGGAGAATTAGTAGGGCAAGCGAGTCATGCCCCAGTGGCCTGTCGAAGTAGTCGGTCATCCGGATTACATTGTGTGCTGGCCTTGTTTAAATGCCTATGCTGTTGTTGTCACTGAAGCCAAAGTAATGGGGGCACATGAGCGCAGGTTTTTATCAGCCCCAGTGACCGATAAGGCACTGGCCTCCTAAGCCAGGGATTGTGGGTTCGAGTCCCATCTGGGGTGGTCTACAGCAGAGTGGCGCAGCGGAAGCGTGCTGGGCCCATAACCCAGAGGTCGATGGATCGAAACCATTCTCTGCTAGGACTGCATTACTTATTTACATGCTCTGTTCCTACTTGGAGAAAAGTCACCTCAGGTGTGTGCTAAAACCCTCTGTAGTTTTCACATGTTCTAATAGATGACAGAAGAGCGCTTCAAGTGTGCCTACACGCAAGTCCTATTGAAAACAGTAGGGTATGGCAATTTTGTTGTCAGCAGCAGAGTGGCGCAGCGGAAGCGTGCTGGGCCCATAACCCAGAGGTCGATGGATCGAAACCATCCTCTGCTAAACCTTTTTTTACTTAAATGCATGCTCTGCTCCTACTTGAAGAAAAGTTGCCTCAACTCTATGCTAAAACACTCTATATTTTTCAACTGATCTAATTTATGACAGGAGCATTTCAAATGTGCCTAAACGCAAGTCCTTTTGAAAAGTTGTGGGTATGGCAGTTTTGTTATCAGGAGCAGAGTGGCGCAGCGGAAGCGTGCTGGGCCCATAACCCAGAGGTCGATGGATCGAAACCATCCTCTGCTAAGACTGCTTCACTTATAAACATGCTGTGTTCTTACTTGAAGATAAGCTCACACATGTCCTCTTCATGTGTGCCTAAACACAAGTCCTTATGAAAACACCTGTGAATTGGAGTTCTTCTATGGCGAGCAGAGTGGCGCAGCGGAAGCGTGCTGGGCCCATAACCCAGAGGTCGATGGATCGAAACCATCCTCTGCTAAGACTGCTTCACTTATAAACTTGCTGTGTTCTTACTTGAAGATAAGCTCACACATGTGCTCTTCATGTGTGCCTAAACACAAGTCCTTATGAAAACACCTGTGAATTGGAGTTCTTCTATGGCGAGCAGAGTGGCGCAGCGGAAGCGTGCTGGGCCCATAACCCAGAGGTCAATGGATCGAAACCATCCTCTGCTAAGACTGCTTCACTTATAAACATGCTGTGTTCTTACTTGAAGATAAGCTCACACATGTGCTCTTCATGAGTGCCTAAACACAAGTCCTTATGAAAACACCTGTGAATTGGACTTCTTCTATGGCGAGCAGAGTGGCGCAGCGGAAGCGTGCTGGGCCCATAACCCAGAGGTCGATGGATCGAAACCATCCTCTGCTAAGGCTTCTTCACTTATATACATGTTTTATCCCAAATAAAGAGCAACTTCCACATCCCGCTTGTTCGTTCAGAAAATCTGTGGCTGCGTTCGAAACCGCATACTCAATGAGTAGGTACTTAATTTCAATAAGTACTTACTTAACAAGCGCTAAAAGAGTAGGTACTTTATAGCCAGATCTCGTTGAGTATGAATGCGAACCGGACATCTGCCATGTTGACGTTATCATGTGACCTACGACGCGTTATCACACGCGCAACAACTTAAAAGATTTGAACGACACGTTTAATTCATCTGTAAATATCTTGATATTGATTAAACTTGCTCATTTTGTGGTCTTTTTGAAGAAACTGCTGCCCATTTATTTTGTGAATACATTTAGGGTTGATTTAAGTTCTTATATTTAAAGGAGCTGTATGTAAGAAATGTATTTCAATTAATCATAAAATGGCCCTGATATGTCACTAGACATTAAGAAATCATGTTCATTTCAAATACTTATATCACTGACAACAGTAGTACGGCCAGGATATTGTCATTTAAAAAGTGAAGTTGCAGCCCTCAACTGATGTTGATGTTGTCATGTTGTGTTTTGGCCTGAAGCGCCACCCTCCACCTATCTACCAATCACGAAGTCAGTAGTGTTTCTGCATCCGGGTTGCCAGCTCAGCTCTAGTTACCACAGCTGCAGCTACAAACGTTCGTGCTGGATTCTGCAGCCTATCTGGCAACCTCGAGTCAGGGGGGAGGGGGAGGGGATACACTGTTCTACAGTAATTTGAAAGTGATTGCAGTACCAGTTTTGGCCACAATCTTACATACGGCTCCTTTAAATTGGCTATGATATAACCATGGCTGTGTATTCCACTATATTCACTACAGTGGCTGGAAACATTGTTTTCAATCATAATTACTTGCATGGATTCACATCGCAAATCAATCAGCAAGATTGATTTATGCAGATTTATGCCCGTCTCCAGTAGAGATCCATTTCCTGGAGAGTTTAGGTGTAGGAGTTTCTTCTTCTTCTTCTTCTTCTTCTATTCCTTTCCGGCAGACTAGGCACTACTAGTGCATTGCTGCCTCCCACTGGTGATAAAGATAGTCTACATTAAGGCTCCCCTTAGCCTATATTTTCCAATATATGTCCGCAGCCTTAGGTGTAGGAGTTTAGTCTTAATTACAACTTGTAACTTGTGGTAGAACTCTGACTTGTACCACGTGATCGCTGTACCACCTGACCACTGCACCACCTGACCACTGCAGATCCAACCCTAATCAAACACACCTGAACAAGCTAATCAAGGGCTTCAAGATTAGGCTATATTAGAAAGCTGCAGGCAAATGATTTTCATTAGGGTTGGAGTTACCCAGACCCCCAATTGGATCTTTAAAAACGCATTTTCATAAAGTGTTTTAAACTCTTTTGATAGTGTTTGTTGTGGGACTCAGCTGATATTTTGATGCAGCAACAGGGGTCTTTCTTTGTAGTTTTGTGGTCCGCCCCTCCTGACTCACTAATTCAGTGCATCTTCCAGCAGAGTTGATTTTGAGATTGCAGGTCGAGAGGATGACAGCTCAAGTGTACTGCTCGTTTAGTGCTGTTTTATTGTGTCTGTCTGCTTGTTTAAGCACAACAGACGCTGGAGTCCTAGGTGAGAAGTTCTTTTAGCTTCATTACGCAGCCCGAAGAAGTGCATAAATAAAGTGCCTTACAAAATTTGATTTCAGACACATCTGCTTGCAAAAATACAGTACAGACGTCAAGTGGAAGTTCATCTTTGTATGTTGGTTTAGTTTTAATAATAAGCAAAGTATAAATATGCAAACTGTCATAAGTTTATGCATTTTTCATTGCACAAGTAAAACCCATATAATCACTAATGGGCACTTTTGTTTACTGTTAAACACGAACATTAGTGTTATAATATGGCTGCAGAATTGTTACCGGACTGTATCAATCCTGAGTTTAAACTTTTGCCTAAAGTCTTTTTTTTGTTTGTTTTAAGAAATGCATAAGCCTACAATATAACGTGGGGAGCTAATTATAACCGATAACTCTGCATTTTACATATATAGTGGGTTTCTATATTTGTTTTGTTTTCTGTTGAGTAGCTTATTAAAATGCTTAAAAGGAAATGAGGGTGGTCATGTGGATGGCATCATTTTTGAAGATGTACACCAGTAAATTTGTATACAACAAATTAACTGATGTCCATGCTTTCTATCAGCATTGCACTATTACTCACTCTACTACAGTGGGGTAGGTTGTAACTTCACTCTCAGTCTTTGAAACTGATTGATGTGGTTTAGTGAAAAATGGTAGATTTCTAAGCTACTTGACTTGAAGCAGATAAATGTGTGAATATTATAAAGTTTGAGACTCATTGCAAAACCCCTGACTTGCAAATGCTGAAGCAAACTATTACAGCACTTCCTGGTCTCCCCTAATGATCCTCTTCTGTAGTTTCTGGTCAGTGTCCAGCGATGCTGACGGTCGTGCCCTCCCGACGAGATTGCACTTCTGATAGAGACTGCTCTGGAGGACACAAATGCTGTCAATTTCCCTGTGGGTCCGCGTGTGTGCCGCCTGTTTTCAGTGAGTTTTAATTATTGATGCATGCTATACATCTTCCAGGAAAAAAAAAACCCTGAAAAAGTTTTCACTCAGGAATTGCTAGCAAGTTTCACAAATAATTGCAAAGAAACCGTGAGTAACACATTGAACTAAACGTGAAACTATGAAGTAGATGGACTGAATATTCCGGTAAATCCTCCTACGATTTTTTTTTTTTTTTTTTTTTTCATACAGTGTATGAGACATTCAGTATTCAGTGATGTGGTTTCTCTGTCATGTGTCTCTATAACAGCAAAGGCAGGGGAGTGTCCAAGCACAAAGTCTGGAGCAGGAATGTGTGCAGAGTTGTGTTACTATGACAGTGACTGTCCGAACAATGAGAAATGCTGCAGCAATGGATGTGGACATCAGTGTATGGATCCATTTGCAGGTATTTATGTTATTATATTAGTGTTTGGGTCAGCTTCCTCATTTCAGTTTGTCTTGTTTTATAATTAATCGTTCTCAATGTAAAAAGTATTCAGCCAATAGCACAGGAAGGCTTTACAAAATTAATTCAAATGATTAATAATACGATCATGATTAAGAATTAAGGTGTAAAATTTGGTATTTGGGTTTTGTGCTGTATCTGAGACTGAATGCCTATAAACGGACTGACTGAAGTTGACTATCTGTATCCATCCAGTGAAGCCTGCAGCCGAACCGCCGAGGCCTCCAGGAAAGCCTGCAGCCGAACCTCCAAAGCCTCCAGTGAAGCCTGCAGTTGAACCTCCAAAGCCTCCAGGAAAGCCTGCAGCCGAACCTCCAGGAAAGCCTGCAGCCGAACCTCCAAAGCCTCCAGGGAAGCCTGCAGCCGAACCTCCAAAGCCTCCAGGAAAGCCTGCAGCCGAACCTCCAAAGCCTCCAGGAAAGCCTGCAACCGAACCTCCAAAGCCACCAGGAAAGCCTGCAGCTGAACCTCCAAAGCCTCCAGTGGAGCCTTCTACCGAAGAGCCGGAGCCTTCTAACGAACTGCCGGAGCCTTCTACAGAACTGCCGGAGCCTTCTGCTGAACTGCCGGAGCCTTCTACCGAACCTCTGGAGCCTTCAGACGAACTGCCAGTGACGCCTGCAGTGGAACCCCCAAAGCCTCCAGTGAAGCCTGCAGCCGAACCCCCGAAGCCTCCTGTAAAGCCTCCAATGAAGCCTGTGGCCGAACCCCCGAAGCCTCCAATGAAGCCTGCAGCTGAACCCCCGAAGCCTCCTGTGAAGCCTGTGGCCGAACTGCCCAAGCCTCCAATGAAGCCTGTGGCCGAACCGCCCAAGCCTCCAATGAAGCCTGCAGGCGAACCCCCGAGGCCTCCTGTGAAGCCTGCAGCGCCTCCAATGAAGCCTGCAGCTGAACCTCCAAAGCCAACTGACCCTTATGGCCAATGTCCTGGCCATAATTAATGTGGCTATGCATGCAGTGCTGATTTAACCATTGGATGTATGGTGTTTTCCCTGTTTATCACCAAATAAATCTCACACTTGTAAGACCATTTCCTCTCTTTTTCTTTTTTCTTTTTTTGGAAAACAAGGAATTAGATTTTTGTATTCCAGTGTTAGTTTGGCTGTTCTCTCACATAATGGCTCATTGGAATCAATGCGTGAGATCCCACTCTCCAAAGCCACGCCTCTTTCAAAATGCTTGAACGCACACAGCAGAGTCTGTAAAGTGTCACAGGTTGAAAGACTGCACTAAATTGCCTCATGTCTAAAATGCATAACATTACGGTGATAATGAATGTAAACAAATTGCAGTGCGCTAGTTGTACCACCTGACTGATGCAGATTCATTTCGGCGTTGATGGTGTTGACATGGAAACGTCTGAATCCAAATGCAATGATTGGACGAACAATTCTATGAATTCTGTGAAGTTTCAACCAGTATTGTCTATTGACCAATAGTCTTCTGCATTCTGAAGCATTTTAGTGAAATTGTCTTCTAGTGGTTGTTTTAATTTAGGAAGTTGCAACTTCAAGCCTATTAACAGATGATCCCTTTAGTTGCCTGCGACCAAATGAGTTCTGAATGCCTGTAATGCCGAGTTCACACTGCACAATTTTCAAAGTAGTCGGGTCCCTGTTCTTTTCACACTGCACGGCTATCTGGGGTAACGTTCAGTTGCTGCTGTGTGCACGATGCACCGACGACAGTTTCACAGTGCATGACTATACAACCGAACCCACGTGAGAAGTGGCAGGAGTAGTCGTGGCTGAGAGGTTATGGTGATGGACTTGAAATCCATTGGGGTCTCCCCGCGCAGGTTCGAACCCTGCCGACTGTGTGGCTCTTTGTCTGTTTGCGACAGGAATTGTGACATCTAGGAGCTTTGTACGAGCTGCTTTTTTTTTTTCTAACACGGACATTGGGCTCTTTTCAAGCCTGAAGTCGGCATCGTTTCAAAAGGCCCAGATCATATGTGATTTTGGCCATTCTATTCAGGCTGTCGGAGCAATGGCTTTGGCATCCCCCGACAACTTCACAGCCTTCATGTTGTGCAGCTCAAGAGTCGCCGCATTATATTTTATGGAGAATCTTGGATATTAGTGTTTTGAAATGTTGCATTCGTTCTCTCTTAGAAAAGTCAAACAGAAACCTACTCATTATGTCCCAAGTGCTCTTTTGTCGAAACCACCTTAGAGTTAGCAACATGCCATGAAAAAAAACTCCACTCTTTCAATGGCAGTGTTCCTAGCTTTGGAAGGAGCAGCCTATATGTCCCTTTATAAATTGTGGTCTTCATCCTTTAATACCACAAACTTTAAGCTGACAAAGCATGAACACTTTAAGGAGAAAGTGCTGTTATATCCCTAGGGTGGCTGTTCCCTGGCAAAAGCCTGGCTAGCTCAAATGGTAGCGCATCAGACTTTTTATCTGAGGGTCCAGGGTTCAAGGAAACCTCCCCTAATCTCTTGCTGTGCTCTTCCCAGCCTTTGAGAGAGGTGGTCTTCCTCTTCAAGATAAGATGTGCCGGGGTTATTTCCCAGCATTTGGTGTTGTTTTGCCTGCTGTAATGCTTGGTTACTAGGGACTTTAAGCAACAGCTGCGGATTGCCCAACACTGCCGTTCCGGCAATGGCAAAGAGCTAAAGAGCGTAAAAATCACTAAGCGACAGTAAAGAGGACGGCGTAGGGGTAATTTAATCATCAGACAAAATACAATAAAAGGAAGTGATTTTAAAAAGGAAGAGAAGGGTTGCTTTTGGCATTTAATGATATACAGAAATGATTACAATGCCACATAACCTAAAACATAACATTAATATTCTTAATCTGTCACGTAGTAACGACTACGGCAAATCAGCTGTTCTCACGTGGTAGACGGTTACAGTAGAACGTCGCACGTGCACAATAGAACGGCAGAATGCCGTTCCACCAGAGGCTGTTGCTTAAAGTCCCTACTGTCTAAGCAAGCAGTGGTGGGGGACATTGAGAGAACTCAGCTGAAGCTTGCCGTTGACTCTGTATGTGCAGGCCCGGGGCAAGTGGAAAGATTGCTTACTCTGTATAGCATTTAGTACTCTGCGTTGTGCCCGCAGCATCCCCAGTCCAAATCCGGATGATGGCATCTTTTCGTGTAGGTGAAGACATTGTTGAACTCCTTTTTGCCAACACAATATTTTCGCCATCCACACTGATAGTTGGCCCCGGTGTTCTCTGAGCATGTGACTCACTGGTGGGAGTAGTCGTGGCCGAGAGGTTAAGGCGATGGACTCGAAATCCATTGGGGTCTCCCCGCGCAGGTTCGAACCCTGCCGACTACGTGGCTCCTTGTCACTTTGTCTGTTTGCGACAGGAATTGTGACATCCATGAGCTTTGTACAAACTCCTTTTTTCTCTAAAACGGAAAATTGGGCAACCCACATCTCTTTTCAAGCCTGAAGTGAGCAGGTTTTTGTGTAGGCGAAGACGTCCTTAGTTTATAAATAAGTGTTTTGGCACACCTGTCCGAGTGGCGCTACAAATTCTTCTAAAATCTGATTTTATTTCGGGCATGTTAAAGGGGACAAGATGTAAAATGAGTTTCTGATGTCCCCAGAGTGTGTATGTGAAGTTTTAGCTCAAAATATCCAACAGATCCTTTTTTAACAGCATGTTTAAATGGTCACTTTTTGGTGTGTGCCCTTTAAATGCAAATAAGCTGCTGCTGCACGGCAAAGGGGGCGGGGCTTCATGAGCTCGCGCTCAGTCTCAGGACAATTTCATCTCACGGAATGATGATAATATCAGAAACTCTCAGTAACGGTGTTCATTTCGACTCGGAGTCGGACAATAATGCCTACAGAGTCAGAGTGCTGTATGGAGATGGAACAGGTATAGTTTAGTTTAATTACGGTTATAACGTATTTGTCATCTGCTTGTATGCATCCACTACATACTAACTTACATACCACTGTAAAGTATGCTGTTTCGGACCAGGTCCAAATGATGATCAAAAATATACAGATGAGTGTAGTAAAGTTTATTGTACATCACACAAAAGATGAAGCGTCAGTTTTACTCCAGAAAATCACCGTAAGAGCTGAGTAAACACAGTATAAGATGTGCGTAAGTACATAAACGAATTTCGGTAGAGTTGAGGGAGCATTTTCTTTGAAAACAAAATAATTCCACCACGTCTTCAGCGTCTGCCTCAGATTTCGGGAGTAAATAGAGAGAGAGCTATGTGGATTAATACATCCAGCCACACAACACCTACAACGCTTGGGAGACATTCTCGTCAGTGCAGCAATGGCGGATGTGTACAACTCGCTGTGAACTCGATCAGGGCGGGTCTATGTTAAAACTGCAGTGTCTGTCAAAACTCGTGGGCGGGGCCTGTGGCTTTAGTGACGTCACTAAAGTCGCAATCTGAAAACAGGTCGTTGGGAGACACTGCTGATGATTTATGGGGATTAATAAAAAAGGAGTGAGTGGATTTTTATCACTATTGGGTGGTTGTGTACACACACTGCCAACACACATTCATGTCCAAACAGCATGCAAAAGTGAATTTTGCATAATAGGCCCCCTTTAAATTAGCATTCGACAAACGCGAACAAACTTTTACTTATGTACACTCACAATAACAATTAAATGTTGTGCTTTTGTAAAATAAAGAAAACAAACAGGGTGCGCTTTCTGCCGTCTCGGTCTCCGTCACAGAAATGAACCAAAACTCTATAGGCTACTTGCCTCGGTCACGATAAGAAATATGTCTATAGAAAGCTTGAGTGAACAAATATTATCTGATTATGCAATCCATATGAAACCATTCAATATTAAAGGAGCTGTATGTAAGAAATGTATTTCAATTAATCATAAAATGGCCCTGATATGTCACTAGACATTAAGAAATCATGTTCATTTCACTGACAACAGTAGTACGGCCAGGATATTGTCATTTAAAAAGTGAAGTTGCAGCCCTCAACTGATGTTGATGTTGTCATGTTGTGTTTTGGCCTGAAGCGCCACCCTCCACCTATCTACCAATCACAAAGTCAGTAGTGTTTCTGCATCCGGGTTGCCAGCTCAGCTCTAGTTACCACAGCTGCAGCTACAAACGTTCGTGCTGGATTCTGCAGCCTATCTGGCAACCTCGAGTCAGGGGGGAGGGGGAGGGGATACACTGAAAGTGATTGCAGTACCAGTTTTGGCCACAATCTTACATACGGCTCCTTTAACCCTACTAATGTGACCCACCGTTTTATCCTTAACGATATTATTTATTTTTATTACGAAATCGTAATAAAACGAATTGTCATCTCTTGAATATGTTGTTAATTTTTTATTTTTTTTATATCCAAACATTTTCATCCACAAGCAAAAGTGGCTTACTGCTTTATGTTTTCCTCTTTTTCTTGTTGAATTTAACTCTCGTTTCATCCCTCAGGCCTAGGCCTATAAATAACAAAAAATGCTTTTTTAAATGTATTATAATGAATTATTTAAGAAAATATATATTAAGATATTCAACCTTGTAGGTTCTTTTTTCCTGTGTAAAAAATATCATATTATGTATGCAAACCCATAATATATATATATATATATATATACCTCATAACATCAGTAACTCGACAGCCCTACCTAGAATGGTTTTCCTCAGCGTTTGTAATATCTGCACAAAGGGCAGTTGTGCGAAGATTCGCCTTTGGAGGAAAACTCTTGATTTTGTACTCGAAAAATGTAAGTATCATTAATATTAAAAATTAATATTACCCCAGAATGAATTGCATTGCTATCCCACCCCAAAACATACAATAATAACAACGATAAATGCTGACCAATACTTAATTATATTACTTTTTACTGAAAATGATATAATTCAATAAAACAAACAAAATGTAATATATGTCATATGACATAGCTATGCATGAATACACTCTAGATGTGTATATAATGAACATATATACATTTTCTTTCAAACAATTAAATAAAACATTAATTAAATAATTATATTTTATTTACTGACAACAAATTAGAAATATTAATAAATTAGTAAAAGAATGAATGAAAGTCACTATCACACAATAAACAAATGCATATACAAGTCAACACATGAAACAAAGCTTTATTCAAACTACAATCATGTATGTAGGCTACAGAAGCTGAACCCCACATCCTTCTGCCATCTCAACACAGCGGTTCCCATTCTGCGGCTTTATTCTGATGAATCAGCTGACCGCCAGAGGTGAGCCGTTCCCTCGTGCCTGAGGTTGTTGCGTGTTGTTTTGTGCTTCACAATCTGAGGCAAAAAAGGCAGGTGGAGTGATGGAGGGTCTCGTAAGGGCAGGTGGAGTGATGGAGGGTCTCGTAAGGGCAGGTGGAGTGATGGAGGGTCTCGTAAGGGCAGGTGGAGTGATGGAGGGTCTCGTAAGGGCAAGTGGAGTGATTGAGGGACTCATCCATGGCACCATCTCCAGGATTCAGCTCTGGGCTTCTCATCCTCAGTGCTCACACCAGCCTGCTGACATTTCAGATCCTACAAAAATGCACAAACATAACACAAAAGCAGTAATTTCAACCGCACAATGTCATTTGATTTCAGTATTATTTAGAAGACAAAAACACTTTTTTTTCACAAATGCCGCCATCATCTTTCCTTGTAGGTCCTGCTCCACCACAAAAGATCTGCAGCAAATGCACAGAGATCAAGAATCAGAAAAGTGCTGTAATAGCTCTGTTTGAAATTACAATAATTAAAATAAACTACAACTTAATATTTAAATAGTTGTTGTTATTCATTTCTGTAGTATACTGACTCAAAGCCTTTATGGCAGCATTCAGCTTCATGAGCCACTCTCCACCGGATAAACACACATCTGTTCATCTGTCCCTGTAACATCCAGACAAGATTCACGTTACCTCTGTGATTTATGAGCTCAACACTACATTTACATGTTGAGGTTGTTTTATCTTTTTATCCAACATAAATGTCCCTCAATTTATCAACTACTAATGGACAATTAGCTTGAATCTTTATTTTTCGTTAGTTTAGCCACCGTTTCAAATAAATACCTAGGATTATGTTTATTTTCTTCTAATAGGGTTGAAAAATAAGCAGATCTAGCAGCTTTTAAGGCCTCTCTGTGTGCAATCGAGCTCTCTTTCCATGAAACGTGAAATACCTCTAATTTTGTTTTCTTCCAGTTGCGCTCCATTTTTCTGGCTGCTCTCTTAAGGGCCTGAGTGTGCTCGTTGTACCACGGCGTTGGACTATTTTCTTTAATCTTCTTTAAGCGCAACGGAGCAAGTGCTGGAAATCAGAGAGTTAAAAGTTTCTGTCGCAATATCAAATTCTTCTAAGCTATCTGGGATGCTGAGATGATGAAACTGATCAGGAAGATTATTAATAAAGCAATCTTTAGTGGCAGAAGTGATAGGTCTAACATATTTGTAACACGGAGTCGGCTTTGCAGCCTTGGCTAAATGAAGTTTACACAAGACTAGATAATGATCTGAGATGTCATCGCTCTGCTGCAGAATTTCAACAAAATCAACATCAACATCTATTCCGTGTGATAATATTAGATCTAGAGTATGATTATGACGATGAGTAGGTCCTGACACGTGTCGTCTAACTCCAATTGAGTTTACAATGCTTTAAATGCCAATCCCAATGTATCTTTTTCATTATTGATGTGTATATTAAAATCACCAACAATTAGTACTTTATCTGCAGTCAATATTAATTCTGATAGAAAGTCCGCAAATTCTTTGATAAAGTCTGTATGGTGCCCTGGTGGCCTGTATATAGTAGCCAGCACAAGAAGGAAAAATAAATGGACAAGAACGGAAAGGAGATCTACAATCAACTGAAGGTATTGGAATTGAGAAAGAAATTGGAGAAAAAAGAAATGATTTATCTCAACGACAACAAATGATAAATAAATTAAGCAAACAAACAAGGTATCAGAGGGAATACAAGAAAGAAGCAACATTAACAATGACTGTTAAAGATATAGAAAATATAACAATACTAATGATAATTAAAGCAGTTGAAGAGAAAGTTGGAATGGGAAAATTGATCGGACTAAGAAGAAAAAATAATTATGAGTTTGAAATTACTATGGAAAGTGAGATGGACTGTGATTTGCTGTTGAATGGAATAATGATTAACGGACAAGAATGCGAGATAAGGAAACTGTGCTCAACAGAAAGAATGGTGTCTTTCTTGAGTCTGCCCAGCTATATAGAAGATGAGGAAATCAGTCAAAAACTTATCAATTGGGGTGTAACTCCCATTCTGCCTCTAAGAAGAAGATATCATCCGGGGACAACGGTGGCGGATTTTTGAGGGTAAAGTTTCCACAAGAGGTGACGTCTTTACCATATAACACAAGCTTCATGACTGAAGAAGGAGTGCAGTACTTCAGAGTGATTCATGATAATCAAGTGAAGACATGCAGGATCTGTGCAAGTCCTGAGCATGAAAAAAAGGACTGCCATCAATTCATATGCAGAAAGTCTTGAGCAGGGGCATTATGCGCGAGACTGTAAAGTCCCGCGGTGCCAAGGCTGCCATAAGACAATGTTAAGATGCAGATGCGAGATGGAAGACGAGGAAAATGAAGATACAGGAATGGAAATACAAGAGGTGATGGGAGTTACAACAATTGAACATTTTAAATGACTCACAAAGGCAGACGCAAGGAGAGGACGATAAACAAGATGACGAGGAAGAGGAGAACACCAACATAGATGAGAATAAAGAAAAGAATGAGGATGAAGAACAAGGAATGGAGATGGGAGGAGGAGCGAACAAAGAGGATATAAAGTCGATTAAAAAAGGATTTTAAGATTAAGATTAATGTGTCTGACCAAAAAATGTGATGTGCTATGTTTACAAGAAACGAAATGGGAAGATAAAATAAGTGATGAAATTAGAAAATTATGGAACGGAGATGATATAAAGTTACAATTGGGTGTTATAAAGTCAGAATTGTGAGATAGAAACTCGGAATTGCGAGAAATAAACTTTCTCAGAATTGCATGTTTATTTATGTTCACGCAATTGGGAGATATTGTCACAGTGTCTGGGTTGTGTTCCCTGGGTCACCACTAGATGTCCTCCTTCCCCACGGTGTCTGTCACAAATGAACTACATTCCCCACGATCCTTGTCTCTTCATTGCACTCAGCTGTCCCTTGTCACTCATTATTACACTCAGCCTATTCCCCATTAGTATTGTCATTTGGGTCAATATATAATTGAGGGACTTTTCATGTCCATGAGATTTATCTCGCAAACATGCTTATTAAAATAAAATTTTAAAAGTCTTCAGTGTTCTTCATGATCTTGTCTTTACAAATTCCATAGTTAATTATTATGGAAATAATCATTTATTTATAAAAATTTACTAGATATCCCTAAAATGTCAACTAAATAACCGTCCGAAATGAATTACAACCACAATCTCATTACCTAAAAAAACATTTTAAAAACATATTCAAAAACAGTTTTAATTATATTATTTACATTAAGTTGAGGTAATTGTGAACAATGTGTCTTTTTGGGCAATATGTCACATTTTCAATAGAAATTGACAAATTGAATATGTGTCCGAGAAGTCGCTGTCATCTAAGTTACCCATAGCAAATACACCCCTCAAGGAAGAGTGTGTTTTCCAAATCACATGACCTGCTCCACATGATGTCATTTCCTCCTGAAGAGAAAACTAGCAAGACTCCAAGGTATGTTCTCCCTCCACATTTTCAGTTATTTCACCTAAAGTAGTGCTTGGGGCAAATGTGTACTTATCATATGTCAACAATGTTACTACAATGAATTCATAAATAACTTTGAATTTCAATTTTACTCAGTTGTACATATAATATTTAGAAGAACCTCTCCGTAAAATGCCATGTGGTGTCTGGTGCTAGGCAACCATTTTGATTTTATCCCTAAAAACAGCAAAAATGTCAACTAGGTTACCAGTCACCTATGTTACTCTGCAAAGGTAACTTAGTTGACCAAGAGTAACATAGTTGACATTCATGACATGTTCTTATAGTTTTCGGGAGTTCATTTAATATTCTAATTGTACAGTAACTATAAAATACTTTGCAATAAATATTATAAAAGTAAACTTGTTTTCAGGCAAATGCCACGATTATCTGCTGCAGAAAAGCAGCGCCGTTACCGTGCACGGCGAGATGCTGATCCTGCAAAAAGGGAGGCATACTTGGCAAAAGGCCGGCAGAAATGGAGAGAAAAGAGGGAGCAAGGTGCATACTATAAGCCCATATCTGAACAGAGTGAGAGGGAAAAACGTGCAAAGAGAAAGGCCTGGAGAAGAGCCCAGGAACAGAGCAGACGCAGAAAGAAACAGGCTTCTGATATTGTTACCCCACCACTGAGTCCTGACAGCGAGGAACAACCAGTTCCACAACCAGGAAGGTTAGAAGGTTATGTAGAAAGAACCTCAAACAGAACTATGTAGGCAGGCTATGTAGAAAGTACCTTAAACAGAACAATGTCTCATGGGAAAGTACTTGTTAGATTATAATGTTAGATTAAAATGCAAAATTACATGGTGGCATGGTGACAATTAATTTCAAATGCTTTAAGTGACACCTGCAATGTTAAAAAATAATAAAAAAATGTCTTCATGTAATTTCAGACAGAGAATACAAGGAAGAAGGACTAGAAGAAGACGGTACCAGAAAATATACATTGAGAATCAAAAACTCAAGGAAAAACTTAAAGCTCAAACAAAAACATCAGACAAATACCGTAAGCGCTATGAACGGCTACTGTGCAGTGTCGACTCTCCTAGGAAAAGAACAAAAAGGATGCTCGGAACAAGTCCAGTCAGTAATGATGTGCGGAGAACTCTGGTCTATCATCATGCACTTGTGAAAAGCCTCAAACAAAAATTTCAGTGTGCAGCAAAAGAAAAGACCAGGAACCTAATCGCCAGAATCGTATCTGGAAAAATATTGAAAAAATACAGGTTCCAGAAAATCATTCATGACACACTGGGTGTCTCAGCCAAACGATTCTACAAGAATGTGAACACAAATGGGGACGAAATAGCCTGTTTTGCCAGGAAGAAATACATATCCACACACTCAAAACTGCAAGACCAGGTTGTTGCCTTTTACACCAGGGATGACGTAAGTCGTTCAACAGCAGGTAAAAAGCAGACCGTAACAAAGGGAAAAGTAAAAAAGCAGAAGCGGTTTATGACTGACACCATGAAAAACCTCCATAGGAAATTCCTGCTGGAAAACATCTCTAGCAAACTTTCCTATACACTCTTCTGCCGAATGCGCCCATACTGGGTAGTCCATCCAACCATTGCAGATAGAGATACGTGTCTATGTAAGGTGCATGAAAACTTGGAATTTATCGTGGAGAAACTTCATGGACTTAAACTTCTGGAGAGAACAGAGTTGGAATCTCTTGCTGAGGAAACTTGCTGTAATCCAACATTTAAGCCATGCATGTATGCGGAATGCAAGAACTGCGAACTACAAGACCTCAAGATTCAGTCTGGCTATGATGGTCAAACCCAAGTTTCTTGTGTGCAGTGGACAACTGAAACTGTCCTCAGAGAGAAGAAAAGTGGTGACAGCAAAGAAAAGTTGCCTGTGAATATCACCGTGAAGAGGGAAATGGAGAGTTCTTTGGAGGACTTGATTGAGACTTTCCAGAAACAGCTCAAAAAGTTCAAAAGGCACTTGTTCAACATCAAGACCCAGTTTAACTACTACAGGGAATTGAAAAAGAACATGAAGAGTAATGAATGCCTCATACACATTGATTTTTCTGAAAACTACTCTTGCAAGTTTCACAAAGAGATTCAAGCTGTCCATTTTGCCTCTTCTCATCAACAAGCAACTCTTCATACAGGGGTCCTCTACATTGGTGGTGAGGAAGACCACTTGTGCTTCACGACAATTTCGCCATGCAAAGAAAAGGGTCCACCTGCCATATGGGCACACCTCTCCCCAGTACTTAACCATCTCAAGGAAACATGCCCAACAGTGTCAATTATCCACTTTTTCAGTGATGGTCCCTGCTCACAATACAGGCAGAAGGGAAACTTTTACATGTTGACAACTGAATTGTACAACCAGGGCTTCACTGCGGGCACTTGGAACTTTTTTGAGGCCAGCCACGGGAAGGGTGCCCCCGATGGGGTAGGAGGCCTTCTGAAGAGAACAGCTGACAGATTGGTGAGCCAAGGTGAAGACATTTCCACTGCTAAACATCTTTTCAATGCATTGGTAAACACCAATACAGCTGTTAAGATCTTCTACATTGAAGAGGCTACAGTGGAAAAGACCATACAGCAGATGCCACAACGACTCCCCGCTGTACCATGCACTATGCGGATTCACCAGGTCATCACGCAAGCACCAGGGAAACTGACATACCGTGATGTGAGCTGCCTGTGTTCAACAAGGCAGATTCTGCAATGTCAGTGTTACCAAGCTCAGGCCTTCGACTTCAAAGTCAACTCTGCTGTTCCTGCATTGCACCAAGAACAACCAGACCTTGAAGTACAGTGGGATAGAGATGACATTGTTGGTCAGTGGTGTGTCATCAGATATGACGATGAGGTTTACCCTGGAACCATTGTTGAAGTGAGTGAGACACATGTTCATGTTAAGTGCATGCACAGAGTGGGACACAATCGTTACTACTGGCCAATGCGAGAGGATGCGCTCTGGTATCCATTTGAGGATGTGCTCAGGTTGATTCCTGCCCCACAGCACGTGACAGCACGTCATGTTGAAATAAAAAGAGATGTGTGGGAAGATATTGCCAAATCATATCTTCATGGCTAAGGACATGCGCGCACACACACACACACACACACACACACACACACACACACGCTAACAAACACGTGGCACAAGCACACGGTCAAGCACACACACATATAGACACCAGACGTGTATAATCCAGGTGCCAGAAAGTAAAAATCCTGCCATGTTTTTGGATCTGCCTCTACATCTAGAACAGGTGTTTTCACTAACGAGCTCATCTACCTGGTAGAGGAGCTGGTTTAGTGATGGTTGGAACAGCTGCTGGACAGGATTTCTACTTTCTGGCACCTGGACTATACACCTCTGGACACACACGCACAGATAAAGACACACACACACACACACACACACACACACACACACACACACACAAACAAACACACACACACTCAAAGATTACTTGATTGAGCTTGACAAAGTCATTGAAAAACAAACCATAATTGGCCATGTTCTTGGGTTAGAAAATGGGGAGTGTGTTCTGTCTCCGGTTTCATGGGTGCCTGGAAGTTGGAGGGTATGCCAATGTTTTACTTGGGTTCTGACATATGAATGTTTTTGAGATACAACTGTTTGCACTATTACAATTTTGATCCAATGCAGCACACTTATTCTGTTAACCAACAGAATAAAACACTATTTGGTTATTGTTACTTATTGCAGTGCACTATTATTTTTTGTTCAATACAATGCACTACTGTATTTCATTCCACAAACAAGATTTTCAAAATGTTTACATGGTGGAATTTTTGTGTAAGTGCTGTTTTTGATACTTTTGTTGTTGTTGTTTTCTATGTTAGGATCTCTTGCTTATGATATATGTGCTTGTTAATAAAGTTGTGATTGATCCTTGTAAACTGATGTGCGTCTGTATTTCTCCTTTATGTCATGAAATATTCAACAGGTCTTGATTAAATGCAATAAAAGATTAGCTAACATATAATAATTTATATAGTTTAGGATTGTTTTTGTTAAATATATCATCCTACTTTGTCATGTCCAGTCAACTATGTTACTTTTGTCAACTATGATACTGGGCTGTCAATTAAGTTACCATTATGTTTTTAAAAAAAATATATGTATTTCAATGGTTCCCTAATCTCCAAGTAAATATTTAGAAACTGAGTAGCTGTCAAATATATACCTCAGCATAATTTCATCAAGAAAATGATCATGAATCAAGCAGTTTGGAAACAAAATATACAGACCGGTTACTTCAGTACTTGAAATTTGGGGTTTCAATTGAACAAAATGTGTATTTTCTTAATTAATTGGGTATTTTAATTGAAAAGGTAGGTAAATAGACACATATTCTTCCAAGAGTAATGATTTTTTTAAATGTCTGCCATTTACTTAAAGTTAAAACTTATAGGTTTTGTCCGTAACATAGTTGACCAAATAATGAGTAAACTTCTTGTTTTTAAAACTAAATATCTGAAATCAATTATGCCTGAGCTTGGCAATGACTAAAAACAAAATATTTCAGGGATGATTTATCAGGGAAGATAATAATATTTTGTAAATAAATATATTTTTTCCCAGAATTATTCAAACTCAAAATCTCCCACAATTATATATTGACCCATTTACCTGTGTATTTATACCCTGTCTGTTTTAGTATGTGTTACGGAGTCCTTGTTATATGTCACTGACCCTTCGCAAGTCTGTTCCTCGTCTGTTCTTGTTCTGTTCCTTGTTTGTTTATTTTGTATCTTTGGACTGCTAATATGGATTTTGACCCCTGCATGGATGACGACGAATTGGATTGCCCTACTAATAAAATTGCTGTTTTTGGATCCACCTGTTTCTCTCCCTTTCCTGTATGTGTGGATCGTGACAGATATAAAGTCAGAATTGCGCGTTATAAAGTCGCAATTCTGAGCAAAAGCCTTTTTTTAATTGGTCTTTATAAATCGCAATTGTGACTTTATATCAAAATTCTGAGAAAAGATGTCAGAATCACGAGATATAAACTTGTAATTGCATGTTATAAACCTAGAATTGTGAGATTGTCACAATTAACTTTTAAAATGTTTTATTCTGTGGCGGAAACGAGCTTCCATAAAATATACATCGCGTTTAAGTATGTTCTAGAAATCTTATTGACTAATATATGATTAAGGGAGCATAAATGGATGAATATGAATATCTGAACATAAAATATTTTTTTTACAAACATTAAAACTGTCAGCCAATGTTAAACTGTTTTTACTAGTATGGTTATGTACAGGAATACATGCATAAAAGATGACCTATCAAAACTTGCAGTCAGGGGAGGCTTTGCAGAGTTTTTATTTCCCAGGACGCTCCTTTCCTGACACACTTCTGCTGTGCAAGCGGCTGCACATCCATCTCTTTAACAAAGAGACAATCTTTGGAAATTGGATTCGTTTTTTTAGATGTTGTCTCTTATGTGGATGCATTCAAGACAGAAAACTAAAAGTGGATATGACATCAATGACTCTGTAAGACAGAACTATGTTTTTAATTAAAGTACATAAAATTTTGATTTATGTGGGAAGAAAGAAACAGAAGAGCACATTTGTGTGGTGATATGAGAAAATAATAAATGTAAACAAAAATGGCAAGGGGGGAAGAATTTTAAATATTTATTGAGATATGAGTTCAATAGAAATCAAGTAGGATAATTGTTCTTTTACAGTGTCAATTTAGTAGTAGTCTATTTTATTTATTTAAGAAAAGGGGGAACAAAGAAAAGAAAACGTTGATTTTCTTTTGATTACAAAACGTTGATTTTCTTTTGATTTTCTTTTGAAACGTCTTGATTACGCAACAGTACTGTAGGTGGCGCTGTGCACACTGAATGAAATGCGCCGAAACAAAAACAGAAGAACACCGAAATCGAAACCTAAAAGTTTGAACAAGTTTCAGGCGCCATTTCATTCTGCTGTAAACCAAAGCTGACAAGTTCTGTCATTCTCACTGGTAAGTCCAGCATGTCCTTCTCATACACACATTAAAAGCCGAGACATATGACAGCATCATTGACGTTATATGTTATGTGTGTATGGTTATAGGCTATAAAAGTCGATCAAGATTTTGCTGAGGATTCAGGCAAACTGGATCACTCTTAATCAAGAGCTCTAACGTTTTTCAAATAATGTATTTAATATACATTTCTGAGATATTGGTAGCTTTGAATCAGATTCGTTATAATAAGGAATTTGATTCAAAGATACAGATTTGTCTCGCGAGAGAGAGAGAGAGAGAGAGAGAGAGAGAGAGAGAGAGAGAGAGAGAGAGAGAGAGAGATGAGTTTACTGTTTACTAACACATTTCGCTGATGGCACTTTAGTTGTCTTTTACCTCATTTTCAAAGTGTTGCATCTCTGGTGCACTATTCGAATCAAGTGAAAATAAGCTGAAGTTTCCCCCTTTCCAAAAGATTTTTGGAGTTTGAGGCTTCTCTATAATTTTATACGGACATGGTGGAAAAATCTGGATATTACACACGTTATAATCATTTATCATCACAAAAAAGGTGATGTTATGCACTAATAAAACCCGATTGACTCTCAGCTGCTGTCAGTGGATTAGAAGTGTGTAAAAGACCAACGGGATGAATATGAAACTATGCATGCCCATACATGCAGCTCTCCCTTCCAAACTGCTAATCTGCACTAAAACCCTAATTTATAATCAAGACAGAAAAAAATCACCATACACACATAAGATAAAGACAATGCTGTGCTGTGATTATTCAGGTTAGAAGAAACTGAGGAGGCCTATCTGTTTTAACCAAGCGGCAACCTCCCCGTCTCTCTCTTGAAACCAACACGGAAGTGAGTTAAACTGCAATTCATTAACTGGCCGCTTGAGACTGGCTGCAGAAGTGAGTCAAATCTGTATCTCCCTCATGTTAAAATTACCAACTTTACAGCAGAAAAAAACATGTTTACAGCCTGGTTCTCTCTGTGGCTTTGGTCTATACAGCTAATTTTGCCCTTCATAACAACTGTGAGGGGGGTGAATTTTTTTATAACTCATCCGTTTAGTTGATTAATATTTAAATTTAAGGGTGTGGCCACTTGAGTGACAGGTGGATTCCCACTGATGTCAATGCTAGCCGTTTGTCTGCTGTTACTAGCCGTCACTTCACCTCAGCAAATGTTAGCTGCTGAACTTGCCTTCTCTGCAGTGTTTGTGCTTTTTTTCGGGATTATTTCATACAATTTAATACTTGGGTACAAAGCCCACGTCTTTGGATTCAGTCGTTGTCGTCGAGTATCGTTTGAGAGAACAACCAGCGCTGTATTTCAGTTGTTTTCCTCTGTGAACATGCACTAATGGATGTCTGACAATTTCGTTGCTTTTTGGGGTTTTCAAATTTAAAACGTCAATAAATGCTCGTTCGTTCTGCTCTCACGGAACAGATGGATTATATGCTTATGTACCGTCAGATGGAATCATGCAGGCGTCGGCGCTTTCTCCGTTCATGCAATAAATGCACATCCATGAATGAGCGCGGATTTTCTAGCGCATTTAACGTTACTTGCACTTCAAAGGCAATATATCTATGGTTTAACGGTTTAACCCATTTGAGAGGCGGCCGAAATCAGAATTTAAAATGGACTGAATAAGCTCTCTACGAACTTGAGCGATGCCGCGCTGACGGACCATGAAAGAGTGACTGACATGTATGCACATAAATCACTGTCACACACAAACACTCTCGAAGTAATACACAGTCTCACTTGTAGCCATGTATTTTAACTATTATAATATTTCGAAGGGCAAAAACAGGAACTTTTAATTGGCTTTACATCATCAGCTAACTCGATCACGTCGAGCTAGGTGATTTCAGATAGCCAGGCTCATATCTATGGCCAGGCTCCTTAGCTCCACTCACGCACAGTGTTGCCAGATTGGGACAGTGATTTCCAGCCCAAAAGCTCACCAAAACCCGCCCACTACAAGAAAAAACCGCCCAAAAATTTTACTGCCGCCAAAATAATATGATATATTTTCATTACCATGTCATTCAAGGTTGATAAGCACAATTTGTATCTCCTTAAAACAAAATAACAATGATAAAATAAAATAAAAAATACAATTCCAGGAAAACAGATCAAAACAGGGCAATAATTAAGGAGAATTAGCCAATATGACTAAAATGTCCAGATGGACACTGTCAAAACGGCAATCAAGAAATGAACCGATGACTTTAACCCTCGGAAGTACACATTGCAGAACATAACGCAGAATTTAGCAGTCAAACTCATTCATCGTTGATTCAAACCTTTTTCAGCAGCTGTCAGGATCGAGTATAGTGCAATCTGGACGGTGTAAAAGTTGCCGATGTCTGGTAAGGTTAGGCTAATGTGCACATGGCCATGGACATATTTCACGTCCCATATTTAATTTAATTTCAAGTCATTCAACTGTGCTCTCCTCAGAGTTATATTCACCATCTATCTCCCACCAGGTGTACGTTTTTAGAGTTGCTCACTATCTTACTCTTTACTGTGTAGATAAAACTTACTGTTTAGTAGGCTATATCACTTTGGCATTAGCGATCACTTGAAAATACAGCTACAACTTCGCGCTCAATCACATCTGCCTGCTGATCACTGATTGGCTAAAAGTGCGTGCTCGTCGGTGATGTCAACACTAACGCCAGCTGACTCTGCATGGGCGTGTGTGTACAGTAATGTCATGATGACTGATTTTATGGACTACATGCACACTTTAGTTTAGTTTTTTAACCAATTAGACTTTAAAATGAAGATGTTTGAAAACCGCCGAACTGACCCCAAACCAGCCCAAATTTTGTCCACCCGCCCAAACCCTTTTTTACCCGCACAATCAAATTCAAAACCGCCCAATTGGGCGGGAACCCGCCCAATCTGGCAACACTGCTCACGCACTGTTTGCCTATTTTCTGTTATCCGGGAGTGACGCAAGGCCAAGATGGCGACGGACGGCTCCGCCCACTTTAGGCTTCAAAAATGCTCTTCAGAAACCTACGGGTGACGTCACGGACACTACGTCCATATTTTTTTACAGTCTATGGTTTTAACTGAAATGACCCTGAGTGTGTGTGTGTGTGCGTGTGTGTGCGTGCGCGGACCTGACGCTCGTGCGGGAATATCGGTGTTGTGTAATATTCTGTGAAAAACTGTTCCAGTGGGTGGAGTCTCGAAAACTAGATAAGGTACTATTGGGTACAACGGGGCTAATGGCACACCGTAAGAAAGAAATAGCTCCCATAGTGTATAATTGCAGAGAAAAATATATGTTTGTATTGAACAGTGATTTTGTGTGAACATAAATAATAAAAGTGTTTTGTTTTTTTTTGTTTTGTTTTTTTTAATCGTAAGTATGAGATGGGGAGGAGAGCCTTTTACCCCATAGACACACAGGGTGAAACCAGCACGGGGCAAAATAATTCATTTTTGTTCAATAATATAGTGTCATTAAAATGTTAATTAAAATATATATTAAAATTACAGAAATATATATTAAAATAACATGTTCAGTATTAGGATTTTTCTATAAAGATAAAGTCATGATGTAGTTTATGACTTAAGTAATTTAGAAAAATATAGTTTTGTTAAATCTAGAGTATTTAAGTCATTATTAGATAAAACAAAAACACATGGTCATAATGTAATAATTTAAATTTAACGAAAATAAATGTATATTAAGTGCAAACAAATTACATTGAGGTGGTTGTTTTGCAACATGGTGGAGACTGTTCTGTTCATAACTGTAGACATGCTGATGAAGAAGTGACAGGTACAAGAAAATTAGCAAAAAGGTAAACACATACACAGAGAGAGAGAGAGAGAGAGAGAGAGAGAGAGAGAGAGCGACAGAGAGATATCAGGGAATAATTAGAGACTGAAAAACAAAATGGAAGTGAAGGTGCAGTTCAAGAGAGAACCTTTAATTATTTTGCACGGCTCCAGCCTAAGGATTTAACCCTTTTTTATGTGATGGCCATACAACAAATAGGATTGGTCATGGTTTCCGAATTTGTTGTGGGTTTATGGGATGGCCTGGATGAGTGTGAGATTTCCTGGTCTGATATTTTGTCCCAGTCCAGCCCTATTCTACATGGTAGTTGTTCAGCCTGGATACATTCATTAGCTAACAAAATTTGAAATGTATTTTGTATTAATGCATTAATATGATGTGAGGTCCAGTTACCAGCGTGACACTACAACAGGCAATAGTAATGGCTACTTTTTACTTGTATGTCAGAGCTCATACTTCTTTACTCTAACTTGAGTAAAAAAGTGTAGTCCGTATATCAACTTTTACTTCTTTTTAAACATGAGAATCTATACTTCTACTTGAGGGAAGGATGTGTGTACTTCTGCCATCTCTGATGGGCACCAATGTTGTTAGGTTCCCAACATTCATAGAAGAAAATCATATAAATTTGAGGATAATTAAAGTCCCTGTAAAGTCAAAATAAAGTATGTGTTCTGAGTTTGTCAGACCACAGAAAAATGTGTTATTAGCCACCTAGCCAAACACTGGGAGCGTGTCCGCTGGGGGCGCTGAAACCACGCCCACTCGCGGGAAAGTTGACTCGCAGGCACGCACTGCCGATGATGGCACCAGTTGTCGGCCTGACGGGAGGATGAAGGCTGAGGCGGGAGATAGTCGGTTCGGCCCCATTCACCAGTAACAGCGGATTATCAGTGAATCCCAGCTGTCTCAGGCCAAAGTTTATAAAACTATCCTGTGTAAAATGATCACTACAGTTTGTATGTTCACTACAAATCAGAAGGCTGATTTAGTTAATTCATTTCTCATTGAGAAATCTCTTTCATGACACAAATATGACCAAAAAAAGTTAAAAGAAAATGGCTGCCTGCAATAGACAGTACAGAATGATATTGTTTATTATAATTGTTTTTTTTGTTTGTTTTTTTGTAATTTATGTTTTGTTTCTGAATGTAGAATGAATGTAGGGATACAGAAGAATATTGCTTCTAAAATGAGTCTCTATGGGGAGAGAAATGAGGAGGATCCTTTCGCTCAATCCCTGAACCAAGGAGCAGCGTCTCAAGAGCCCAGTTGTGTGTCTATGAAGACTGACGCATCCATCAAACCACCACCTTTTCTCAGTGATGGACCAGTGACCACTGGCCCCAGGTGAGACATGTTTCTGCAGAAAGACACTTTATTGATTAAAATTATACGTTGCATTCGGAGATCAACTACTTTTGACTGACAAAATTCCAGCCACCAGAAACACTAACTGATAAAGTGAGTCGTACAAAACCTTTCTTTTTAGTAAACTTTGTGTACAAAACAATGTTGTCAATGCCTGAGTTCATGTGTAGAGCCCCTGGTGATACTTCAAGCACAGTTTTATGTTGTGTCGAGCCTCCTTAGTGTTTTAAAAATAGCCATTTTGATGCTATCATAGAATCGCCCCATTCACTCCCATTCAAAAGGCATTTTGACCGAAAACGAAAATACGGTCAATCTTAAAAGAGGCGTTTCCATTCTAATTATGCTTTTACATGAATGTTTGACTCAGGTTGATTAACAAAAATAGCCTAGGTTGCAATTTGGCGAGAGTTACCCTTAAAAGGCTTAATAGTCTATTTAAAGGAACACGTCGACTTTTTGGGACTTTAGCTTATTCACCATATCCCCCAGAGTTAGATAAGTCCATACTAGTGTTGTCACGATACCAAAATTATGACTTCGATACGATACCAGACCAAAATACCTCGATACCGATACTGAATCGATACCACGGCAAAAAAACTAAAACAGTAAAAGTAATTGAAAAATATGACAGAACTTACAAATCAATGTTTTATAAATTAATTTTAAAAAGCTAAAAACTTACATGACCAGTATGATCCTGCCCTGCTTTATGACCATTCCCTCCCCTTAATTAAAAAAATAATAATAATAATTGCATGTCGGTGTGAACGTCCTTACTGAGATGTTTGCAACAATCACATTATTATCAATCATGCTAACATTTTTTAAACCTTTCACAACTCTGAACAGGTTGGGATGACCAAAATCTTATTTCATGATACGATTCATTTAATATTTTTTAAATGTAATTTTATAATTATAATATAGATATTTAATTTAATTGTATCTTTGTTATTAAAACTAAGCAAAAAAGTAAATTACAAACAATATGACAAATACTAAGAGACAAATAAAATAAACAGTGCTTAATTTCTTTTTTGAAAGCTATAGACCAGGGGTGCCCAACCCTGCACCTGCCGATCGACGGTCCTGCACAGTTCATCTCCAACCCTAATCAAACACACCTGCCTTTAATTTTCAAGTGATCCTGAAGACGTTAATTGGTTGCTTCAGGTGTGTTTGATTAGGGTTGGAGATAAACTGTGCAGGACAGTCGATCGGCAGGAGCAGGGTTGGGCACCCCTGCTATAGACCTTCTGTAGTTGAAACAATAAGGTCTTCACTCTATAAATTAACTATACGGGGAGATTCTTAATAAATAGATTACATTTATTCAGTCAAGCATTGGGTGACTGTCTATTTTAACATTAATCACACAGAATATTACGCTGCCGGTCCGGCCCTTTAAGACCTGCGCGTATCCAATACATTGGAACATATACGATTTCTTTTTACAAACGGTTTACGTTCACTAAAGTCATAACCGACTGTGTTTACGTGAATACTCACCAGGACGTGCATTTTTACATATCATTTTGACTATTCAAACCTAATAATCCGCGAAAGAGAACTGAAGTCGTGATCGTATGCTGTATTTATTTTCAAAGTAGGCTAAATCTTCTTCGATTGAATAATAATTTTTCTCGATAAAACGATATCAAGAGTTCGATAAATGTTCGATAATGTGTATGCGCCAAAACTGGAACGAAACTCATTTGAACCGCGCACCACACGGACCATTTATCCGCTCGGCTCAAAGTCCAAACGGCAGCGCGAGCGCGAGCTCACTGGAGCAGATGCGTTTACTCTGATCGCTCTCGTCACGAGATCCAGTGAGAAGCGCTTGAGTTCAGCGAGGAACACAAACGTCTCAGTCAGTGCTCGAAGTGGGGCGGTACTCACCGGTACGCAGTACCGGCACTTCTGCATTTTACTCCAAAGCGTACCTGCACTTTTTCTTGCATACCGCTACTTCTCGCATGTAGCCGGTACTCTACCACTGACAAAAAAAGCGTCAGTGTCACGCCCTTTTCACATATACTCCGTTTGCAATGCGTATGCGGTGCTTTTTTTTTCTTCGCATCCATATTAACAGGTTAGAGCTTTCACACTGCACGCGGATGCGGTCCGGCAATGCGTTCCAGGAGCGGTGCGTATACAGCAGAACAACGATCGTTTCCACACCGAGTCTATTTTCGCTGTGCTGCACGCGCTGAATTAAAGTGACAGCGCATGGTTCGTGGTCAAAATTCACACAGAATATGACATGAAAATATAATAATCTCACTATAAATGCATTTAAATAAATAAAATGTAGTAATCTCACCATAAATGTATTTTTGGACTTGCAGACGAGTTCCGTTTTCACACACACACACACGCACGCACGCACGCACACACACGACTTGTTTAAATACATTTATGTTGTTAATAAATATCAATAAATTGTTGTTGTACCAGCAATAGCCTATCTCCAAGTTTTGTTTTTCACTGTAGAAATCTCAAATGTCATGATTACTTGCCAATGCAAGAGAGTACCGGCACCTTTTTTCCCCACTTCAAGCACTGGTCTCAGTGATTTAAACCAGTTTAAAGGCAGATGAAACAGCGCTGACAAACAGGAGAAACACTGTGCGCAGCGATACAGTCAGAAGACTTTTCCATCTACAAATTCCCATCATTTACCATGGATTTACTGTAGCGTTAGCCTAGTAATATTAACTGCACCATGAAATGTGGGATATACATATTGAATTGTATTATATTATTAATGTAGACAATGTATTAAAGGACTAATGGAATATAATTACAGTATTTAATAATGTATTTTGTATTTATGTATTTACTGTTTTCCATACAAATACCATAGAAACCATAAAGTTACATTTTGCCATGATAGTGGGGTGCTATAGGCTATGCCTGGTTTCATCTGTGGCTGTCATGATCTAAATGCATGATACTGGATGACCAATGGTTTAGTTAAACAGTCAGAATATTACATTTTACCAAAAAAAATTAGCACATGCAGAAACTAAGAAATTGTCCAATAAATATATTTATTTTGTTAAAGGTGCCATAGAATGGATTATTTTATTATTTTATAATGTTTCCTGGGGTGCCCTTATAATGTTAGTATGTTTTTTAGATCAAAATTTGTTATAATTTAGAAATAAAAGGCATATTTCCTAGCCTGATTTCATCCATTGATTTGAACACTCTGTTTGAAGGGGCGTGTCTGCTGTGAGACTTCAGTGTTGTTGCCCACTGCTGTGATTGGCTGACATGCTTGCATATGAAATATCTGGCATTACATGTAGAGCTATCTGGAAAACTTTTACTATTACAGCTTTTATATGTTTTTACTATTACAGCTATCGGGATTAACGAATCATGATAAGTTTTTTTTTAAAGTATTTAGATCTATTCCCATCACATAAAAGGTTTCAGTGATGAGCACTGAGCAGATGACAGCCTGTTGATCGCGTGAATGAAGATCTTATCACTGCAACGCGATATACAGATGCATAAACAGTGTTGAACGACTTTGAAAGAAAGATTATCTGTCTGAATTTGAACAATTACACATCAGAAATTCACATAACCCACTGGTTCTCCAGAGGCTCGGATGAAGGAGCAAAAAAATATTTGTGTGTTCATTTGTACAACCAAACACTGAGCAACTGCCATGCTTCGTTCGCTCGTTTGCAAGCCATGATGTCTCTCGAGGAAAACACAATATCGCGCTGGATCTAGATAACACAATGTAAATTATCGTTAATAAAATCCCTACTTGCCGCTTGCGGGAATATAACGTTAGTTGAAATTGCCCCCTTCGTCCGTTTGAGACGCCGAGCGAAGCCTGGCTGCTTGATATTGTTGTAACAGTCCGTGGTGAAATGGGCAGAGCAACTAAACAACTTCGAATTAAACTGTAGCGGTATCCGATTATAGATAGATAGATTATAGATAGATCTGCCATTTTCCCTATGATCCTCCTCCTGCTTGTTTCTTCACCTGCAGAACTTCTGATGATTCGGCTGTGCAGTTTCGCCTGGCACTGAGCATGGGCTGGCATATGCAAATTTTTAGAGGCGTACATATTAATGATCCCATCGGTTTCGTCACAGTTGGTGTTATGTGGAGATTCGCCCGTTTTTCAGGGGTGTTTTTCAAAAACGAGATTTAAATAAGAAAGAGAAAACTATGGTGTTTGAGACTCACTGTATGTCATGTCCATGTACTGAACTCTTGTTATTTAACTATGCCAAGATAAATTCAATTTCACATTCTATGGCACCTTTAAGGAAAAATGACAAATGTTTGACTGTTCTACCTCAGATTTGTGAAATGTTCACCAGTTTGGCAAGTGTTTGTCATGATATGTTCTGACAATAAAGAGTAGTTTAAAACCACAATTAACGCTCTGGTTTCTACAACTTTCACTTCTGCCAAAAATCTGCCTTTAAACTTGAAAGAAATAAAGATTTGACTTTTATCATGATAATTATCGATATCGACTGATATAAAAAAAAATATTGTGATTTTTTTGCCCATATCGCCCAGCCCTAATCGCGATAATTATCGTTATCGTTTTATAGCCCAGCCCTGCATGTGACCATGTTATTTGTACATGCTGTGACTATACAAATCACAACATGTAAATAGGAAAATGTTGGCGTTATTTTGTCACTTATTGGGAGCAGTCAGGTCAACTTTTTTTTTTTTTTTTTTTTTACAGGTTGGGCTTTGGTTGGACCCGGGCTCATTTAGCTTTTCTCCTTTTATCGTGCCCATAATATACGTGCAGGCTACTGTATGAAATATTCAGTGGTGTGCCGTCAGAGCCAGCAGGGCCTTCTCTGCTGGCCCTGTCAAAATCAAAAATATATTTTTTTTCTATAATTTAATTAATGTGTGTCTGAACATGTCTAAATTCAATTACTGTCTATCAGTACGTTACGATTTTATTTCCAGAAAGAATATGGTTATTTTTGTGAGTCTGAGCTGGATTTTCCATGTCATCTAAACGCAGCTCCGTGGACCAGCACTAGTAGTATAGCTAGCCTTCCGTTGAAGCTGCCATTTTCCATTTGATCATAACTTTGACTGACGTGTTTTATCAGCCAATCAAATTGTGATGCGTATGACAGAACGCCCCTGAGGCCCAGCGATGTGTTGACGGCTAGTCCGACGGCTAGACGGTGGGCAGATACAATACATGTTTAATGTAATACATTACGATGTCCAGAAATCAATTTCAATAGTACATTGGGTCATTTTGGGTACATTTGTCATTCGAGAACATATATTGTTAGTACTGAGAATTTCCAAGTGACTAAATGCATTGATACTTATCTCACATTTGTGTACTGCTATGGTCTAGTGGTAGAACTTTTGCCAAGCGTGTCAGAGAGGTTCTGGGTTCTAATCCTCACTCGTATAGTTTTTTTTCACCGAATATGTTCATCAGTGGTTGTATATCAAGCAGTTTGTGTGCATTTTGTTTTGTAAGATTTCAAAGAATAGAAAGTCTCTGCAACGGCGATAGATTGAAGGGATTGAAGCGCGCATCTGAGTGAAAACTGTGTGTCCTGCTAGTTAACCGGGGATGTTTTATTTATTTTTATTAGGTACATCCGTGTGCGAGATGTTTCAAAAAGTGGTGAGGACAGCTCAGCTGTTATAATGAACAGTGGTGTGCGTGTGCGCTGAGGTTGAAGACTGTCTCGTCCAAGCGGGAAGGAAGTCTACCGGAAGTTGAAGCCGGCCGCGTGCCACCATCTTGTAGCAGAACTTCACCTGCAGTTAGCATCCCATTGACTCCCATTCATTTTGGCGTCACTTTGACAGCGAATAACTTTACATCTGAGGCGTTTAAAGACTCCATTTGTCCATTATTTATTTCTAAAGAAACACGACAATGTATAAAATCGTTACTGAAGGCCCTGACTGAAACCCCACGGTACTCTACTGGAAATATTGTTATATTGATAATATTATAAATATGCAACGCAATATGCGATTGCGCGAGTAACACGACGTGCGTGCAATTTGGTGACAGTTGACCATGCAGAGCATCAGGGTTGGAGCGTGGGGAGTTACTAAAAGTTCCCAATCCTTCGGGAAAAGCTGCATTTTGAAAGAGTTTTGATTTGATTACCACAACAAACAATGAGCCTGAAGCCTTCACCAGTGGATGCTATTCTTCTTCTTCACAACACTCGCAAATAAACAGTGAATGAGCCTACTCAGTTCAACGGATTTTTTTATTTATTATATTTTTTATTATTATTTAATGTTAGCCAACGTTGTTCTTCAGTAAAGTTATCAAAAAAGTTAGGCCGTAAATCTTTATTTACTGCTGGATCACATTTGGCTATATAATATTCTCTACTGCATGCTTATGCTTCTCTGTAATGGACAGTCTGTATTAATATTTGTGGGCATAATTGTCAGTGGTGGTAGTTATGTTTGAGGCCTATAATACAATTTTACCTAGTAGCGTGTGTGTATGTGTGTGTGTCTAGCAGAGACAGCGCACATCAGAGAGAGCTTTTAGTGATATTGATGTAGGTCTTGGGTCGGGTTCGGGCTGAAAAATTGCAGATGTTTTCGGGCTGGGGCCGGATTAGGGCTTGAACACCACGAGCCAGGTCTCGGTTAGGGCTGGATGTTTTGCGCTAGATGGAGCCGTTTACCTCCAGTCTTTGTGCTAAGCTAGGCTAGCGGTGGGTGCGTCAGACAGAGTTACGGCACGCACGGAAATGAGAAGGGTATGTATGAACTTATCTAACTCTGGGGGATACGATGAATAAGCCAAAGTCCCAAAAAGTTTGCGTGTTCCTTTAATGCCAGACGAAAAACGGATTGTGAAAAACACCTCCAAGAGTTCAGCAGTGTCATTAAAGTGAAGGTGAATCCAGTGTTTAAACGAGGCTGCTGTGTTTGAAAGTGGCGACATGCTGCTCTACAAACCAACATTATTTACAGTAACTGGAGAAAGACTGTTGACATTAAGTTATAGTGAAATAAATGCCATTTAAATAAAATGTGACACAATTCAGTTGTGTTTGGTGCATGTTTTCTGTGTCCACATACAGGTCTGAAAAGTCTCTCATCAAGGAGGAAGAGAAGGACCAAACTTCCTGTAAAATGAGTGTGTTTGACAAGAGAGAGGAGGAGAACCATACCTTTAAAATGAGTGTGTGTGAGGAGAGAGGGGAGGAGGCGTCTGTTCGCACTCAGAGAGCAGCATCTCCAGTATCCAGCTGTGTGTCTATGAAGAGTAACAACTCCATGGGTAATCCCCCTAATCTCAGTGATGGACCATCTCCAGTATCCAGCTGTGTGTCTATGAAGAGTAACATCTCCATGGGTAATCCCCCTAATCTCAGTGATGGACCTGCTGTGACCTCTGACCCTGTGTGAGTATCATGAAGTTCAGGGCTGGTCCAGATTCTGTTGGTGCCCTATACTAGATATTATACTATATTCATCGCCCCTAAAAACTACAACAATGGCAATAACACACATAAACACAAGTGTGTGTATGGGTGCACAAATAGTTGTTAAAACAAAGGGTAAAAAGGCTGTATAAAATATGTATCCAAATTGAACATATTTATAGATGATGGTCTTGGAATCCAGATAACTAGTTAGCCTCATTAGCCTCTTACCTGATGATCCTATTCTTAAACATAGACTAGAAAATTACATATCCAAACTTAAGTGGTTGCTGAACTTAATTTGCTGCTTTACATTTATTTTTATTTCCTATTAATATAAAACCTGTGCCTGGGCACCTAAAACTGCAAGTCAACGCAGTAAATCCAACCAAGTGTTCTTTCAAATTTGTCCCTGTGGTAGATTTTTCCCCAAACCTAACTACGTACCTGGGTCTCGTCTACAATCAACATCTCTTACTTGTTCCCCTAACTAACTTGGATCCTTTACTATAACTTGCTCCCCTATCTGACTTGCTGCACAGAAATAATAAACCAACAGACTTCAGCAAATGTCCTTTAAATGCTGAAATCATGGCCGGGAGAGTTCTCATAGCAGTTCTCCAGAGAATCTCCCCCAAGAAGAAGAATCATGGGTGGAGGATCTTAGACAAATTTCAGAGAGAATCCCACCAGCAAATGGAATACATCAGGTTTTATAGGATAAAGACAGACACAACAAATAAGATCAAGTGACTAACTCGTGACTTAACTCATGTCATCTTCTATCAATAGGATTGGTTCAATTGGTAAAGCAAGCCAAATCCATCACATCCCAAACTATCAATGCTCTTGGAGTTTTAGGCGCAGTAGCTAATATGGCCGCTAGGTGACATTCAAACTCCATTTGGTGATTTAAAAACTTGAATGTTTTTAATTTCATAAATGCTTTGTACTACTGGCCTCTTTTGATAAAAGACACATGATTTTATTGCTGAAGTGAAAGCAAGCAACAACAGAAGTTACATTTATTGCATTCAATGTAACTAAAATGAGTTTACACTAGTGCTCCGTTCCAGTTAAAATATTCTAAAGTAGCTCCTCAAAATATGAAATATGTTTAAATATGTTTTAGAAAGTAGACATAAATAAATAAAAAACTATAACTGACAAAAGGCATTGACATTGAAAGTCAACTTATAACAATTAATTGACTAATGCAGAAGTAGCAGTGCTTCGCCTTCTGAGAATATGTGACCATGTTATTTGTACACGCTGTGACTATTCAAATACAGGGTTTCTGCAGGGATCTTCAATTTAAATGTAATGCCTTTTCAATGCCTTTTTAATGCCATTTTTTTCATTTTTAATGCCATACACAACCCATGACTAACCACGGATATTATGTATGTATATATATATATAAATTAACTTGATTAATCACACATTTTTTCCACAATTAAAAAAACTTACATTTGTTTAGGTTTATATTAGTTTATATATTTTATAATGTAATCATTTCACAGTTAATCTACAAATGAATGTAGAGACAACATAAAGACCAGTTTTACTGATACTAATACAGCTATTGATATCTGGATAAAAATGATTTCTCCCCCCTAATTTTAAACATTAATTATAGCCATCCAACATTACAGTGTAATTGAAAGCTATCAATTTTTTAACATTAGGCTTCAAAAGAAATATGACAACTTTTAATTTAAAGGGATACTTCACCTCTGGAAAGATGAATGTGTATTTAAAATAGGTCATTTATGTAGAAGAAATGTGAAGACATTTTTGAATTTGGAGCTTTCTAGACTGAGAAAAGCCAGAAAATGTATTTTTGGCTTATGTGGATGAAAGACAACAACTCCCAGAATGCACTTGCTTCGCTGCCCTAGGAGGCCACTCCCAAGCCACGCCTACCGGTTAGAGAGCCCAGTTGAAAACAACAAGAAGGTTAGGCTACTAACTTAGTGAGTCTCCGTGACGAGTTTGCCCTGGATTTCGAGATCGTCCGAAATGTCTGGGATTCGGCTTTTGCGTTCTACAGTCGCCATTCATCATGTTTACTGTGGCGAGCAGGACGAGGCTGACGGCCGCGGGAGAACGGCGCGAGGCCGGTGGCGTCATTACTGAGACTCGCCGGTCTCGTATCTCTCACGGAGGAGCGGGAATTTTCATAGCAATGGTAAAACGCACATCAACTGATCACTTGTTTAGCGTTCATGTAAACACTACATTCAGATTCACCGATCGGAATGAATTCAGTTAGATTGAAACAAAAGGGGTGCATGTAAACAATGAATGGTGACCGCAGAAAGCAAAAGCCGAATCCCGGACATTTTGAACGATCTCGCCCGCCGGACAAGTCCGGGAAAAGGAGGATGGTAACCCCTACTTACTCAGCTTTCTCCTACTACTCAGCTTTCTCCACATTGCAAGAGCCTGATAGCTTAGCTTCCAAAGCTGACACTGTGTGTGAGATCCCACCCTCTATGGGCAGGTTGAAAACATGCGGAACAGCTCCTTCTACTGGCTGTAGTCTTTAGCCTCTGGCCAGAAAATCCTCCGATGACGCAAAATGACGATTTTTGCGTCATCGGAGGATTTTTTCCAGACAAAAAATACATAAATCTCTCCTCTCAGGGGGATATGAGGGT
Organism: Abramis brama; assembly: GCF_963993115.1. NCBI lineage: Eukaryota > Metazoa > Chordata > Actinopteri > Cypriniformes > Leuciscidae > Abramis > Abramis brama. Next base: position 3,902,003 of record NC_139970.1, on the reverse strand, counting down.
GGAAAGCATGGTAATTCGAAAATACTACAGGTTTTCTACTAATACAAAGCTTAATGCTAAATCCTGAAGTATCCCTTTAAGTGAACTTAACAAACAATCCTCACATAAACCTATAATTAGAGATGCACCGATTACAATTTTCTAGGCCGATTCCGATTTCCGATTTTTCATTGAGTTTGACCTGCCGATACCGATTTTAGCCGATTCCGATTAATTTTTTTTCTAACCACTTTACAGCACACACACATATTTATTTTCGATCTTTTCTTTAACCCTTTCACGCATAAGTTGAATAATGTTTCCATGGCGACGCGTCACGCGATACACCGCAGCCACAATAATACTGTATGACAGATGTGTCGCTTTTATTTCGCTTTTCCTTTTTTATTCAAAATATTCACAAACTTGCTTTAGTTACCATGTCATCAACTAGCCTATCTGATATTCCGATTCTCAAATACGTGTAAGTGAGTGTGTTTGGTTGTTTAAAAACCTTTATAAATAATCTTGATCTATAACATGAGATGGGCGCCGCAATGTTGTCCTGTCAGTCGGATTTAACTTACAGCACGTCAATTCATCAGTTTCTCCCGAAATAAATGCAAGAAAGTGGCCGGTGAACTGAGAAGAATAGAGTAAACTTTATAGTTACTTCCACTATGTTTGTCTGATATGAATAACACATGTCGGCAAATTATATTTGAATAGACTGTTATTGCTGCTTCCACAGACATCAGTGTGTATTTTACAAACTCCAAATGCATTGTTTTACTCGTGCTTATGTGTATTTAAATATCTGAAACCTAAAATAAACATTATGAGGTTGAAAACACTGCTTAGTTGTGACATATGACAGCGCTGAACGCGTCCGACTCTGGCTCAGCGCCAGCCAACGCGCGAAAGCACAGTTTGAATCTGGCAGTTATAAGACGTCACTGAACATTCTAAATGTGGCACCATTACCTACTCTCAGGGGCACAGAAATAAAAATCCCATATATGAAACCGTACCGCTCTAAAGGTTAATCATGCGGCGCCCGAGTGCATTTGACCGGCATAAAATCGGCATATGTCAGACTGACCGGCCGGTCGCCGGTCATGGCCGATCACGTGAAAATCGGCCAATTCCGGTCACCAGCCGATCAATCGGTGCATCTCTACCTATAATAAATGTCATATTTACCTTTGGCCTTCCTGTCTAACATACAAAAATTGAATGAAGTTATCAAACAGTCTGCACATCATAAATTATAGATTAAATATAGACTAATGCTTATTAAAGCTACAAGAGTTCTTTAGTCAATAGCAGTGAGTAATTTTCTCTGGTGCCTTTGTTCTGCGATTAACTTTACTGACAGTAAGCTTTATTGGCTGCGGTCCCTTTAAGAGCAGCTGCTGACAGAAACACGGATCTAACACACGCCTCATTCTCTCACAACTCTTTGCGTTCATTAAAGACTTCATTTAACTAATTTAAGACTGCTCTTATTTTATGAGGATACTCACAAAACAGACATTTTGGCAAAATTATGTTTTATTGTTCGTTCAAGCGCGAAAGAGGACCGTTTTCTGGTGCGCAGTCTGTGCGCACGATCTGGCGCGCGTCTTTCTCTGTGTGTGTCACATAGACAAGACATTCACAGGCAGCGCGTTTAAAAACAGCGTTAAACTGGACAAAAATAATCTCATGCGTTAAAAAAACGCAAAGTGAGCTTCAACAGCGGATGTCAAGCTGATGAGAGAAAGTTACTACACATAGATAACTGCTGTCTGCCTTTTACCGTCGATCTGTGGCTGTCAGACTGCATGAGATTTTACGGCGTTGATTCCCATTAGCTACCCAATTTAATACCTTTTTACAAACGCTGCAAAATCATTCTTTAATTTGACTACCAACCATGTTCTAAATTGTTTGTCTTCCATGCACTTTCCCAGTTTTCTGGTCTAGTTTTATTCCTGTTGTTCCTGCTGTCCAAAATTACTTGCGCCACCTCCGCAACTTTGCTCCGGCCGGAGGCAATCACCAAACTGTTTCCACGTGTTTTTGATCACACTAACGTGCATATTTTGCGACAGCAATTACAAATTATTAATTATGAAGACTATATTCAAATAAATTGATAATATAACATTTTCTTCAAAACCATAACAAAATTTAATGCCTGTAGGATTACAATTTAATGCTTTTTAATGCCATTTAAGGCCTTAAATATCGCAAAATCCATTTAATGCTTTTTAGTGCCCCGTGGAAACCCTGAAATAGGAAAATGTTGGCGTTATTTTGTCACTTATTGGGAGCAGTCGGGTCAATTTTTTATTTTTTATTTTTACAGGTTGGGCTTTGGTTGGACCCGGGCTCATTTAGCTTTTCTCCTTTCATCGTGCCCATAATATATGTGCAGAGCACATGCTACTGTATGAAATATTGTTATATTGATAATATTATAAATATGCAACGCAATATGCGATTGCGCGAGTAACACGACGTGCGTGCAATTTGGTGACAGTTGACCATGCAGAGCATCAGGGTTGGAGCGTGGGGAGTTACTAAAAGTTCCCAATACTTCAGGAAAAGCTGCATTTTGAAAGAGTTTTGATTTGATTACCACAACAAACAATGAGCCTGAAGCCTTCAACAGTGGATGCTATTCTTCTTCTTCACAACACTCGCAAATAAACAGTGAATGAGCCTACTCAGTTCAACGGATTTTTTTTATTTATTATATTTTTTAATATTTTTTAATGTTAGCCAGTTGGCGAAGAGTTCTTTGAAACGTTGTTCTTCAGTAAAGTTACTTGACATCAAAAAAAGGTAGGCTGTAAATCTTTATTTACTGCTGGATCAAATTTGGCTATATAATATTCTCTACTGCATGCTTATGCTTCTCTGTAATGGACAGTCTGTATTAATATTTGTGGGCATAATTGTCAGTGGTGGTAGTTATGTTTGAGGCCTATAATGCAATTTTGCCTAGTAGCGTGTGTGTATGTGTGTGTGTCTAGCAGAGACAGTGCGCCTCAGAGAGAGCTTTTAGTGATATTGATGTTGGTCTTGGGTCGGGTTCGGGCTGAAAAATTGCAGACGTTTTCGGGCTGGGGCCGGATTAGGGCTTGAACACCACGGGCCAGGTCTCGGTTAGGGCTGGATGTTTTGCGCTAGATGGAGCCATTTACCTCCAGTCTTTGTGCTAAGCTAGGCTAGCGGTGGGTGCGTCAGACAGAGTTACAGCACGCACAGAGATGAAAATGGTATGTATGGACTTATCTAACTCTGGGGGATAAGCAAAAGTCCCAAAAAGTCGGCGTGTTCCTTCAATGATTGATTGTGGTGGGGAGTTTGCTCAAACTATGGCAGCGATACAGCAAATAGTTGTTCTAAAAGATGGCGCCATCTGCGGAGCGCTTTCAATGGCCAGTGAAAGCATACTGTCAGTTCATATTCGGACGCTTATTGTTTCTCATGGGCTCGTATGGTATTTTAAACATTTACAGTGGTAGGTAGTGTTGTCACGGTACCAAAATGTCAGTATTCGGTACCAATACCAGTGAAAATCCACGGTTCTCGGTACCAATTTCGGTACCAAAGGGCTAGAAATCAATAAGTTATTTGCTGATACTTCCTCGTCATCATGGAGAGCGCAGTTCGCACCGTTTCAAAAATAGTCAATCTCCGAATGCGAATGAACTTAGTCTGAATTAGTATTGTTTTTATACAGTATGAGGATCCTTTTTCAAATACAAGGTCAATATTGATTTTCACTAACGACAAAACAACAAATTATCCATGAACTTATATGGAACTACCCACTAAACATTGGACGTCGGATAGACGTGCAGATCATGTCTATATTGGGTCCGTCGGTCCATGACCAATTCTGGACATCTATTCGACGTCCAAACTAGGTCCACTATTTGGACGTCCAACCATGACCCAACTTGGACGTCATATTGATGTTCAACATTGGACCTTTGAACTGGGTAATTTTTTGGACGTCATTTGGACGTCTATGACAGGTGCAGGAAATTTACACGATTACTAGGGGTGTAATGGTTCACAAAATTCACGGTTTGGTTCGATATATATGATACACTTGTGTCACGGTTCGGTTCGGTACGTTTTTGATACAGCAAAAAGAAAGAAATGCCAGGGAAATTTCCTTGATTTAAATTTTATTTTATTAAAACTAAAATCATAAAGTATGATTTTTTTTTTACTTTTACAATTCTAGAGCTATAATTGACTCTTCTTAGGAGCATATAAAACAAAACAGCTCCTTGGAAAAAATGAAATGTAATATTGTAGTAGTTATAAACAAAGGTTTATTTTAGTTCAGATTAACATTTGAGGGCATCAATTGTATTCATAATGTCAAAATAAAACTGACGTAATGTTACTTGAAGCCATTATGCCTACTATTCCTGCCAAACTTCCATGGTTGCAGTTAGTGTTACTACAGTAAATCCATGGTGAATGTTGCTGATTGTGGACACTGGATAGTTCATTCATGGCACAATGTTTCTTCCTGGTTTCCACATCAGCGCTGTTTGATCCGTTAATAATGGAGAAATGTGAATGTTTCTCACTAGATCTCGCAGCGATGTTATTACTTCTGTGGCGAATTCAAATGCTTTCTTTACTGGATCTCTTATTAGCGCTGTGTAGTAACAGTGTCGCATGATCACGATCGGCTCGCGCTGCACTGGTCCAAACTGATAAACGGTCCTTCAACCACACAATAACGAGCAGTTTCGTTCCGCTTGCATTACGTTTGCCATTTGATGTTGGGCAATGTTGTGGTCGCGCCGGCGTCTCTTACATTATGAGCGCGCTTGCCACGCGCAATGCGCGTGTGTGTGTGTCTCAGCGCTTTAATAAAGAGGACGCACAACAGCACGCGCTCAGTGCATGCGTGCATGCATGTGCATCAAGGAACCGGGTTTGAACGGGTCCTCGGTACCACCGGTACTTAAGAAAACTTGGTACCGTGACGTTTACGTTTTTTTAGTACCGACTTGGTACCGAAGTACCGGGTCTTTTGACAACACTAGTGGTAGGTCTGTGATTTTATTGCTGTCCAAATCCATAATGTCAGTGTTTTTCATGAACCTTTTAATGAAGCCTTTGGGTGTAAATAAAATTTTTCCAAGCTTCAAGTAACTCTATAATCCGCATATTAAATGAAGGGGGTGATACATGCTTCCACTTTAAAATAATGAGATGTGTAGCTAATGAAGTCTCAGTGATGCTTGAAAATGAATTTCAAATGATACTCCAAAGACAGCTGACAGTGTATTTGGATCAAGGATTATATTAAAGGCGTCCTGCAATGTTTTAAATATTTTAGTCCAATAATAATAGTTTTGGACATTCCCATAACATATGTATGAGACTCGCCACTAGTACGTTTGCCATTAGTGTAATAGATCATATGTAAAATCCTGCATTGTAACAAGCTGTGTCTTGCACATATTGATGACTGTCTATATTTATATAGCTCATGTCTGTGTGACAAGTATTATATGTTTTGTTTCATTTTTGTGATGTGCTCCAGAAAAGAAAAAGAAAAAGAAAAAACACCAAGATGGCAGACAGCACAGCTTGGCACACCCTGTCTGTTTTTTTCTTTTTTTAAAAGCACAATATTTTTTTTGATTGTAAGTGGACAATTAAATGTACCCTTTCAAAAACCCTTTACAGTTAAAAACCCTTTAACATTTTCGAATTAATATGAATATGCTGCATGTCTGTATGACCATATATGACTATTTTGCTGGAATGTGAAAAAAATCCACCAGAACGCACTGGCGCATCCGTCGACCCCTGAGGGTTAATAACTTTAATGTACACCAAGCAATAGGAAAATACAAGTATTGGATCAGGACTCTGTATTGGCAGATATTCAAAATTAAATGATTCAGATCAAATAAAACTTTAAACAATAAAACTTGTTTTTTTCTCTCTCTCTCTCTCCTATATTTCCAGTGTGGAGAAGGATGTGGACTCCAAATGTGGAGTTTGTAAGCAGGTTCTGAAAGATCCAGTCTCTATCAACTGTGGGCACAGATTTTGTGAAAACTGCATCAACCGCCACTGGGATTTGTTCCATCCATCAAAATACTTTGACTGTCCTCGATGCAGAAAGAGATCTAGAAATCGTCCTTGTTTTAAAAATGTCACAGGAGGATCCACTTCTGCTGGTTCTTATTGTTACACAGAAGCAGAACTGTTGGAGGAGACTAGTGACCTACATCAGGATTCTCAACAACAAATAGATGATGAAATGCAGAGTGTCAAAACACAACACAAAACTAAAATGAAGAACAGTTATGTGAGGTTATTTGAGGGAATCAAACAACAAGAGAATGAAACCCTCCTGAACAGGATCTACACACAGCTCTACATCATAAAGGGAGAGAGTGAAGGGGTGAATGAAGAACATGAGGTTTTACAGATGGAAACACCAGGTACACAAGACACTCCAATCAATTGCAATGACATCTTTAAAGCTTCACCTGAACCAGGATACGAGGAGAAAGACAAAATTAAGGCTGTTCTTACCAAAGGCATTGCTGGAATTGGAAAAACCGTCTCTGTGCAGAAGTTCATTCTGGACTGGGCAGAGGGAAACGCCAATCAGGATGTAGATTTCATGTTTGTGCTTCCATTTCGAGAGCTGAACTTGATTGAAGATGATCAGTACAGTCTTCACAAACTTCTGCTTGACTTTCATCCTGAACTTAAAGATCTGGACTCAAAGATTTATGAGGAGTGTAAAGTTTTGTTCATCTTTGATGGTCTGGATGAAAGCAGAATTAAACTGAGGTTTTCAGATGCTCAGAAAGTTTCTGATGTGACTGAGACTTCATCAGTGGGTGTGTTGATGTCTAACCTCATGAAAGGAGATCTGCTTCCCTCGGCTCTCATCTGGATCACCACCAGACCAGCAGCAGCCAATCAGATCCCCTCCAAATACATCAACCGTGTGACAGACATTCAAGGATTCAATGACCCACAGAAGGAGGAATATTTCAGGAAGAGAATCAGTGACGAGCATCAAGCCAGCAAAATCATTTCACACATCAGAAGTGCAAGAAGCCTCCACATCATGTGCCACATACCCGTCTTCTGCTGGATCTCCTCCACTGTGCTTCAGAAGCACCTGAAAGAAGATCTGAGTGCAGAAATCCCTCAAACTCTGACTGAAATGTACATCCATTTCCTGCTGATTCAGATCAACATGAGGAATCAGAAGTATGAAGAGAGAGATCCAGAGAAACTTCTGCAGTCCAGCAGAGAAGGGATTGTGAAACTTGCAGAACTAGCTTTCAAACAGCTGATGAAGGGCAATGTGATGTTCTATGAGGAGGACCTGATTGAGAGCGGCATAGACGTCACTGATACCTCAGTGTATTCTGGGATTTGTACTGAGATCTTTAAGGAGGAATCTGTGATTCATCAGAGGAAAGTCTACAGCTTCTTACATTTGAGCTTTCAAGAGTTTTTGGCAGCATTTTTCATGTTTGTGTCATATTTACACAATAACAGTGAGGTTCTGAGATTGTTTCTGAGAGGAAAGTCCAAAACTCAGCATGAGAATCTTCATCTGGATGTACTTCTGAAAGGAGTAATAAATAAAGCCCTCGACAGTAAAAATGGACACCTCGATCTTTTTCTACGGTTTCTGCTGGGAATCTCTCTGGAGTCCAATCAGAGACTCTTACAAGATCTATTGACACATAAAGAGAACGGTTCAGAAAGCATTGAGAAAGTGATCCAACACATCAAGCAAGTTCAAAAAAAGAAAGTCAGTCCTGAACGATGGATGAATCTCTCACACTGCTTGATAGAAATGAAGGACAATTCTCTTTTTGAAGAAATGAAGACTTTTTTAAGCTCTGAAACAAGTAAAAAACTTTCTCTTGCACAATGTTCAACTTTGGCAAATATGATTTTGATGTCATCGGAGGTGCTGGATGTGTTAGATCTTGGAAAGTATAACATAAAATCAAGAGATGGTCAGCAGAGGCTGGTACCTGCTGTTAGGAACTGCCGGAAAGCTCTGTGAGTGTAATTATCTAAAAAAATATATGTTTAGATACAGTAAACAAATGTGATACAAGTGACCACAAGCATGAAGTCATGGGAGCTGATACCTTCATGGATTTCTTTTGTTTTGTTGTGGTTTCATTTTCTTTTTCACTATGCTATTAAATTCAGAGTAAACTAAATGTTCAGTTACGTTAAACTTAATGTTAAATTAGGTGTTAAGAAAAACTGTGGTTGAAAACTGACACAGACACTTTGTTTGTTTTTTTGTTTGTTATATTGTTCAGATTGGCAAGCTGTAACCTTACTGATCAGTGTTGTGAAACTGTGGCATCAGCTCTAAAATCATCAAACTCCTGTCTGAGAGAGATTGACCTAAGTAACAATGACCTATGTGATTCAGGAGTGAAGCTGCTCTCTGCTGGACAAACTGTAAGCTGGAGATACTGAGGTATATTTAACTAGTAAGGGGTATTTAATTAGTCTGTCTTAAATATCATGATATAGCAGCTACAGGGTTAATTACTCTCTGCAGGAAACTGACCCTAAAAGGGTTGGAATTGAAGATCTCTGCTGTTGATTATCTGACGATTGGGTGTGTTTGTAGATTATTTTACTGTAGATGTGTGTTTGAGTCTATAGATTATCTGTCTTGATTTGTGTCTGTAAAGTAGGGGTAGCCAAACTTGCTCCTGAAGGGCTACCTTCCTGTAGACTTTAGTGTGCTCCAACAAATCTTGCTGTTATGTTCAAGTAATTTTGAACATCTTGATTATGTAGATTATATAACTTTATGCATGTTTGTAGATTATTTGACTATCAATGTGTTTGTAGATTATTTGACTGCTGATGTCTGCAGATTATCTGACTGTTTATTTTGTTTGTAGATTGTCTGGCTGTATGTTGACAGAGGAAAGCTGCTGTTATCTGGCTTCAGCACTGAGTTCAAACCCCTCACACTTGAGAGAGCTGGATCTGAGCTACAATCACCTTGGACAATCAGGAGTAAAGAAGCTCTCTGATACCTTGAACAATCCTAACTGCACATTGGAGATTCTTAAGTATGTATGGCACTAATACTGATAATAATTATCACTAATAATTATGCTATACTGCGTGTGTGCCTGTTATAATCTTGAAATATATTGGGGTAAAACATACGTGCTTCTGGGCAGGGTAAGTGTTTTATCTGTGTAAATTGTCTTGTTGCCAGAGTAAAGCTATTGCTATCCAACTTCCGCTCTGAGTTCGAACAATTCACACATGAAACAGCTTTCAGGTGGAGGATAGTGAATCGGTTGATGGATTGTGTCTTGCAGACTGGAGTAACTGCTTTGTGAATCTTTTCTGAGAAAAAATATGATTTCTGTGTTAATAAACAGTTTAACAGGTGTACCTAATAAAGTGACCAATGAGTGTATAATCTTGACCCATGACAGACTTTGGCAGACTCTACCCAAGTCCATTTGTACTCTCTTTAATTAAATTAAATTAAATTCACGTTTATTTGTATAGCGTAGGGATGGGCTGGATTATAAGGCGATAGAAGATTAGTTAAATACACAGGAGCTAAACCATTTAGAGCCTTAAAGGTCAGTAGCAATACTTTGTAATTGATACAGAACTGAGTAGGTAACCAGTGTAGAGATAATACAATTGGTGTTGTATTATCATATTTTCTTGACCTAGTAAGAACTCTAGCAGCTGCATTTTGGACTAATTATAGCTTGTTTATTGAGGATGTAGGACAACCAGATAGTAATGCATTACAGTAATCTAGTCTAGAGGTCATGAAAGCATGAACTAACTTTTCTGCATCAGAAACAGATAGCATATTCCAGAGCTTAGCAATGTTTCTGAGGTGGAAAAAGGTTGTTTTTGTAACATTTAAAATATGATTTTCGAAAGATAAGTTGCTGTCTAATATAACGCCCAGGTCTTTAACTGTAGTAGAGGATGGAGTTACAGTACATCCTTCCAAATGCAAATTGTATTCTAAGAGATTCTGTGTACAGGTTTTTGGTCCTGTACTGGTCCTGAATTTATTAGAAGAAAATTACAGCTCATCCAATATATTATATGTAACACATTCTGTCAACTTAGACAATTTAGAGAATTAATCTGGTTGTGATGAAATATATAACTATTATTATCGGCATAACAGTGGAAATTAATTCCATGTTTTCTTATAATATTACCAAGTGACAGCATATATTGAAAATAGCAGAGGGCCTAACACAGATCCTTGTGGCACTCCATAATTTCTTGACATTATCTTCGTTTTTTGAATGGATCTGTAATTTGTGAATTCATTTGTATCTAATTGTGATTTCTTTATGAGAGGCTTAATAACTGCCAGCTTGAACGATCTTGGTACATAACCTAGAGATAAAGACAAGTTGATAATATTGAGAAGAGGCTCTTCTGCTACAAGTAACAACTCTTTCAGTAATTTAGTGGGTATTGGATCTAACAAACATGTTGTTGGTTTAGATGCAGAGATAAGTTTATTTAGCTCTTCCTCACCTATGGTTTTAAAGCAGTGCAATTGTTCTTGAGGGGCGATAATTGAGGCTGAATCATAAGACGCTGTTAAAGGTAGTAAATTTACAATTGTGTTTCTGATGCATTCGGTTTTCTCATTGAAGAAATTCATAAAGTCGTTACTACTAAACTGTAATGGAATAATATGTTCAGGTGATGTCTGTTTATTTGTTTATCTCGCCACTGCACTAAATAAAAATCTTGGATTGCTTTGGTTATTTTCTATTAGTTTGCGGAGATGCTTGGCCCTGGCTGCTTTTAAAGCCTTTTTATAATGGGAAGTGCTGTCTTTCCACGCGATTCTAAATACCTCTAGGTTCGTTTGTTTCCATTTGCGCTCTAGATTATGAGTTTCTCTCTTGATAGCGTTAGTAATACTGTTGTACCAAGGTGCAGTACTTTTCTCTCTAACCTCTTTTTATCTGATTGGTGCAACAGTTTCTAATGTATTAGAGAAAATGTTGCAAATACTGCTAGACATTTCCTCTAGTTCATTTGTGTTTGGTTACACTGAGAAGCTGAGACAGATCAGACAGGTTATTTGTGAATCTATCGATAGTATTTGGGAGAATTGTTCTACAGTACCTTGCCGATAATGCGGCGCAACATGACAAATTTCAGCCGTACACAGTATTCAAGTTACAAGGTAGTGATAAGTGATATCATCACTATCAGTAGGATTGGTTCCATGCAATATAATTAAATCTAATTTATGATTAAAATGATTGGTGGGTCTAGTGACATTTTGCTTGACCCCTAATTAATTTATTAAATCTGTAATGCATCATTTGAATTATCTACGTGAATGTTAAAATCTCCAACAATCAATGCTTTATCAAGATTGACCAATAGGTCTAAGAGAAAATCTGCAATTTCTTTAATGAAATCAGCATAGGGCCCTGGAGGTCTGTGTTCGGTAGCCAAAGCAAGAGATAATAGGGATTTTTTTATTATATCTGGGAGTGTAACATTTAGCACAAGCACTTCAAATGAGTTAAACCTGTGTCCTGTTTTCTGAGTAACATTAAGAATATCTCTATAAAACACCGCTGCCACGACCAATCAGATGAGACTTGTGCTTATAACAGCAGCCTGCTGGAGTAGACTCATTGGCCCTCATTTATCAAAAGTGCGTACACCAAATTTCCAGTGTACACCTGGCGTACACCCAAAACCACGGTGACTTTGAGATTTATCAATATGGACGTTGGCGTATGGCACGCTCAAATCCTACGCCAGCTCAGGAGGTGGTGTACGCACGTTTTGAGTTAGTGCGGAAATGCGCAGAAAAACAATTCCTAACACCACAAAACGCACTGAAAAACTAAAAGATATGATATATTATGACCCACTGTAAAAACAACAGCATAGTAATTATAAACTTCAGTGTTTATTTTCTGTGCAACATGGACTTGTGTTTAATTTGTGTGACTTTACCAAAGCATTTGATTTGGAGGCATATGTATTCCTTCAGTTGCGAGCCTGTGCGCTTTACCTGACGTTTCAAGCCTTGTTTATACTTTCGCCTGGCTCCGCAGCGCGAGTCTCCGCAGACTGCGCGTGCACCTCCCCAAACGACGAGGCGTTTATACTCGACGCGCTCGCCGTTGTACTATTCTTTGAAACGATGGTTAGGCAGGGTTAGGCCCGGCAGGTGTGCACGGGCTGGGTTCAGTAATGAAAGGCTTTCAATGACCAAAAAATAATTCAGACTGACAAAATAATAAAAATGACATTCTTCTTCTTTTAAATAATAATAATAATAATTAGGGGTGGGAATCTTTTACCATCTCACGATTCGATTCGATTCCGATTCTTGAGGCCACGATTCGATTCAAAATCGATTTTCGATTCAAAAAGATTTTCGATTCAAAACGATTCGATTTTATCCATAATGATTTCTAATCAGGTTTCTGATCATGATCTACTCTCATCTGCTTTGCTATACAGAATGACAAACGGAGACATTAAAGTGTCTTTTTCACATTTATTAAGTTTAATTCGCAGGGAAGTGCCTTTTATCAAAAACATTGTAGCTAGCTATGAAATAAGTTGGAACAAAAATAAAGTGCTTCTTCACAATACAAAATGGTTGAAAATAGATGCATTTCCCAGGAAAGTTGCAGTTTACCACAAATATCATGTAGAACACAACCGGTGAAGACAAAAAAACATCTATATTTCTCAGTCAGACTCAGTAACTTAAAGAATAACAAGTTATGAAAATAAAGTGCTTCTTTCAAAATGAAAAATAGTACCCCTAAGCTACCTGTCTCTGAAATGTTCATGACAGTGACTCCTGCAACAATAGAACTGTAAACTGTGCAACTGAACTGATTATATGATTTTCAACAAATCATGAAAAAAACTGGACATGAACTGTGTCCAAGGTTACTGTGCATTTGCAGATGCAACATTCAGGTTCTTTTGCAGGAAAAGAAGCTGATCAACATGTGCAGGAGTGAGACTGCTTCGCTGTGCTGTCACTATATCTCCAGCGGTGGAGAAAACTCTCTCAGCTGCAACGCTAGTGCCAGGGATACACAAGTATCGCTTAGCCAGTCCAGCTAAGAGAGGAAAAGCTGTCTGATGGGTCCTCCACCAGCTGAGCGGGTTCTCTGACAGAGACAGGGGAGGGGCTTCAAGATACTTCTTCAGTTCCTCTTCAGCTCTGGAGCTGGCAGATCTACGGACAACACTGACCTCAGTAAATGTCTTGCCCAATAGCGTGACCAGTGCAGAGGGCCGTCTTTTTGGAGCAGGGCTGCCTTCTTGCTGTGGTGTCTCAGACTCAACCTCAGCCTCTTCTGAGTTCACTTGTCTCTACAGAAACAATTAAACAATCATGTCAGTCATAATCAATTATGTACAAAATAGTCACACAAGTCCCTCATTTTATGGTTAACTAAAATTAAAAGGCATATATAAAACCTGCAAGATGAGATGGCATCATTTTTCTTTTTTTACCTACATCCATTTTCAGCAAGCATAAATGTCTTAAACATTTAGAAAATATATATATTACTCAAGAACAGATAATAATTTACCTCAAGTGCTGCAGCCTCTGCAACTACATTGGCATGGATTTCCAGCTGGTCCTCCTCAGTGAGGAAAGGCAGGGCCTTAAATCTGGGGTCCAAAAGGGAAGCAGAGTACAGCATGCGCTTATCCCGTGCAGAACTGTATCTTTTCGCCAGATCATCGTGGATTGCCAGTTTGATATCCCGAATAACTGGTGTGTCAGCTGCAGCAACGCCAGCTGCCTCCGTGTCGTGCAGCAATTGAGCGTGCAAAGGAGCAATAACTGAGAGTGTAGGCGTAGAATCCTCTGACATTATGTGGGTTGCGTCTTTCATTGGTTTCAGCGCCGATGCTATTTCCTCAGCAGTGGAGATGTCGGTGTCGCTGAGTGTGCAGATGTCACTTCCAGATTTTCTCACCTGGGGAGAGAGCAGCGCGGCACAAATAGCAGGCTGCTGCTCTAGGAATCGTTCTATCATGTCCAGCGCGCTGTTCCAGCGTGTAGCGACATCCGTTTTCAGTTTGTGCACCGGTAACTGCAGAAGTTTCTGCTTTTCCAGCAGTTCATGATTTGCAATGGCGCTGCGGTGGAAGAAACCAGTAATTCGCCTGATCCTCCCAAGCAGTCGTGACACCGTGGTGAGCTTCAGAGCTCGTTGTGCAGCCAGGTTGAGAGTATGGGCAAAACATGTAATGTGTGCCAAGTTGTCAATCTGTGCAGCGGCGAGCATGTTGGCAGCATTATCAGTCACAATCACCAGATCCGAGACCGTCAGCTCCCATTCATTAGCAACGGAGTGAAACATGGCATTGACATTTACAGCTGTATGGCTCTCGTGCATCACGCGAGTTTGCAAAACACAGGATTCGAGCACCCACGTATCAGTTATGTAGTGAGCGGTGAATGTCACAAAAGACTTGGTTGCTCTTGATGTCCATGCATCACATGTTAGTGCCACTCTGGTCGTTTCGGTTAGGGCACTGGCGACCTTTCTTTTAGTCTCATTGTAAAGCTGTGGCACAGCTGTCTCAGTGAAAAACTTGCGGGACGGTATGGCGTACCTCGGCTCCGCTGTCTGTAACATGCAGACGAACCCCTCGTTCTCCACCACACTGTAAGGCCTTAGGTCTTTGGCGATGAAGCAGGCGATAGATCGAGTTATTTTTTTTGCTCTCTCGGAGTTGGCAGGGAGTTTCGTGAAGCACTGCAGTGTGCGTTGGACTGCAGCTGGCGGCTGACTCTGCTCCGTGTCACTGAGCTCCGGGTGATGCCTAGTAATATGAGCCCGCACATTTGTTGTGCTGCCGAAGTACTTGGTCTTCGTTTTGCAAAGCTTGCACACTGTGTGTGTCATGTCCAGCGCAGTGCTTCCAGGCATTCGGTAAAAACCGAAATGACGCCAAACTTTAGCTTTAAGTGAAGACGGGGCTGGTTGGATCTCCCTCTCATCCATATTTGCTTCCTCTTTGTTGTGATTTGCCGCTCGCTCACATTCAAAAACCGGCTGCGTGGTGACGTTCCGCATAGGCTTGTTACAAAAATGGAGGCGAACAGCCAGCTGATTTTATTTATTTATTTATTTATTAAATCGATTCTTGGACATTTCAAATCGATTCTGAATCGTTGCAAATGAGAATCTAGATACTTTTGTGAATCGATTTTTTGGCACACCCCTAATAATAATAATAATAATACACATAATAATAATAACGACATTCTTATTCTAAATAACAATAAGCGTCATTAATAATAAAAATCATAATAATAATAAGAAGAATATTACAAATTGTCATGCAATTATTAATGTGAATGAATGGTACTCCACATCACATCATCATCACTATTGTACACCCCAATACATGTGACGTGATACGAAATTAAATGCTAATTGTTTCAAAACACGTGCTGTAAAATAATGCATTGTGATAGGTCATTTGCTCATCCAAGTTCCTCTTCTTTGCCGTCTTCCGTGTGTCCATGGCGTAAAATGAGGGCGTGGGGGAAGCGGAGACTTGAATATATAGGGGCGTGTTATTCTAATGACGATCGTTTTCAGCCGCGGCATTTATCAAGGGCAGGTATTGCGTACACCTGGATTTCAAAGGTACGCACAGCTTCATAAATCAGGCAGTGAGAGGAGTGTAAGCATAATCTTACGCCAACATATACGCCCGTTTCTACGCAAGAATGATAAATGAGGGCCATTGAGACCGAAATAATCATTTGGTTTAAGCCAGGTTTCGGTGAGGCAGAGTACATCAAAAGTATTATCTGTGATCATTTCATTTACAATAACTGCCTTAGGTGCCAGCGATCTAATGTTTAGGAGACCTAGCCTAGCAGGAATATACTATATACATTTTGGGACAGGTTAATTGTGTAAAAATAAATCACAGTTTCTTCTATGTCACATGATGCTGTCAAGCATGGTAATAGATAAAGATCTTCAAGCAAATGTTGGCTAGGGACGTCTTGGTTCCAGGCCTGTGATTTAGTTGTAAAGTGAAATGGGAATGCTACATTATCCGAATGCTACATTATTGTGTTGATGTTGTATTGCAAAACACTTTGGGGGGTAAAAAGTGGATCAACATTTATAGATGTTATGAGAGAAATTAATTATAGCTGTCAATAATTTTACAATGTAAAAACCTGTATGTACACAATATGTGCATTGTATCAAATTATTAATTTAAATTTTAGTATATCGTAGTTAAAGCTACTCATATACACATATATTCAAACACGCTTCCCTATAGACTGAACTCGCATGTGTACGCCATCGGCGTTCTCACAGGTTCGCGTTTTTAAAGTTTGCGCAGGAAGAACTTAAGAGTTTTCTGCTAAAACAGTGTTGTGTTACTGTTAATAAGTTAAACTAAACAGTTAATAACTTAACTTATGATCGTTGCGATGGAAGGGAATCAATCAAAACTATCTTTAGCTGGTCAATATCTTTATTCTAGAGATGCTATAAAGCCTAAACAATCTCTGTTACTGTAATTTCCTATTATCTCTGTAAAGCTGCTTTGCAACAATCTATATTGTTAAAAACACTGTAAAAATGAAGACGACTTGACTTGACCCTTATATTAAGTGGGACCTTTTATTTTAAAAGAGTAAATTAGAAAGAGAGGAGGAAAGGATCTTGTGTTCAACTGGTGAGAGCAGGGCTCTGTCTCAATGAGCAGAGAAAACTGGGTGTGCAAAGAGTCGGGGGACCAACATGTAGTACCAGTTAAACCAGGAAAACTTTTTTCTCTGTTATGTATGAGAATAATTTGTTTACAAATACATTAATATTGTATGATATGAACCGAATGTGACGTAATGTAACCGAATGTAACCTTTTTTGTTTGTTTTTCAGTATAGATCATGGAGGAGAGATCAGGATTACATCAGGACCAAAAAAATGTAGGTCTACACACACACACACACACACAATGACTGGGTAGAATGGCATTATGCATCTGTACAGGACTGCTTTAAATCACTTACGTGTTCAAGCAATTTAAAAACATGGATGAACAAAAAAAAGGCACATTTGGAGGCACAGTTAAGGGGTGTTTTTCAAACTTATTGGTCATAGCACACAAAAAAATTGTATACTAATTATTAGTAGTATTATACACACGATAATTGTATGTGTCCTTGTCCAACTACTCTGTTTTAAGGGACCATCCATCAAATGTGCATTGACACCATTGTTATATCTGTTAGTGTGCTGTTCTGTTGAACTCTATGGTAGCCTATAAAACATAGAGCATATAAAGCATATATAAAACATTTCCATACATAGGAAAGTTATGAAATATGGCACACAGATAGAGAACAGTCTACACATATACCATTAGCTAAATTTAAATCTCAATTCAAACTCATTCTAGATCGTTTAACTCATATTCACTGAATTGGACACAAATGACCATTAGACAATGGAGTTCAAATTAAAACTTTATGAAAAACAAATTTGAAAGTGAACATGCCAAGTATCTTCACAATATTTTGACAATGTATATGACAGTTTCAACACAGCGCCATCTACAGATCAAGAAATAAGAAAAATGGCTGTTTTGTTTATAACTTCTCAATAGTTTTTGGCCAAATAATATACTATTTAGATGATATCCTATTTTCCTTTGTCAACCATTTTGGGTGTTTCTGAATTTTGTCAGTAAAGAATTCAATTCTACATTGAGAGGTTATTATTATCTTTGGTAAAAAAAAAAAAAAAAAATCTATCAATATGCTTGTAACTTTTGATTTTATCTGACTTTGTTCACAGGACTACATGTAACACTCAACATTCATGATGCTAGACTGTACATAACATTTAAAAGGGATTTGCTTTGCTCATGGTGTTTCTGAGAGTGCATATTAGACAAATAAACGCGAGCTATAAGTATCAAAATCACCCAATATGTATTATACAATGACCAAACACACAAATACATACACATATATAATTTATTTTTTATTTAGTTGAGTTGAGTTGTTAGGGAAAGCACACACTTTTTCTACCATATCTGTTGTCGATTTCTTGCATTTCTTTAGTGATACTTTTGAAAAGATGTTTGACAAGAGTTTGCTCGTGGTCTAAACACTCAATGTTGAGACGGTTGTTGTTAAAAATGTCGTCTCTTCTTGTGTTCAGATGCCTGTGATCTCACTCTGGATCCAAACACAGCACACGCGTATCTCGCTCTGTCTGAGCAGAACAGAAAGGTAACATACATGAGAGAGGAGCAGCCGTATCCGTATCATCCAGAGAGATTTGAGGAGGTTCCTCAGGTTCTGTGTAGAGAGAGTCTGTCTGAACGCTGTTACTGGGAGGCTGAGTGGAGTGGAGATGCTGAAATATCAGTGACATATAAAGGAATCGGCAGGAAAGGAGGAAGTGATGACTGTGGGTTTGGATCCAGTGAAATCTCCTGGAGTCTGATCTGCTCTGATGACAGATTTACTGTCCGTCACAATAATAAGAGCACTAAAAAACATGTCCCTTCAGGCTCCTCTAAGAGAGTGGGAGTGTATGTAGACATGCCGGCCGGCACTCTCTCCTTCTACAGCGTCTCTGACACACACACACTCACACACCTACACACATTCAACACCACATTCACAGAACATCTCTATGCTGGATTTGGGCTTTATTTCCTTACCTCAGTGTCTCTGTGTCAGATTTCTGTTTCAGATTGATTTCTGTTCGCAATTGCGTGTTATAAAGTCAGAATTGCGAGATATAAAGTCAGAATTGCGTGAAATTAAGTCGCAATTGCGTCTTATAAAGTCAGAATTCTGACTTTTTTTCTCGCAATTGCGACTTTATATCACGCAATTCACATATATAAAACACATAATTGCGAGTTTATATCTCGCAATTCTGACATCTTCTCTCAGAATTGTGAGATATAAAGTCCAATTCTAAGGGAAAAAAACAACAACCTCAGAATAGTTTATATCTCACAATTCTGACTTTATAACACACAATTGTGACTTTATATCATGCAATTCTGACTTTATATCTCCAAATTGCGTGTTATAAAGTCAGAATTGTGAGATATAAACTATCTATACTATAAACTATAGTTTTTTTTTTTTTTACAATACAATTGTGAGATAAAAAGTCGCAATTATCTTTTAAAATGTTTTATTCTGTGGCCGAAACGAGCTTCCATATTAACGTTAATGCACGCAATTTGTTTTTTCAGTTTAATGAGTTAAAAATATTCAACGCAATTAATGCAGTATCTTTTTTTTCTGTCATCCGTTGACACAGTTTATGATCTCACTATAATTCATTTCAGTGCTATTAAACCATTTAAGCGTGATTAAAAATGAAAAGAAAAAACTTAAATCTGTACTGGCACGCATTGAGTTCTCTCTCGCGCTTGAACGGACAAAAACACAAAAGTATGCCAAAATGCCTGCTTTGTGGAGTATTATCTTAAGCACAGTCTTAAATGAGTTAAATTAAGTCTTAAATGTACGTAAAGAGTTGTGAGAAAATAGGATGCGTGTCAGATCTGCATCATGTGCTTCAGCTCTTAAAGTGACAGCAGCCTAATAAACCTGATCAAAGAACAAAAGACAGATCACTCACTGCTTGACTGAATAACTTTTGTAACTTTAATAATTTATATTTAGAAAATTTTGATTAATTTAGATTAAATTTATAATTTATGCAGTGAAGACTGTGAAGTGCTTGATAACTTTATTCAATTTCTGTATATTTCCTGTTAGATCAATTATTTTAAATACACGGTCTTTATGTTGTTTCTTCATTATTTAGGGTGCTTTCACACTGGGCTCGTTTGCTGCGGTCGGAGCCCGGGTGCGATTGTTCTAGTTGGACAGAACTGGACAATGGTCTGGTTTCACATTCAACTTGATTCTATCGAACTCTGGTGCGTTTGCGTGCATCTTATGTCATTACGCAAACGTGCACGACGCATGATAGAAAACAGAACGCGGGACAATATAATGTGTTTTTTATTAATTTAGTGCTATTATGCGTAGCTGAGTAAACAACACAGGTTTACTGTGTGTGTGTGTGTGTGTGTGTGAAGCATAAGATGGTTTTCTGCTTGCAAACGGACTCGAGACAGTGAATTTCCATTCATTTGTTGCCCTGATTCCACGAGCTATGAGCGAATACATTGCAGACTCACTCTCGCTCGTATCCAAAGTAAATCATGCGCATCAAAACGCATGCGCAGGTCACTTCACTTCCTGAACAAGTGCGCACCCGAGTCTGTGCTGTTTTCACATTCACCCGTACCGCGGCACGGTTCGAGAGTAACCGAACTCAGACCAGCTCCTCCAGGTAGTCTCGGGTTCGGTATGCCGGGGCGCTCCCGGGTCCACATGACAGCGTTCACATTAACGATTTTTCATGCGAACCGTGCCAGTCCGAACTAAACTGCCAGTGTTAAAGCACCCTTCGTTTATTTGAAATTATTACAATATAAAAAATATATTAAAAACGTATTAATTGTGATTAATTACAGAAAAATGTGCAATTTAATAAGTTATTTTTTTAATCGATTGACAACGCTAGTCACGATACAATATATTGAAATAGATCACAAACAATTATATTATCACATTCACATCATATTAGATCTATTGTTACCACTCAAAAAAAAGAAAGAAAAGTAGATTAAATGTAAATTTAATTAAACGATAATTGACTCCCTGTGAGGAAAAAATTTAACTTCTGATTAACTGTTAATGTGCTGGGAAAAGCTGACAAATGCTTAAAAAGTGTAGAGTAAACTTAATGAATTGCTTTAAAAAATAGAACACTAAAAGTCCTCTATATAACACTGCTTAATTCTTAATTCTAAAACATTATTGTTTACTGCATACTATATCCCTGTATGTATTGTGGTGGTTGTGTTTGTCTCTCTCTCTCTCTCTCTCTCTCTCTCTGGTTATTTGGTATATGTGTTTTTCTGTTTCCTTTTATATTTTATTGAACTGCACTTTGGTCCACATTGTGGTTTTAAAAGTGCTTTTAGAAATAAAGATGTGTTGAGTTTGTAGAGGATTGGGAGCCATTTCTTTTTGGATTAGAATTTCATCCTGTGTTTGAGGGAGGGAGGGGAGTTTATTGCATTTTGTCTTTAATTGTGTTAAGAATTATTTCCGTTTCTAAACAAAGCATTAGACCTGGGTTTTGTTTGTTATTTCGTCATATGCCCATCCCTGAAGCCTTTCAGATAATCGGCTACATAAAGAAGAAAAATAAATAAATATGAAAGATTTTGTTGTACACGTGTGTCCATTATTTCTTTGCCTCGAGCTTAGGCTGGAACACAGCATCAAATACACTGGCCAAAAGGGGATATTAGAGCCTTGTAAAAGGTGTAAAGTAAGTGAAGTATTTCTTTCCTGAACTTTTACATTTTATTGATGCATGTAATGACTCAATACATTCAGATTTATCAAAATATCATTATTGGATCACAAGTAAAAATGCATCAAATGTAGTCAATAGTGAAACTGTGTGAAACCATAAAAAACCCTTGACTAACTAAAAGCCTGCTTGAAGAGCACAGTCTTCAGTTGCTTTTTGAAAGAATCAACAGAGTTCGCACAACGCAGAGAGAGAGGCAAAGCATTCCACAGCCTAGGAGCCACTGCCTGGAATGATTGGTCACCTCTAGTTTTAAAATGAGTGCGGGGAACCACTAATAGCCTCTGATCTAATGACCTGAGAGTCCGGGTAGGAGTGTGAAGCTGTATCAAGTCAGTGATGTAGGTAGGAACTTGAGCATGCAGGGCTCTGAAAGTAAGGACCAGGATTTTAAATTGAATTCTGGACTGGACTGGTAACCAGTGAAGTGCTGCTAAAACAGGTGTGATGTGTGCTCTTTTCTTAATGCGAGTTAAAAGCCTTGCAGCAGAGTTCTGAACAGCCCGGAGACTTACTCAAACAGGTAAAAAGACTGTTGCAGGAATGTAAACGAGAGGAAATTAACGCATGAATGATCATCTCCAACTCACCCTTAGTCAAAAATTATCTTAATTTGGAAATATTCCTGAGTTGAAAGAAACAGTTTCTAAGAGTGGAGCTCCAAGGACATAGCTGAATCAAAAACAACACCTAAGCTCCTGAGGCTCGGTTGGACAGACGAGCCTAAGTTACCAATATGCTGTATTATCTTTGGGATTTTACTTTCAGGGGCGATAATTAGTGTTTCTGTTTTGTCTGAGTTCAGAAGCAAAAAGTTGTCACGTAACCACTGTTTGACACTAGTCAGACAATTGATTAGAGAAGACAGTTTAGAGAACTCAGTTTCCTCAAAGGAGCAGTACAGGTGTATATCATCTGCATACAAATGGTAAGATGTGTCGCTAAACTGACTAACTGACTAACAGAATAGGTCCCAAGACAGAACCCTGCGGTACCCCACACGACAACTCTGCAGTTTCAGACATGATCTGATTCACATAAACACTAAAACTTCTACCAGAAAGGTAGGATGAAAACCATTTTAAAACTGATCCAGACATACCAACCAGATCACAAAGTCTATTTATCATAATATTATGATTAATAGTGTCAAAAGCATTTAAGAGGTCTAATAGCACCAACACTGTATATTCTTTAGAGTCAGCTGACATCATAATTTCACTAGAAACTTTTAAGTAATGCAGTTTCCGTGTAATGTTTTTTACGGAAACCAGACTGGAAATCATCAAACAACTCGTGCCTCTCTAGAAAAAGGGTGAGTTTCTCTGCTACAGCTTTTTCTAGAATTTTTGACATGAATGGAAGTGTAGATATTGGCCTATAGCTTTTAGGTTGTTGTGGATCCAAACTAGGTTTTTTTAGTACAACGGCATGTTAAAAAAAAAACTAGGAACAACACCAGTTAAAAGTTTAGTATTAAAGGTCCCATGACATGAAATTTTCACTTTCTGAGGTTTTTTAACATTAATATGAGTTCCCCTAGCCTGTATATGGTCCCCAAGTTTCTAGAAATTTCAATCGGTGTAAATCAAGCTTTTGCTATCTTTCTCTGCCTTTGAGAAAATGGAGGCTCATACGCGCTGATCTTGAATCTCCTCCTTATGACGTTATAAGGAGGAAATGTTTCCTCCCCTTTCTCTGCTTTGCCCGCCCAGAGAATATTTCCCACCCATGAGAAAATGCGCTAGGAAGTAGAATGCGCGCGCGTGCGATTTTAGTTTGTCCACGAGAGATATCATGGCTTTTGAGCGAGCGAAGCATAACAATTGCTCAATAATTGGATGTACAAATGAACACCGAAGGGTCAATACAGAGCTGGGCTTGCTGAACGTCTGAAACTAAAGTCTGGATCACTCTCTTTGGCTCAGCTACACACCTCGGACAAGCAAGTCAACTGATGATATATAAGTGTGTTGCTTTACTGTTTATGGTTACCTAGACTGTTACACGTAGAATGTGGCTGTAACATTAGCTATGCAGCTATGCCGTTTATGTGTGTGAATACACACACTGTAATGCGAGTGTTGTACACTTCTTTGTTATTTGGATAACCGTTTTCCTGTTGGTTATATGGCGCGCGCGATATCCGCATTTCAAGATCGCAGAGCTTGATGTAATTGTAATAAGATAAATTACAGACGTTACAGATCTCTCATGAAAAGGCAACAGTAGGTTAGCGTTAGCTACATGATAATAACTGTAAACCATCCGAATAAAGTACTGTATCCAGACATAATATTTTAAACTAACCATTCGGAAACGTCCTGCTGGAGCCGCTGAGTTGCAACATCTTCATCCGTTGCTTCTCCATCCGGATCAGATTCTGGGTCAAACTGAAATGCTTGAAAGACTGTGTGTCTTCGTGCCATTGCTATATCCAACGTAAACATGCACGCCACGGTACCGTTGCGCAAGATGGTCAAGGCCACACCCACCCTCCACCTTGCGCCGCCTTTCTCCTCCTCATTATCATTTAAGGCTACAGACACCGAAACGGCCTGTCTGAAAGAAGCTCATTCTGGGACTGGCTTGTAGTGGCTATAATTCTGCACCGAGGCTGAATTTTTGGAAAGAGATTTCAGATACAGTAGCCTACTAAGGACCACTAAGGACTATATTAAAGCCTACAAAAAGTAGCATGTCATGGGACCTTTAAGCATCTCAACAATACAAGGGGCCAATGGAGTCAAAAGCTTGTACAAATAGCACAGTAGGGACAACATCCTTAGGACAAGATGAGGGTTTCAAAGAATGTAACACAGAGGTGATGTCATGTAATGTCACAGGTGTAAAAGTGGACCAACTATGAGCAGGAGACAAGTCACAGGCAGAGATCTGAGACAGTGATGGTGAGATGTGTGCCCTAACATCTCTAATCTTATTAACAAAGAAGTGGAGGAAATCATTACAATCAGATTTAGATGACACAGTTGCTTGAGGGCTAGAGGGAGAAACTATTTTATTAATGGTGTCAAATAAGATTCTGGGATTGTGCTTATTCGAGGATATAAAAAGAAGCAAGTTCTTGCCTTTCTCAGCATCTCGTTCAAGGTAACCCTTAGTTCTTTAAGGTGGAGCCTATGAACCTCGAGTTTAGAAGATTTCCAAAGACGCTCCACTTTTCTACAATTTCTCTTAAAACTCTGGATTTCTTCATCAATTTCAACTTCCACATTGGAAGTTCATTAGAGGCCGTCTCTAAAGTTACATACGACATTGACATACATGTTTTTAACTTCAATAGCATTTGATGAAATGTCCAAATAAAACAAATGTGTTCAACAAGCTAACAGAAGTTGATCCATTTCTTTGTTGGAAAGGTGAAATGTTTTATTGTTGTCTTTGTAAATGCTTTCACTTTCCCATATGAGCACAGAGTAGGATCAGAGAGGTTCACGTTCAGCGGACACCGACACACTGTGTTTTTGTACTTATTTCAACAAATGACAGCCAAAATCAAATCCATTGAAGCTTGTGAACAGCTTTGAAGTGGCTGCGTGCAAGTTATGCTAATTCACAACCCGAGTGAGAGTCAAACTTGAAAATGTAATGTTAGTTATTAAAAAGCAAACACCTCAACCACTTAGATATCACCGCTTTATGTCATCAAAATCAAACTTGAAATAGCCTGAAAACATGACTGTGAGGGGTTTTCGGTGAGCAACCAGCTTGGTGAAATTGAAGGTACATTCAAACCATTTTGAGCCTGATTCAGACTCTGACAATGTTAAAGAACAAGAGGATCGCCCTGAACGGATTTCAAGAATGGACTTTGCAAGCACGGATTTCACAGGACGATTCAGAGTGCTATGGGGTTTTTTTTAGTAATGTTCTTATAGACACAATGTTATCCACTATTTAATTAAATTTGTCAGAAAACTATGGTAATAAAAACAGTAATCGACCACAAAATCATGGGTCTTTTTCCTCAGGGGCGGTGAACCGTCTTACAAAAGCAAGAGCTTACAAAAGCTACAGTAAAACACTGCATCAAAACTGTAATGTTAGTTAGCAGGGAAGCGGAGGCAAAGCTTTACATTATTATAGCAACTACATAAAGCTTATAATTGGGACTGTTAATAGACAACACAAATACAAATAATAAGAAATACATACAAATTTTTATCCATAAACAACAGATTGTCCCGACAAAATGGGAATGGCTCCATCTTTTAGGATTTTGAAGCTTTTGTGTGTATAGCCTGCATTGTACTCTCTTCTGGAAGCTGTTGACCGTAAAATGTGCAGCGCACAGACAAACGTAAGGGTTATAATGTTCAGGAACGGTGTTAAAAATAAATTTTACCCTCTCTAAGTTTGTCAGCCTTTGGACAAAGTTTTTCTGGGGTGTAAAACACTCTTCCTCTTTTCTAAAGCAGCCCAACATGGCCTTATCCCCTTTGTTGCGTGTTTCCGGGGGCGGGGTTTATGTTAATTTCAGGGTTTGTGATGTCACCAACCCAGGAAGAAGCTCGTTGTAGTCCCTACCAGCCGTTTGTTGTAGTCTTTAAAGAGCGATTTTCTGTCACTGATCTACACTCACCAAAAGGATTATTAGGAACACCTGTTCAATTTCTCATTAATGCAATTATCTAATCAACCAATCACATGGCAGTTGCTTCAATGCATTTAGGGGTGTGGTCCTGGTCAAGACAATCTCCTGAACTCCAAACTGAATGTCAGAATGGGAAAGAAAGGTGATTTAAGCAATTTTGAGTGTGGCATGGTTGTTGGTGCCAGACGGGCCGGTCTGAGTATTTCACAATCTGCTCAGTTACTGGGATTTTCACGCACAACCATTTCTAGGGTTTACAAAGAATGGTGTGAAAAGGGAAAAACATCCAGTATTCGGCAGTCCTGTGGGCGAAAATGCCTTGTTGATGCTAGAGGTCAGAGGAGAATGGGCCGACTGATTCAAGCTGATAGAAGAGCAACTTTGACTGAAATAACCACTCGTTACAACCAAGGTATGCAGCAAAGCATTTGTGAAGCCACAACATGCACAACCTTGAGGCGGATGGGCTACAACAGCAGAAGACCCCACCGGGTACCACTCATCTCCACTACAAATAGGAAAAAGAGGCTACAATTTGCACGAGCTCACCAAAATTGGACAGTTGAAGACTGGAAAAATGTTGCCTGGTCTGATGAGTCTCGATTTCTGTTGAGACATTCAGATGGTAGAGTCAGAATTTGGCGTAAACAGAATGAGAACATGGATCCATCATGCCTTGTTACCACTGTGCAGGCTGGTGGTGGTGGTGTAATGGTGTGGGGGATGTTTTCTTGGCACACTTTAGGCCCCTTAGTGCCAATTGGGCATCGTTTAAATGCCACGGCCTACCTGAGCATTGTTTCTGACCATGTCCATCCCTTTATGACCACCATGTACCCATCCTCTGATGGCTACTTCCAGCAAGATAATGCACCATGTCACAAAGCTCGAATCATTTCAAATTGGTTTCTTGAACATGACAATGAGTTCACTGTACTAAAATGGCCCCCACAGTCACCAGATCTCAACTCAATAGAGCATCTTTGGGATGTGGTGGAACGGGAGCTTCGTGCCCTGGATGTGCATCCCACAAATCTCCATCAACTGCAAGATGCTATCCTATCAATATGGGCCAACATTTCTAAAGAATGCTTTCAGCACCTTGTTGAATCAATGCCACGTAGAATTAAGGCAGTTCTGAAGGCGAAAGGGGGTCAAACACAGTATTAGTATGGTGTTCCTTACTATATATTAATCTATATATCTATACTATATATTATAATATATTTATAATAATCCTTTAGGTGAGTGTATATAATGACTGGATAGCTCATGACGTTCTAAACTGCCACTAGGCAGTGAAGCCACCGGAAGTGTTCGAGCGGCCATCTTATGATTCCCTACCAGCAGAGGGCTCCATCGCCCGTTATACAGAGATTGGTAGCTTCGATGGCACTTTAAAGATGACCCGCTGTGCAGCATACAAGTGTAAAACGGCGTTCACAAAAGGATGTAGGAAAACTGCCCACAAGTTGTAATTCAAGCCCTATAAGTAGTAATTTATATGCAAAATTGTCGCTATGCCCGTGTTGTTTTCTCCGAGGCAAGAGCTGCTGTTCGCGGCCGGGGCTCTCTCTCTGCTTGTTCTTATGCGCCCTGTCCACTGATCTAAATAATTTGTTGTTACGACAACTTGAACGACGAACTAATTCCCTCCCTCATTTTGATTTAACGAATTACAATGTGGCTACAATATAATAAAACTAGATTAAAAAGTTCGTCGAGACAAACTTTAAGTTGGCTTGAGAAAGCTGGACCAGAAAGTTTGAAGAAGTTTAAAGCAGTTTGGAGTTTAAAGTAGTTTGAAGTTTAAATTAGTTTAAAGTTCAAATTAGTTAGAAGTTTAAAATAGTTTAAAGTCTAAATTAGTTTGAAGCTTAAATTAGTTTAAAGTTTAAATTAGTCTAAAGTTTAAATTAGTTTAAAGTTTAAATTAGTTTCAAGTTTAAAGTAGTTTAAATTTTAAATTACTTTAAAGTTTAAATTAGTTTGAAGTTTAAATTAGTTTGAAGTTTAAATTAGTTTAAAGTTTAAATTAGTCTAACGTTTAAATTAGTTTAAAGTTTAAATCAGTTTGAAGTTTAAAGTAGTTTACAGTTAAAAAGTTGTTGGGGGTTTTCTAGTGGGTTGCTAGGGTGTTTTGGGTGGTTGTTATGGTGTTGCTAGGTGGTTGCTAGGGTATTCTTGGTGGTTGCTAGGCGGTTGCTAGGGTGTTCTGGGTGGTTGCTAGGTGGTTGCTAGGGTGTTCTGGGTGGTTGCTATGGTGTTGCTAGGCAGTTGCTAGGGTATTCTGGGTGGTTGCTAGGCGGTTGCTTGGGTGTTCTTGGTGGTTGCTAGGCGGTTGCTAGGGTGTTCTGGGTGGTTGCTATGGTGTTGCTAGGCGGTTGCTAAGGTATTCTGGGTGGTTGCTAGGGTGTTCTGGGTTGTTGCTATGGTGTTGCTAGGCAGTTGCTAGGGTATTCTGGGTGGTTGCTAGGGTGTTCTGGGTGGTTGTTATGGTGTTGCTAGGCGGTTACTAAGGTATTCTGGGCGGTTGCTATGGTGTTACTAGGTGGTTGGTAGTTGTTACAGATGGTTACTATGGAGTTTTTATAGAGTTCTTAGCATGATCTTGGCATGATTTAGCACTTAACTAATTGCTATTAGCATGTAGCTATTCACTGCTAGCATGTGTAGCATGTTGGAAGTGCTGTTTGCTAGCATGAGTCAAAAGAGCCAAACCTCATCTCTATACGAAGTTCTGATGCAGAGATATAGGTCTTGTAAAACGGTTGCTAGGGTACTCAAGTTTGGTTGCTATGGAGTTGCTTGGGAGCTGGGAGCTTTAAACTTAAGAAGTTTAAAGTGGTTTGAAGTTTAAAGTAGTTTACGAGTTTTTGAGTTTTGCGTTTATAAGTTTAAATGAGTTTAGAGTTTGTTTAAATGAGTTTAGAGTGTGTGTGTGTGTGTTTACACACACACACACACACACACACACAGAGTTTATGAGTTTAGAGTTTATAAGTGTACAAGTTTTTGAGTTTAGTTTATAAGTTTAAATGAGTTTTGAGTTTATAAGTTTAAATTAGTTTACAGTTTATAAGTTTAAATGAGTTTACAGTTTATAAGTTTAAATGAGTTAAAGCTTAAGTTTGAAGTTTAAAGTAGTTTAAAGTTTATATTAGTTTGAAGTTTAATTTAGTTTGAAGTTTAAAGTAGTTTAAAGTTTAAAATAGTTTGAAGTAGATAGATAGATGAGTTTATTAGTTTAATTGAGTCTCAATGGCTTATATTGTATATAGAACGGCAGTTTGAATAAGTCTTCAAGGTGTTTAGATTTAAATTTTTGTCGGTTGGTCAGTTTGAATCTAGATTTGAATTTTTTAGAACTCCCCAATGCAAGTCAATGGGAGTTTTTCCGAGTTTTGATCGGCATTTTTAGGAAAACCGTAAGTCCGATCAGTCTGAAAAGATAAAGCAACTCGAGTCAGAATAGTCTGAAGGTCTGAGCCGAGTTTGGAGTATGTAGAGTTAAAGCTCTAGGAGGAGATAGGGGATAAATTTTTAGTAAGAAGAATAATAATAACTAGATGCGAAAGTTCGTCGAGACAAACTTTAAGTTGGCTTGAGAAAGTTTGGACCGGAAAGTTTTTTGCTAGGCGGTTGTTAGGATGTTATGGGTGGTCGCTATGATGTTGCTAGGTGGTTGCTAAGGTATTCTGGGTGGTTGCTAGGCGGTTGCTAGGGTGTTTTGGGTGGTTGCTAGGTGGTTGCTAGGGTGTTCTGGGTGGTTGCTAGGATATTTTTGGTGGTTGCTAGGGTCTTTTGGGTGGTTGCTAGGCGGTTGCTAGGGTCTTTTGGGTGGTTGCTAGGGTCTTTTGGGTAATTGCTAGGCGGTTGCTAGGGTGTTTTGGGTGGTTGCTAGGGTCTTTTGGGTGGTTGCTAGGCGGTTGCTAGGGTATTTTGGGTGGTTACTAGGGTGTTCTGGGTGGTTGCTAAGCAGTTGCTAGGGTGTTATGGGTGGTTGCTAGGGTGTTTTGGGTGGTTGCTAAGATATTTTGGGTGGTTGCTAGGGTCTTTTGGGTGGTTGCTAGGCGGTTGCTAGGGTATTTTGGGTGGTTGCTAGGGTGTTCTGGGTGGTTGCTAGGGTATTTTGGGTGGTTGCTAGAGTGTTCTGGGTGGTTGTTAGGCAGTTGCTACGGTGTTCTGAGTGGTTGCTATGGTGTTGCTAGGGTGTCCTAAGGTATTTTGGGTGGTTGCTAGGGTGTTCTGGGTGGTTGCTATGGTGTTGCTAGGGTGTTCTAAGGTATTTTGGGTGGTTGCTAGGGTGTTCTGGGTGGTTGCTATGGTGTAGCTAGGGTGTTCTAAGGTATTTTGGGTGGTTGCTAGGGTGTTCTGAGTGGTTGCTATGGTGTTGCTAGGGTGTTCTAAGGTATTTTGGATGGTTGCTAGGGTGTTCTGGGTGGTTGTTAGGCAGTTGCTAGGGTGTTCTGAGTGGTTGCTATGGTGTTGCTAGGGTGTCCTAAGGTATTTTGGGTGGTTGCTAGGGTGTTCTGAGTGGTTGCTATGGTGTTGCTATGGTGTTCTAAGGTATTTTGGGTGGTTGCTAGGGTGTTCTGGGTGGTTGCTATGGTGTTGCTAGGGTGTTCTAAGGTATTTTGGGTGGTTGCTAGGGTGTTCTGGGTGGTTGTTAGGCAGTTGCTAGGGTGTTCTGAGTGGTTGCTATGGTGTTGCTAGGGTGTTCTAAGGTATTTTGGGTGGTTGCTAGGGTGTTCTGAGTGGTTGCTATGGTGTTGCTAGGGTGTTCTAATGTATTTTGGGTGGTTGCTAGGGTGTTCTGGGTGGTTGCTAGGCGGTTGCTAGGGTGTTCTGGGTGGTTGCTATGGTATTCAGGGCGGTTGATATGGTGTTACTAGGTGGTTGGTAGTTGTCACAGATGGTTACTATGGAGTTTTTGGCATGATTCAACACTTAACTAATTGCTATTAGCATGTAGCTATTCACTGCTAGCATGTGTAGCATGTTGGAAGTGCTGTTTGCTAGCATGAGTCAAAAGAGCCAAAACTCATCTCTATACGATGTTCTGATACAGAGATATAGGTCTTGCAAAACGGTTGCTAGGGTACTCAAGTTTGGTTGCTATGGAGTTGCTTGGGAGCTGGAAGCATTAAACTAAAGAAGTTTAAAGTGGTTTGAAGTTTAAAGTAGTTTAAAGTAGTTTGAAGTTTATGATAGATATATAAATAAGTTAGATAGATACACACACACACACACACACACACACACACACACACACACACACACACACACACACACTCAGACTACCTCGCTCACACACTCACTCAGACACACACACACACACACTCAGAGTTTATGAGTTTAGAGTTTATAAGTGTACGAGTTTTTGAGTTTAGAGTTTATAAGTTTAAATGAGTTTAGAGTTCAGAGTTTATTAATTTATGAGTTTAAGAGTTCATAAGTCTATGAATTCATGAGTTTATTAGTTAATTAGCTATTAAATTTAAGTTAATTAGTTTATAAATGTATGAGATTAGAGTTTATTAGTTTAAATGAGTTTCATTGGCTAATATATATAGAACGGCAGTTTGGTTTAGTCTTCAAGGTGTTTAGATTTAAATTTTTGTCGGTTGGTGAGTTTGAATCTGGATTTGAATTTTTTAGAACTCCCCATTGTAAGTCAATGGGAGTTTTTCCGAGTTTTGATCGTCATTTTTAGGAAAACCGTAAGTCCGATCAGTCTGAAAAGATATAGCACACCGAGTCAGATCTGTTTGAGTGTCTGAGCCGATTTTGGAGTATGTAGAGTTAAAGCTCTAGGAGGAGTTTGAGTCAGATTTTTTAGTAAGAAGAATAATAATAATAAGTTTAAATAGGATTTCAATATGTTGGCTCTCTCAAGCCAACTTAATAACTAGAATGTACATTTCCTGAAGAAAATGTGAAGTGGTGCTTGCAGTGGCAAAATTCACCACTGGGCAGATGCTAACACAATTAACATGTTGTGATACCATGATATACCACATTTTAGCATTATTTACCACGATTTACCATGTTTCTAAGATGATTTATTACGATTTACCACATTCCAGCATGATTTACTATGATTAACATGTTGTTAGAATGATGCTAGCAGGATTAGCATGTTGTTAGCATGATTAGCATGTTGGTTGGATGATGGTAACATGATTAGCATGTTGCTAGCATGCTTTTAACAAGATGCTAGCATGATTAGCATTTTGCTAGCATGTTTTTAGCTAGATACTAACATGATTAGCATGTTGTTAACATTATGCTAGCTTGATTAGCATGTTGCTAGCATGATTAGCATGTTGCTAGCATGATGCTAGCTTGATTAGCATGTTGCTAGCATTATGCTAGCATGATTAGCATGTTGCTAGCATGATGCTAGCTTGATTAGCATGATGCTAGCATTATGCTAGCTTGATTAGCATGTTGTTAGCATGATGCTAGCTTTATTAGCATGTTGATAGCATAATGCTAGCATGATTAGCATGTTGCTAGCATGATGCTAGCTTGATTAGCATGTTGCTAGCATGATGCTAGCTTTATTAGCATGTTGGTAGCCTAATGCTAGCATGATTAACATGTTGCTAGCATGATGCTAGCTTGATTAGCATGAGGCTAGCATTATGCTAGCTTGATTAGCATGTTGTTAGCATGATGCTAGCTTTATTGGCATGTTGGTAGCCTAATGCTAGCATGATTAGCATGTTGCTAGCATGATGCTAGCTTGATTCGCATTATGCTAGCTTGATTAGCATGTTGCTAGCATGATTAGCATGTTGCTAGCATGGTGCTAGCTTGATTAGCATGCTGCTAGCATAATGCTAGCATGATTAACATGTTGCTAGCATGATGCTAGCTTGATTAGCATGATGCTAACATTAAGCTAGCTTGATTAGCATGTTGTTAGCATGATGCTAGCTTTATTAGCATGTTGGTAGCATAATGCTAGCATGATTAGCATGTTGCTAGCATGATGCTAGCTTGATTAGCATGTTGCCAGCATGTTTTTAGCAAGATGCTATTGCCAGGTGGTTGCTAGGGTGTTCTGGGTGGTTGCTATGGTGTTGCTAGGCAGTTGCTAAGGTGTTCTGGGTGGTTGCTAGGCAGTTGCTAGGGTATTCTTGGTGGTTGCTAGGCAGTTGCTAGGGTATTCTTGGTGGTTGCTAGGGCGTTGCTAGGTGGTTGCTAGGGTGTTCTGGGTGGTTGCTATGGTGTTGCTAGGCAGTTGCTATGGTATTCTGGGTGGATACTAGGGCATTGCTAGGCAGTTGCTAGGGTGTTCTGGGTGGTTGCTAGGCAGTTGCTAGGTGTTCTAGGTGGTTGCTAGGCAGTTGCTAGGGTGTTCTGGGTGCTTGCTAGAGTTTTTTGTGGTTACTAGAGCATTTCTAGACGTTGCTATGGTGTTCAGGGTGGTTGCTAAGGTGTTTTTGTTAGTTGCTATGGTGTTACTAGGTGGTTGGTAGTTGTCAAAGATGGTTACTATGGAGTTTTTATAGAGTTCTTAAAATCTTTAATAACGAGTGCCTTCAGTACGGCACGAGGCCTGTGGCCGAATAGGCACAAGCATGGAGCGATATCGCAAGGCCACGAGAGTAAAATTGCTTTAAAAAATAAAAAAAATGTAAAAAAATGTTTTTTTTTGGTTTAGGGTGGTTGCTAGGGAGCTCTTAGTGGTTGCTAGGGTGCTGAAACTGGTTGCTATGGTGTGGCTATGAAGATTTTAGGCCATTACTTATTGGCTGCTTGATAATATAAATCCTCTGAGGGAGAGAGAGAGGGAGAGACGCAGGGGTGTCAGGCCCCTTGGAGTCTGTGTGTGTGAAAACGTCGGTTGGGATTCAAATATTTTTAGAACTCCCAATGTAAAGTCAATGGGACTTTTTTGGCCGCTTTTTCGTCCGCTGTGCGAACATCGTACACCCGATCGCTTAGAAAAGTCATAGCACACCTCTCCTCAACGAGCCGCTCGATTTGACGCCTCACTCAGGGGTCTGTGACAAACGGTGCGGGGCGCATTACGCGCCAAACTTTTGTCCAGAATAATAAAAAGAAGTAAAAGAATAATAATAAGTATGAGCAATAACAATAGTGATGCTTTCAAAAAAGCACCACTAACTAGATGCGAAAGTTCGTCGAGACAAACTTTAAGTTGGCTTGAGAAAGTTTGGACCAGAAAGTTTTTTGCTAGGCGGTTGCTAGGGTATTCTGAGTGGTTGCTAGGCGGTTGCTAGGATATTTCTGGTGGTTGCTAGGGTCTTTTGGGTGGTTGCTAGGCGGTTGCTAGGGTGTTTTGGGTGGTTGCTAGGGTGTTCTGGGTGGTTGCTAGGCGGTTGCTAGGGTGTTCTGGGTGGTTACTAAGGTGTTCTGGGTGGTTGCTAGGCGGTTGCTAGGATATTTTGGGTGGTTGCTAGGGTCTTTTGGGTGGTTTATAGGCGGTTGCTAGGGTATTTTAGGTGGTTGCTAGGGTATTTTAGGTGGTTGCTAGGGTATTTTGGGTGGTTGCTAGGCGGTTGCTAGGGTATTTTGGGTGGTTGCTAGGGTCTTTTGGTAGTTGCTAGGCGGTTTCTAAGATATTTTCGGTGGTTGCTAGGGTCTTTTGGGTGGTTGCTAGGCGGTTGCTAGGGTATTTTGGGTGGTTGCTAGGGTGTTCTGGGTGGTTGCTAGGCGGTTGCTAGGGTGTTCTGGGTGGTTACTAGGGTGTTCTGGGTGGTTGCTAGGCGGTTGCTAGGATATTTTGGGTGGTTGCTAGGGTCTTTTGGGTGGTTGATAGGCGGTTGCTAGGGTATTTTAGGTGGTTGCTAGGGTATTTTAGGTGGTTGATAGGGTATTCTGGGTGGTTGCTAGGCGGTTGCTAGGGCATTTTGGGTGGTTGCTAGGGTCTTTTGGGTAGTTGCTTGGCGGTTTCTAAGATATTTTCGGTGGTTGCTAGGGTCTTTTGGGTGGTTGCTAGGCGGTTGCTAGGGTATTTTGGGTGGTTGCTAGGGTGTTCTGGGTGGTTGCTAGGCGGTTGTAGGGTGTTCTGGGTGGTTGCTAGGCGGTTGCTAGGATATTTTGGGTGGTTGCTAGGGTGTTTTGGGTGGTTGTTAGGCAGTTGCTAGGGTGTTCTGAGTGGTTGCTATGGTGTTGCTAGGCGGTTGCTAAGGTATTCTGGGTGGTTGCTAGGCGGTTGCTAGGGTGTTCTGGGTGGTTGCTATGGTGTTGCTAGGCGGTTGCTAAGGTATTCTGGGTGGTTGCTAGGCGGTTGCTAGGGTGTTCTGGGTGGTTGCTATGGTGTTGCTAGGCGGTTGCTAGGGTATTTTGGGTGGTTGCTAGGCGGTTGCTAGGGTGTTCTGGGTGGTTGCTATGGTGTTGCTAGGCGGTTGCTAAGGTATTCTGGGTGGTTGCTAGGCGGTTGCTAGGGTGTTCTGGGTGGTTGCTATGGTGTTGCTAGGCGGTTGCTAGGGTGTTCTGGGTTGTTGCTAGGCAGTTGCTAGGTGTTCTGGGTGGTTGCTAGGCAGTTGCTAGGGTGTTCTGGCTGTTTGCTAGGTGTTCTGGGTGGTTGCTAGGCAGTTGCTAGGGTGTTCTTGGTGGTTGCTATGGTGTTGCTAGGCGGTTGCTAAGGTATTCTGGGTGGTTGCTAGGCGGTTGCTAGGGTGTTCTGGGTGGTTGCTATGGTGTTGCTAGGCGGTTGCTAGGGTATTTTGGGTGGTTGCTAGGCGGTTGCTAGGGTGTTCTGGGTGGTTGCTATGGTGTTGCTAGGCGGTTGCTAAGGTATTCTGGGTGGTTGCTAGGCGGTTGCTAGGGTGTTCTGGGTGGTTGCTATGGTGTTGCTAGGCGGTTGCTAGGTGTTCTGGGTTGTTGCTAGGCAGTTGCTAGGTGTTCTGGGTGGTTGCTAGGCAGTTGCTAGGGTGTTCTGGCTGTTTGCTAGGTGTTCTGGGTGGTTGCTAGGCAGTTGCTAGGTGTTCTGGGGGGTTGCTAGGCAGTTGCTAGGGTGTTCTGGGTGGTTGCTAGGGTATATTTGGTGGTTACTAGAGCATTTCTAGACGTTGCTAGGGTGTTCAAGATGGTTGCTAAGGTATTTTTGGTAGTTGCTATGGTGTTACTAGGTGGTTGGTAGTTGTCAAAGATGGTTACTATGGAGTTTTTATAGAGTTCTTAAAATCTTTAATAACGAGTGCCTTCAGTACGGCACTCGGCCTGCGGCCTCGTGCCTATGGCCGAATAGGCACAAGCATGGAGCAATATCGCAAGGCCACGAGTGTAATATTGCGTTAAAAAATACAAAAAAATGTAAAAAAAAATTTTTTTTGGTTTAGGGTGGTTGCTAGGGAGCTCTTAGTGGTTGCTAGGGTGCTGAAACTGGTTGCTATGGTGTGGCTATGAAGATTTTAGGCCATTACTTATTGGTTGCTTGATAATATA
The DNA here is from genome assembly GCF_963993115.1 of Abramis brama. Taxonomy (NCBI): domain Eukaryota; kingdom Metazoa; phylum Chordata; class Actinopteri; order Cypriniformes; family Leuciscidae; genus Abramis; species Abramis brama. The sequence continues at coordinate 3,865,427 of NC_139970.1, read as the reverse complement.
AATCCTCTGAGGGAGAGAGAGAGGGAGAGACGCAGGGCTGTCAGGCCCTTTGGAGTCTGTGTGTGTGAAAACGGCAGTTTGGATTCAAATGTTTTTAGAACTCCCCAATGTAAGTCAATGGGAGTTTTTCCGAGTTTTGATCGTCATTTTTAGGAAAACCGTAAGTCCGATCAGTCTGAAAAGATATAGCAACGCGAGTCAGATCAGTTTGAGTGTCTGAGCCGAGTTTGGAGTATGTAGAGTTAAAGCTCTAGGAGGAGTTTCATATAGAAATTTTAGTCTCGGAATAATAATAATAACTAGATGCAAAAGTTCGTCGAGACAAACTTTAAGTTGGCTTGAGAAAGTTTGGACCAGAAAGTTTTTTGCTAGGCGGTTGCTAGGGTATTCTGAGTGGTTGCTAGGCGGTTGCTAGGATATTTCTGGTGGTTGCTAGGGTCTTTTGGGTGGTTGCTAGGCGGTTGCTAGGGTGTTTTGGGTGGTTGCTAGGGTGTTCTGGGTGGTTGCTAGGCGGTTGCTAGGGTGTTCTGGGTGGTTGCTAGGCGGTTGCTAGGATATTTTGGGTGGTTGCTAGGCGGTTTCTAAGATATTTTCGGTGGTTGCTAGGGTCTTTTGGGTGGTTGCTAGGCGGTTGCTAGGGTATTTTGGGTGGTTGCTAGGGTGTTCTGGGTGGTTGCTAGGCGGTTGTAGGGTGTTCTGGGTGGTTGCTAGGCGGTTGCTAGGATATTTTGGGTGGTTGCTAGGGTGTTCTGGGTGGATGTTAGGCAGTTGCTAGGGTGTTCTGAGTGGTTGCTATGGTGTTGCTAGGCGGTTGCTAAGGTATTCTGGGTGGTTGCTAGGCGGTTGCTAGGGTGTTCTGGGTGGTTGCTATGGTGTTGCTAGGCGGTTGCTAGGGTATTTTGGGTGGTTGCTAGGCGGTTGCTAGGGTGTTCTGGGTGGTTGCTATGGTGTTGCTAGGCGGTTGCTAAGGTATTCTGGGTGGTTGCTAGGCGGTTGCTAGGGTGTTCTGGGTGGTTGCTATGGTGTTGCTAGGCGGTTGCTAGGGTGTTCTGGGTTGTTGCTAGGCAGTTGCTAGGTGTTCTGGGTGGTTGCTAGGCAGTTGCTAGGGTGTTCTGGCTGTTTGCTAGGTGTTCTGGGTGGTTGCTAGGCAGTTGCTAGGTGTTCTGGGGGGTTGCTAGGCAGTTGCTAGGGTGTTCTGGGTGGTTGCTAGGGTATATTTGGTGGTTACTAGAGCATTTCTAGATGTTGCTAGGGTGTTCAAGATGGTTGCTAAGGTATTTTTGGTAGTTGCTATGGTGTTACTAGGTGGTTGGTAGTTGTCAAAGATGGTTACTATGGAGTTTTTATAGAGTTCTTAAAATCTTTAATAACGAGTGCCTTCAGTACGGCACTCGGCCTGCGGCCTCGTGCCTATGGCCGAATAGGCACAAGCATGGAGCAATATCGCAAGGCCACGAGTGTAATATTGCGTTAAAAAATACAAAAAAATGTAAAAAAAAATTTTTTTTGGTTTAGGGTGGTTGCTAGGGAGCTCTTAGTGGTTGCTAGGGTGCTGAAACTGGTTGCTATGGTGTGGCTATGAAGATTTTAGGCCATTACTTATTGGTTGCTTGATAATATAAATCCTCTGAGGGAGAGAGAGAGGGAGAGACGCAGGGCTGTCAGGCCCTTTGGAGTCTGTGTGTGTGAAAACGGCAGTTTGGATTCAAATGTTTTTAGAACTCCCCAATGTAAGTCAATGGGAGTTTTTCCGAGTTTTGATCGTCATTTTTAGGAAAACCGTAAGTCCGATCAGTCTGAAAAGATATAGCAACGCGAGTCAGATCAGTTTGAGTGTCTGAGCCGAGTTTGGAGTATGTAGAGTTAAAGCTCTAGGAGGAGTTTCATATAGAAATTTTAGTCTCGGAATAATAATAATAATAATAATAATAACTAGATGCGAAAGTTCGTCGAGACAAACTTTAAGTTGGCTTGAGAAAGTTTGGACCGGAAAGTTTTTTGCTAGGCGGTTGTTAGGATGTTATGGGTGGTCGCTATGGTGTTGCTAGGTGGTTGCTAAGGTATTCTGGGTGGTTGCTAGGCGGTTGCTAGGGTATTTTGGGTGGTTGCTAGGGTGTTTTGGGTGGTTGCTAGGCGGTTGCTAGGGTCTTTTGTGTGGTTGCTAGGCGGTTGCTAGGTGGTTGCTAGGGTGTTCTGGGTGGTTGCTAGGATATTTTTGGTGGTTGCTAGGGTCTTTTGGGTGGTTGCTAGGCGGTTGCTAGGGTCTTTTGGGTGGTTGCTAGGGTCTTTTGGGTGGTTGCTAGGGTCTTTTGGGTGGTTGCTAGGCGGTTGCTAGGGTGTTTTGGGTGGTTGCTAGGATATTTTGGGTGGTTGCTAGGGTCTTTTGGGTGGTTGCTAGGCGGTTGCTAGGGTATTTTGGGTGGTTGCTAGGGTGTTCTGGGTGGTTGCTAGGCAGTTGCTAGGGCGTTTTGGGTGGTTGCTAAGATATTTTGGGTGGTTGCTAGGGTCTTTTGGGTGGTTGCTAGGGTCTTTTGGGTGGTTGCTAGGCGGTTGCTAGGGTATTTTGGGTGGTTGCTAGGGTGTTCTGGGTGGTTGCTAGGCTGTTTTGGGTGGTTGCTAGGGTGGTCTGGGTGATTGCTAGGCGGTTGCTAGGCGGTTGCTAGGGTATTTTGGGTGGTTGCTAGAGTGTTCTGGGTGGTTGTTAGGCAGTTGCTACGGTGTTCTGAGTGGTTGCTATGGTGTTGCTAGGGTGTCCTAAGGTATTTTGGGTGGTTGCTAGGGTGTTCTGGGTGGTTGCTATGGTGTTGCTAGGGTGTTCTAAGGTATTTTAGGTGTTTGCTAGGGTGTTCTGGGTGGTTGCTATGGTGTAGCTAGGGTGTTCTAAGGTATTTTGGGTGGTTGCTAGGGTGTTCTGAGTGGTTGCTATGGTGTTGCTAGGGTGTTCTAAGGTATTTTGGGTGGTTGCTAGGGTGTTCTGAGTGGTTGCTATGGTGTTGCTATGGTGTTCTAAGGTATTTTGGGTGGTTGCTAGGGTGTTCTGGGTGGTTGCTATGGTGTTGCTAGGGTGTTCTAAGGTATTTTGGGTGGTTGCTAGGGTGTTCTGGGTGGTTGTTAGGCAGTTGCTAGGGTGTTCTGAGTGGTTGCTATGGTGTTGCTAGGGTGTTCTAAGGTATTTTGGGTGGTTGCTAGGGTGTTCTGGGTGGTTGCTAGGCGGTTGCTAGGGTGTTCTGGGTGGTTGCTATGGTATTGAGGGCAGTTGATATGGTGTTACTAGGTGGTTGGTAGTTGTCACAGATGGTTACTATGGAGTTTTTATAGAGTTCTTAGCATGATCTTGGCATGATTCAACACTTAACTAATTGCTATTAGCATGTAGCTATTCACTGCTAGCATGTGTAGCATGTTGGAAGTGCTGTTTGCTAGCATGAGTCAAAAGAGCCAAAACTCATCTCTATACGATGTTCTGATACAGAGATATAGGTCTTGCAAAACGGTTGCTAGGGTACTCAAGTTTGGTTGCTATGGAGTTGCTTGGGAGCTGGAAGCATTAAACTTAAGAAGTTTAAAGTGGTTTGAAGTTTATGATAGATATATAAATAAGTTAGATAGATACACACAAACACACACACACACACACAACACACACTCACTCAGACTACCTCGCTCACACACTCACTCAGACACACACACACACTTAGAGTTTATGAGTTTAGAGTTTATGAGTGTACGAGTTTTTGAGTTTAGAGTTTATAAGTTTAAATGAGTTTAGAGTTCAGAGTTTATTAATTTATGAGTTTAAGAGTTCATAAGTCTATGAATTCATGAGTTTATTAGTTAATTAGTTATTAAATTTAAGTTAATTAGTTTATAAGTGTATGAGATTAGAGTTTATTAGTTTAAATGAGTTTCATTGGCTAATATATATAGAACGGCAGTTTGGTTTAGTCTTCAAGGTGTTTAGATTTAAATTTTTGTCGGTTGGAATTTTTTAGAACTCCCCAATGTAAGTCAATGGGAGTTTTTGAATGAGTTTTTTCGAGTTTTGATCGTCATTTGTAGGAAAACCGTAAGTCCGATCAGTCGGAAAAGATAAAGCAACTCGAGTCAGATCAGTTTGAGTGTCTGAGCCGAGTTTGGAGTATGTAGAGTTAAAGCTCTAGGAGGAGTTTGATATAGATTTTTTTAGGGTCAGAAGAATAATAATAACTAGATGCGAAAGTTCGTCGAGACAAACTTTAAGTTGGCTTGAGAAAGTTTGGACCAGAAAGTTTTTTGCTAAGCGGTTGCTAGGGTATTCTGAGTGGTTGCTAGGCGGTTGCTAGGATATTTCTGGTGGTTGCTAGGGTCTTTTGGGTGGTTGCTAGGCGGTTGCTAGGGTATTCTGGGTGGTTGCTAAGGTGTTCTGGGTGGTTGCTAGGCGGTTGCTAGGGTGTTCTGGGTGGTTACTAGGGTGTTCTGGGTGGTTGCTAGGCGGTTGCTAGGATATTTTGGGTGGTTGCTAGGCGGTTGCTAGGGTATTTTGGGTGGTTGCTAGGGTGTTCTGGGTGGTTGCTAGGCGGTTGCTAGGGTGTTCTGGGTGGTTACTAGGGTGTTCTGGGTGGTTGCTAGGCAGTTGCTAGGATATTTTGGGTGGTTGCTAGGGTCTTTTGGGTGGTTGATAGGCGGTTGCTAGGGTATTTTAGGTGGTTGCTAGGGTATTTTAGGTGGTTGATAGGGTATTCTGGGTGGTTGCTAGGCGGTTGCTAGGGCATTTTGGGTGGTTGCTAGGGTCTTTTGGGTAGTTGCTAGGCGGTTTCTAAGATATTTTCGGTGGTTGCTAGGGTCTTTTGGGTGGTTGCTAGGCGGTTGCTAGGGTATTTTGGGTGGTTGCTAGGGTGTTCTGGGTGGTTGCTAGGGTGTTCTGGGTGGTTGCTAGGTGGTTGTAGGGTGTTCTGGGTGGTTGCTAGGCGGTTGCTAGGATATTTTGGGTGGTTGCTAGGGTGTTCTGGGTGGTTGTTAGGCAGTTGCTAGGGTGTTCTGAGTGGTTGCTATGGTGTTGCTAGGCGGTTGCTAAGGTATTCTGGGTGGTTGCTAGGCGGTTGCTAGGGTGTTCTGGGTGGTTGCTATGGTGTTGCTAGGCGGTTGCTAAGGTATTCTGGGTGGTTGCTAGGCGGTTGCTAGGGTGTTCTGGGTGGTTGCTATGGTGTTGCTAGGCGGTTGCTAGGGTGTTCTGGGTTGTTGCTAGGCAGTTGCTAGGTGTTCTGGGTGGTTGCTAGGCAGTTGCTAGGGTGTTCTGGCTGTTTGCTAGGTGTTCTGGGTGGTTGCTAGGCAGTTGCTAGGTGTTCTGGGGGGTTGCTAGGCAGTTGCTAGGGTGTTCTGGGTGGTTGCTAGGGTATATTTGGTGGTTACTAGAGCATTTCTAGATGTTGCTAGGGTGTTCAAGATGGTTGCTAAGGTATTTTTGGTAGTTGCTATGGTGTTACTAGGTGGTTGGTAGTTGTCAAAGATGGTTACTATGGAGTTTTTATAGAGTTCTTAAAATCTTTAATAACGAGTGCCTTCAGTACGGCACTCGGCCTGCGGCCTCGTGCCTATGGCCGAATAGGCACAAGCATGGAGCAATATCGCAAGGCCACGAGTGTAATATTGCGTTAAAAAATACAAAAAAATGTAAAAAAAATTTTTTTTTGGTTTAGGGTGGTTGCTAGGGAGCTCTTAGTGGTTGCTAGGGTGCTGAAACTGGTTGCTATGGTGTGGCTATGAAGATTTTAGGCCATTACTTATTGGTTGCTTGATAATATAAATCCTCTGAGGGAGAGAGAGAGGGAGAGACGCAGGGCTGTCAGGCCCTTTGGAGTCTGTGTGTGTGAAAACGGCAGTTTGGATTCAAATGTTTTTAGAACTCCCCAATGTAAGTCAATGGGAGTTTTTCCGAGTTTTGATCGTCATTTTTAGGAAAACCGTAAGTCCGATCAGTCTGAAAAGATATAGCAACGCGAGTCAGATCAGTTTGAGTGTCTGAGCCGAGTTTGGAGTATGTAGAGTTAAAGCTCTAGGAGGAGTTTCATATAGAAATTTTAGTCTCGGAATAATAATAATAACTAGATGCGAAAGTTCGTCGAGACAAACTTTAAGTTGGCTTGAGAAAGTTTGGACCGGAAAGTTTTTTGCTAGGCGGTTGTTAGGATGTTATGGGTGGTCGCTATGGTGTTGCTAGGTGGTTGCTAAGGTATTCTGGGTGGTTGCTAGGCGGTTGCTAGGCGGTTGCTAGGGTATTTTGGGTGGTTGCTAGGGTGTTTTGGGTGGTTGCTAGGCGGTTGCTAGGGTCTTTTGTGTGGTTGCTAGGCGGTTGCTAGGTGGTTGCTAGGGTGTTCTGGGTGGTTGCTAGGATATTTTTGGTGGTTGCTAGGGTCTTTTAGGTGGTTGCTAGGCGGTTGCTAGGGTCTTTTGGGTGGTTGCTAGGGTCTTTTGGGTGGTTGCTAGGCGGTTGCTAGGGTGTTTTGGGTGGTTGCTAGGATATTTTGGGTGGTTGCTAGGGTCTTTTGGGTGGTTGCTAGGCGGTTGCTAGGGTATTTGGGGTGGTTGCTAAGGTGTTCTGGGTGGTTGCTAGGCAGTTGCTAGGGCGTTTTGGGTGGTTGCTAAGATATTTTGGGTGGTTGCTAGGGTCTTTTGGGTGGTTGCTAGGGTCTTTTGGGTGGTTGCTAGGCGGTTGCTAGGGTATTTTGGGTGGTTGCTAGGGTGTTCTGGGTGGTTGCTAGGCTGTTTTGGGTGGTTGCTAGGGTGGTCTGGGTGATTGCTAGGCGGTTGCTAGGCGGTTGCTAGGGTATTTTGGGTGGTTGCTAGGGTGTTCTGAGTGGTTGCTATGGTGTTGCTAGGGTGTTCTAAGGTATTTTGGGTGGTTGCTAGGGTGTTCTGAGTGGTTGCTATGGTGTTGCTAGGGTGTTCTAAGGTATTTTGGGTGGTTGCTAGGGTGTTCTGGGTGGTTGTTAGGCAGTTGCTAGGGTGTTCTGAGTGGTTGCTATGGTGTTGCTAGGGTGTTCTAAGGTATTTTGGGTGGTTGCTAGGGTGTTCTGGGTGGTTGCTAGGCGGTTGCTAGGGTTTTCTGGGGGGTTGCTATGGTATTGAGGGCGGTTGATATGGTGTTACTAGGTGGTTGGTAGTTGTCACAGATGGTTACTATGGAGTTTTTATAGAGTTCTTAGCATGATCTTGGCATGATTCAACACTTAACTAATTGCTATTAGCATGTAGCTATTCACTGCTAGCATGTGTAGCATGTTGGAAGTGCTGTTTGCTAGCATGAGTCAAAAGAGCCAAAACTCATCTCTATACGATGTTCTGATACAGAGATATAGGTCTTGCAAAACGGTTGCTAGGGTACTCAAGTTTGGTTGCTATGGAGTTGCTTGGGAGCTGGAAGCATTAAACTTAAGAAGTTTAAAGTGGTTTGAAGTTTAAAGTAGTTTAAAGTAGTTTGAAGTTTATGATAGATATATAAATAAGTTAGATAGATACACACAAACACACACACACACACACACACACACACACACACACTCACTCAGACTACCTCGCTCACACACTCACTCAGACACACACACACACTCAGAGTTTATGAGTTTAGAGTTTATAAGTGTACGAGTTTTTGAGTTTAGAGTTTATAAGTTTAAATGAGTTTAGAGTTCAGAGTTTATTAATTTATGAGTTTAAGAGTTCATAAGTCTATGAATTCATGAGTTTATTAGTTAATTAGTTATCAAATTTAAGTTAATTAGTTTATAAGTGTATGAGATTAGAGTTTATTAGTTTAAATGAGTTTCATTGGCTAATATATATAGAACGGCAGTTTGGTTTAGTCTTCAAGGTGTTTAGATTTAAATTTTTGTCGGTTGGAATTTTTTAGAACTCCCCAATGTAAGTCAATGGGAGTTTTTGAATGAGTTTTTTCGAGTTTTGATCGTCATTTGTAGGAAAACCGTAAGTCCGATCAGTCTGAAAAGATATAGCAACTCGAGTCAGATCAGTTTGTGTGTCTGAGCCGAGTTTGGAGTATGTAGAGTTAAAGCTCTAGGAGGAGTTTGATATAGATTTTTTTAGGGTCAGAAGAATAATAATAATAACTAGAATGTACATTTCCTGAAGAAAATGTGAAGTGGTGCTTGCAGTGGCAAAATTCGCCACTCGGTTGCTAGGGTGTTGTACTTGATTGCATACGAGCAAACAACCATGTCTGTACGATGTTGTGGAGCTGAAATATGGCTTCTATATGTTGCAATATGGTTGCTAGGTGGCTCTAAATGGTTGCTAGGGTGTGAATACACAGTTACCATGGTGATATTTACAGACTGTTTTCCAACCGAAACTAATGAGCCAACCCCCATCTCTATACAATATTCTGATGCAGAGATGTAGGTATTGTAAAATGGTTGTTAGGGTACTCTGTTTGGTTGCTATGGAGTTGCTTGGCAGCTGCTAATGATGAAACTACAAAGGTTGCTTGTCAGTATGAATGATATAAACCAACTCCCATCTCTATACGATGTTCTGATGCAGAGATACGTTTTGCTAAACGGTTGCTAGGGTACTCTATTTGGTTGCTAGCGAGTGGCTTGTCAGCTACCAATCATGAAACTCTAAAGGCTTCTTGTCACTATGAATGATATAAACCAACTCCCATGTCTCTGCGACATTCAGAATGGAAGATATGCCTCTTTGGATTTTGGTTGCTAGGGTGTACTCTGTTTGGTTGCTATGTAGTTACTTGGCAGCTGCCAATGATGCAATTCCAAAGGCTTCTTGTCACTATGAATGATATAAACCAACTCCTATGCCTCTGTGACATTCAGAATGGAAGATATCCCTCTTTGGATTTTGGTTGCTAGGGTACTCTATTTGGTTGCTATGGAGTTGCTTGACAGCTGCCAATGATGAAACTGCAAAGGCTTCTTGTTATTATGAATGATATAAACCAACTCCCATGCTTCTGTGACATTCAGAATGGAAGATATCCCTCTTTGGATTTTGGTTGCTAGGGTACTCTGTTTGGTTGCTAGGGAGTGGCTTGGCAGCTGCTAATCATGAAACTCCAAAGGCTGCTTGTCAGTATGAATGATATAAACCAACTCCCATGTCTCTGTGACATTCAGAATGGAAGATATGCCTCTTTGGATTTTGGTTGCTAGGGTACTCTGTTTGGTTGCTATGGAGTTACTTGGCAGCTGCAAATGATGAAATTCCAAAGGCTTCTTGTCAGTATGAATGATATAAGCCAACTCCCATGCCTCTGTGACATTCAGAATGGAAGATATCCCTCTTTGGATTTTGGTTGCTAGGGTACTCTGTTTGTTTGCTAGGGAGTGTCTTGTCAGCTGCCAATCATGAAACTCCAAAGGCTGCTTGTCAGTATGAATGATATAAACCAACTCCCATGCCTCTGCGACATTCAGAATGAAAGATATACCTCTTTGGATTTTGGTTGCTAGGGTACTCTGTTTGGTTGCTATGGGGTTACTTGGCAGCTGCTAATGATGACACTGCAAAGGCTTCTTGTTAGTATAAATGATATAAACCAACTCCCATCTCTATACGATGTTCTGATACAGAGATATACGTTTTGCTAAACGGTTGCTAGGGTACTCTATTTGGTTGCTAGGGAGTGGCTTGGCAGCTGCCAATGATGAAACTGCAAAGGCTTCTTGTCACTATGAATTATATAAACCAACTCCCATTTCTCTGTGACATTCAGAATGGAAGATATACCTCTTTGAATTTTGGTTGATAGGGTACTCTGTTTGGTTGCTATGGAGTTGCTTGGCAGCTGCAAATGATGAAACTGAAATGGCTTCTTGTCACTATGAATGATATAAACCAACTCCCATGCCTCTGTGACATTCAGAATGGAGGATATCCCTCTTTGGATTTTGGTTGCTAAGGTGCTCGACAATGGTTGCTAGGGAGGGGCTAGCAAGTGGTGTGGTGTCTCTTGAATGGCTGTTTGCTGCCCTGAGTCAAACTTGTGTTAACCCCATCTCTTTATGATGTTCTAATGCAGAGATATAAGTCTTGCAAAATAGTTGCTAGGGTACTCTGTTTGGTTGCTAGGGAGTGGTTTGGCAGCTGCCAATCATAAAACTCCAAAGGCTGCTTGTCAGTATGAATGATATAAACCAACTCCCATGCCTCTGTGACATTCAGAATGGAAGATATCCCTCTATGGTTTTGGTTGCTAGGGTACTCTGTTTGGTTGCTATGGAGTTGCTTGGCAGCTGCCAATGATGAAACTGCAAAGGCTGCTTGCCACTATAAATGATATAAACCAACTCCCATGCCTCTGTGACATTCAGAATGGAAGATATCCCTCTTTGGATTTTGGTTGCTAGGGTACTCTGTTTGGTTGCTAGGAAGTGGCTTGGCAGCTGCCAATCATGAAACTCCAAAGGCTGCTTGTCAGTATGAATGATATAAACCAACTCCCATCTCTATACGATGTTCTGATACAGAGATATTTGTTTTGCTAAACGGTTGTTAGGGTACTCTGTTTGGTTGCAAGGGAGTGGCTTGGCAGCTGCCAATCATGAAACTGCAAAGGCTTCTTGTCACTATGAATGATATAAACCAACTCCCATTTCTCTGTGACATTCAGAATGGCAGATATCCCTCTTTGGATTTTGGTTGCTAGTGTACTCTGTTTGGTTGCTATGGAGTAGCTTGGCAGACACCAATCATGAAACTCCAAATGCTGCTTGTCAGTATGAATGAGATAAACCAACTCCCATGCCTCTGAGACATTCAGAATGGAAGATATGCCTCTTTGAATTTTGGTTGCTAGCGTAATCTGTTTGGTTGCTATGGAGTTGCTTGACAGCTGCCAATGATGAAACTGCAAAGGCTTCTTGTCACTATGAATGATATAAACAAACTCCCATGCCTCTGTGACATTCAGAATGGAAGATATCCCTCTTTGGATTTTGGTTGCTAAGGTGCTCGATAATGGTTGCTATGGAGTGGCTAGGAGGTGTTGAGGTGATTCATGATTGGCTTTTTGCTGCCCCGAGTCAAATGAGACCACCCTCATGTTTCTATGACAATTCAGTCTGGAGATATCCCTTTGAACTCTTTCAATGAAAGTCTATGGGACTTGTTGCTAAGGTGCTCTAAATTGTTGCTAGGGCGTGGCTTGATAGCTTCACAATGATCCTGAGAGACTGATTGGTCATCTGAGTAAAATGAGCCCACCCCCTTGTCTCTATGACACTGTGATCCAGAGCTACGTTCAATACAAAATCCCTATGCAATGTGTTTGGTTGCTAGGAAGTGGCTTGGCAGCTGCCAATCATGAAACTCCAAAGGCTGCTTGTCAGTATGAATGATATAAACCAACTCCCATCTCTATACGATGTTCTGATACAGAGATATTTGTTTTGCTAAACGGTTGTTAGGGTACTCTGTTTGGTTGCTAGGGAGTGGCTTGGCAGCTGCCAATCATGAAACTGCAAAGGCTTCTTGTCACTATGAATGATATAAACCAACTCCCATTTCTCTGTGACATTCAGAATGGCAGATATCCCTCTTTGGATTTTGGTTGCTAGTGTACTCTGTTTGGTTGCTATGGAGTAGCTTGGCAGACACCAATCATGAAACTCCAAATGCTGCTTGTCAGTATGAATGAGATAAACCAACTCCCATGCCTCTGAGACATTCAGAATGGAAGATATGCCTCTTTGAATTTTGGTTGCTAGCGTAATCTGTTTGGTTGCTATGGAGTTGCTTGACAGCTGCCAATGATGAAACTGCAAAGGCTTCTTGTCACTATGAATGATATAAACAAACTCCCATGCCTCTGTGACATTCAGAATGGAAGATATCCCTCTTTGGATTTTGGTTGCTAAGGTGCTCGATAATGGTTGCTATGGAGTGGCTAGGAGGTGTTGAGGTGATTCATGATTGGCTTTTTGCTGCCCCGAGTCAAATGAGACCACCCTCATGTTTCTATGACAATTCAGTCTGGAGATATCCCTTTGAACTCTTTCAATGAAAGTCTATGGGACTTGTTGCTAAGGTGCTCTAAATTGTTGCTAGGGCGTGGCTTGATAGCTTCACAATGATCCTGAGAGACTGATTGGTCATCTGAGTAAAATGAGCCCACCCCCTTGTCTCTATGACACTGTGATCCAGAGCTACGTTCAATACAAAATCCCTATGCAATGTGTAGGACGGCCCATTTCATGGGCCGTCCTACACCATTGTAAGTCAATGGGAAACTTTGGGATGCTCCTGCACTCCAGGGGTGCAACTTTTACCCCATTGTGAGGTATGTTCCTACAGAGCCTGTCAGCCTCTTCAAATGTGGCAAATCACACGTTTCTGCGAAATCCTCGCTCAGAGCTATGAGTGGTCAAAGTTTGTTGCAATGTTAAGTCAATGGGACTTTTTTGGCCGCTTTTTCGCCCCTGGGGTGAACACCGCACCCCCGATCGCTTATAAAAGTCATAGCACACCTCTCCTCAATGAGCCGATCGATTTGACACCTCACTCAGGGGTCTGTGACAAACGGTGCGGGGCGAGTTACGCGCCAAACTTTTGTGTGGAAGAATAATAATAAAAAGAATAATAAGTATGAGCAATAACAATAGTGATGCCTTGCTTTCAGCAAGCACCACTAATAAGTTTAAATAGGATTTCAATATGTTGGCTTTCTCAAGCCAACTTAATAATAATAAGTTTAAATAGGATTTCAATATGTTGGCTTTCTCAAGCCAACTTAATAAGTTTAAATAGGATTTCAATATGTTGGCTCTCTCAAGCCAACTTAACTAGAATGTACATTTCCTGAAGAAAATGTGAAGTGGTGCTTGCAGTGGCAAAACTCGCCACTCGGTTGCTAGAGTGTGGTACATGATTGCATACAAGCCAACAAACATGTCTGTATGATGTTCTGGTGCTGAGATATGGCTTATTCATGTTGTTCAGGTGGTTGCTAAGGTGTTGCTAGGGTATTCTGTGTGGTTGCTAGGGCTTTGCTAGGTGGTTGCTAGGGTATTCTGGGTGGTTGCTATGGTGTTGCTAGGCGGTTGCTATGGTGTTGCTAGGCGGTTGCTAGGCAGTTGCTAGGGTGTTCTGGGAGGTTGCTATGAAGTTGCTAGGGTATTCTGGGTGGTTGCTATGGTGTTGCTAGGCGGTTGCTAGGGTATTCTGGGTGGTTTCTAGGCAGTTGCTAGGGTTTTCTGGGTGGTTGCTATGGTGTTGCTAGGTGGTTGCTAGGGTATTCTGGGTGGTTGCTATGGTGTTGTTAGGGTATTCTGGGTGGTTGCTAGGGCGTTGCTAGGCAGTTGCTAGGGTGTTCTGGGTGGTTGCTATGGTGTTGCTATGCAGTTGCTAGGGTATTCTGGGTGGTTGCTAGGGTGTTGCTAGGGTAGTCTGGGTAGTTGCTAGGCGTATGCTAGGGTATTCTTGGTGGTTGCTAGGCAGTTGCTAGGGTGTTCTAGGCGGTTGCTAGGGTATTCTGGGTGGTTGCTATGGTGTTGCTAGGCGGTTGCTAGGGTATTCTGGGTGGTTGCCAGGGCGCTGCTATGTGGTTGCTAGGGTATTCTAGGTGGTTGCTATGGTGTTGCTAGGTGGTTGCTAGGGTATTCTGGGTGGTTGCTATGGTGTTGCTAGGCAGTTGCTAGGGTATTCTGGGTGGTTGCTATGGTGTTGCTAGGGTGTTCTGGGTGGTTGCTATGGTGTTGCTAGGCAGTTGCTATGGTATTCTGGGTGGATGCTAGGGCATTGCTAGGCAGTTGCTAGGGTGTTCTGGGTGGTTGCTAGGCAGTTGCTAGGGTGTTCTGGGTGGTTGCTAGGCGGTTGCTATGCAGTTGCTAGGGTGTTCTGGGTTGTTGTCAGGTGGTTGCTAGGGTGTTCTAGTTGGTTGCTATGGTGTTGCTAGGCAGTTGCTAATGTGTTCCTGGTGGGGTCTAGGGCGTTGCCTAGGTAGTTGCTAGGTGTTCTGGGTGGTTACTACAGCGTTTCTTGATGTTGCTATGGTGTTCAGGGTGGTTGCTAAGGTATTTTTGGTAGTTGCTATGGTGTTACTAGGTGGTTGGTAGTTGACAAAGATGGTTACTATGGAGTTTTTAGAGAGTTCTTAAAATCTTTAATAACGAGTGCCTTCAGTACAGCACTCGGCCTGCGGCCTCGTGCCTATGGCCGAATAGGCACAAGCATGGAGCGATATCGCAAGGCCACGAGAGTAAAATTGCTTTAAAAAATAAAATAAAAATTAAAAAATGTTTTTTTTTTGTTTAGGGTGGTTGCTAGGGAGCTCTTAGTGGTTGCTATGGTGCTGAAACTGGTTGCTAGGGTGTGGCTATGAAGATTTTAGGCCATTACTTATTGGTTGCTTGATAATATAAATCCTCTGAGGGAGAGAGAGAGGGAGAGACGCAGGGGTGTCAGGCCCTTTGGAGTCTGTGTGTGTGAAAACGTCGGTTGGGATTCAAATATTTTTAGAATGCCCAATGTTAAGTCAATGGGACTTTTTTGGCCGCTTTTTCGTCCGCTGTGCGAACATCGTACACCCGATCGCTTAGAAAAGTCATAGCACACCTCTCCTCAATGAGCCGCTCGATTTGACACCTCACTCAGGGGTCTGTGACAAACGGTGCGGGGCGCATTACGCGCCAAACTTTTGTCCAGAATAATAAAAAGAATAATAATAAGTATGAGCAATAACAATAGTGATGCTTTCAAAAAAGCACCACTAACTAGAATGTACATTTCCTGAAGAAAATGTGAAGTGGTGCTTGCAGTGGAAAAATTCACCACTGGGCAGATGCTAACACAATTAACATGTTGTGATACCATGATATACCACATTTTAGCATTATTTACCACGATTTACCATGTTTGTAAGATGATTTATTACGATTTACTACATTCCAGCATGATTTACTATGATTAACATGCTGTTAAAATGATGCTAGCAGGATTAGCATGTTGTTAGCATGATTAGCATGTTGGTTGGATGATGCTAGCATGATTAGCATGTTGCTAGCATGCTTTTAACAAGATGCTAGCATGATTAGCATTTTGCTAGCATGCTTTTAACAAGATGCTAGCATGATTAGCATTTTGCTACCATGTTTTTAGCTAGATACTAACATGATAAGCATGTTGTTAACATTATGCAAGCTTGATTAGCATGTTGCTAGCATGATTAGCATGTTGCTAGCATGATGCTAGCTTGATTAGCATGTTGCTAGCATAATGCTAGCATGATTAGCATGTTGCTAGCATGATGCTAGCTTGATTAGCATGATGCTAGCATTATGCTAGCTTGATTAGCATGTTGTTAGCATGATGCTAGCTTTATTAGCATGTTGGTAGCATAATGCTAGCATGATTAGCATGTTGCTAGCATGATGCTAGCTTGATTAGCATGTTGCTAGCATGATGCTAACTTGATTAGCATGTTGATAGCATGATACTAGCTTGATTAGCATGTTGCTAGCATGATGCTAGCTTGATTAGCATGTTGCCAGCTTGTTTTTAGCAAGATGCTGTTGCCAGGTGGTTGCTAGGGTGTTCTGGGTGGTTGCTATGGTGTTGCTAGGCAGTTGCTAAGGTGTTCTGGGTGGTTGCTAGGCAGTTGCTAGGGTATGCTTGGTGGTTGCTAGGCAGTTGCTAGGGTATTCTTGGTGGTTGCTAGGGCGTTGCTAGGTGGTTGCTAGGGTGTTCTGGGTGGTTGCTATGGTGTTGCTAGGCAGTTGCTATGGTATTCTGGGTGGATGCTAGGGCATTGCTAGGCAGTTGCTAGGGTGTTCTGGGTGGTTGCTAGGTGTTTTGGGTGGTTGCTAGGCAGTTGCTAGGTGTTCTAGGTGGTTGCTAGGCAGTTGCTAGGGGGTTCTGGGTGCTTGCTAGAGTTTTTTGTGGTTACTAGAGCATTTCTAGACGTTGCTATGGTGTTCAGGGTGGTTGCTAAGGTGTTTTTGTTAGTTGCTATGGTGTTACTAGGTGGTTGGTAGTTGTCAAAGATGGTTACTATGGAGTTTTTAGAGAGTTCTTAAAATCTTTAATAACAAGTGCCTTCTGTACGGCACTCGGCCTGCGGCCTCGTGCCTATGGCCGAATAGGCACAAGCATGGAGCGATATCGCAAGGCCACGAGAGTAAAATTGCTTTAAAAAATATTAAAAAAATAAAAAAATGTTTTTTTTTGGTTTAGGGTAGTTGCTAGGGAGTTCTTAGTGGTTGCTAGGGTGCTGAAACTGGTTGCTAGGGTGTGGCTATGAAGATTTTAGGCCATAACTTATTGGCTGCTTGATAATATAAATCCTCTGAGGGAGAGAGAGAGGGAGAGACGCAGGGGTGTCAGGCCCTTTGGAGTCTGTGTGTGTGAAAACGTCGGTTGGGATTCAAATATTTTTAGAACTCCCAATGTTAAGTCAATGGGACTTTTTTGGCCGCTTTTTCGTCCGCTGTGCGAACATCGTACACCCGATCGCTTAGAAAAGTCATAGCACACCTCTCCTCAATGAGCCGGTCGATTTGACACCTCACTCAGGGGTCTGTGACAAACGGTGCGGGGCGCATTACGCGCCAAACTTTTGTCCGGAATAATAATAAGAAAAAGAATAATAATAAGTATGAGCAATAACAATAGTGATGCTTTTAAAAAAGCACCACTAATAATAATAATAATAATAAGTTTAAATAGGATTTCAATATGTTGGCTCTCTCAAGCCAACTTAACTAGAATGTACATTTCCTGAAGAAAATGTGAAGTGGTGCTTGCAGTGGCAAAACTCGCCACTCGGTTGCTAGAGTGTGGTACATGATTGCATACAAGCCAACAAACATGTCTGTACGATGTTCTGGTGCTGAGATATGGCTTATTCATGTTGTTCAGGTGGTTGCTAAGGTGTTGCTAGGGTATTCTGTGTGGTTGCTAGGGCTTTGCTAGGTGGTTGCTAGGGTGTTCTGGGTGGTTGCTATGGTGTTGCTAGGCGGTTGCTAGGCAGTTGCTAGGGTGTTCTGGGTGGTTGCTATGAAGCTGCTAGGGTATTCTGGGTGGTTGCTATGGTGTTGCTAGGCGGTTGCTAGGGTATTCTGGGTGATTTCTAGGCAGTTGCTAGGGTTTTCTGGGTGGTTGCTATGGTGTTGCTAGGTGGTTGCTAGGGTATTCTGGGTGGTTGCTAGGGCGTTGCTAGGCAGTTGCTAGGGTGTTCTGGGTGGTTACTATGGTGTTGCTAGGCAGTTGCTAGGGTATTCTGGGTGGTTGCTAGGGTGTTGCTAGGGTAGTCTGGGTAGTTGCTAGGCGTATGCTAGGGTATTCTTGGTGGTTGCTAGGCAGTTGCTAGGGTGTTCTGGGTGGTTGCTATGGTGTTGCTAGGCGGTTGCTAGGGTGTTCTGGGTGGTTGCTAGGGCGTTGCTAGGCGGTTGCTAGGGTATTCTGGGTGGTTGCTATGGTGTTGCTAGGCGGTTGCTAGGGTATTCTGGGTGGTTGCCAGGGCGCTGCTATGTGGTTGCTAGGGTATTCTAGGTGGTTGCTATGGTGTTGCTAGGTGGTTGCTAGGGTATTCTGGGTGGTTGCTATGGTGTTGCTAGGTGGTTGCTAGGGTATTCTGGGTGGTTGCTATGGTGTTGCTAGGCAGTTGCTAGGGTATTCTGGGTGGTTGCTATGGTGTTGCTAGGGTGTTCTGGGTGGTTGCTATGGTGTTGCTAGGCAGTTGCTATGGTATTCTGGGTGGATGCTAGGGCATTGCTAGGGTGTTCTGGGTGGTTGCTAGGCAGTTGCTAGGTGTTCTGGGTGGTTGCTAGGCAGTTGCTAGGGTGTTCTGGGTGGTTGCTAGGCGGTTGCTATGCAGTTGCTAGGGTGTTCTGGGTTGTTGTCAGGTGGTTGCTAGGGTGTTCTAGTTGGTTGCTATGGTGTTGCTAGGCAGTTGCTAATGTGTTCCTGGTGGGGTCTAGGGCGTTGCCTAGGTAGTTGCTAGGTGTTCTGGGTGGTTACTACAGCGTTTCTTGATGTTGCTATGGTGTTCAGGGTGGTTGCTAAGGTGTTTTTGTTAGTTGCTATGGTGTTACTAGGTGGTTGGTAGTTGTCAAAGATGGTTACTATGGAGTTTTTATAGAGTTCTTAAAATCTTTAATAACGAGTGCCTTCAGTACGGCACGAGGCCTGCGGCCTCGTGCCTATGGCCGAATAGGCACAAGCATGGAGCGATATCGCAAGGCCACGAGAGTAAAATTGCTTTAAAAAATAAAAAAAATGTAAAAAAATGTTTTTTTTTGGTTTAGGGTGGTTGCTAGGGAGCTCTTAGTGGTTGCTAGGGTGCTGAAACTGGTTGCTATGGTGTGGCTATGAAGATTTTAGGCCATTACTTATTGGCTGCTTGATAATATAAATCCTCTGAGGGAGAGAGAGAGGGAGAGACGCAGGGGTGTCAGGCCCCTTGGAGTCTGTGTGTGTGAAAACGTCGGTTGGGATTCAAATATTTTTAGAACTCCCAATGTAAAGTCAATGGGACTTTTTTGGCCGCTTTTTCGTCCGCTGTGCGAACATCGTACACCCGATCGCTTAGAAAAGTCATAGCACACCTCTCCTCAACGAGCCGCTCGATTTGACGCCTCACTCAGGGGTCTGTGACAAACGGTGCGGGGCGCATTACGCGCCAAACTTTTGTCCAGAATAATAAAAAGAAGTAAAAGAATAATAATAAGTATGAGCAATAACAATAGTGATGCTTTCAAAAAAGCACCACTAACTAGATGCGAAAGTTCGTCGAGACAAACTTTAAGTTGGCTTGAGAAAGTTTGGACCAGAAAGTTTTTTGCTAGGCGGTTGCTAGGGTATTCTGAGTGGTTGCTAGGCGGTTGCTAGGATATTTCTGGTGGTTGCTAGGGTCTTTTGGGTGGTTGCTAGGCGGTTGCTAGGGTGTTTTGGGTGGTTGCTAGGGTGTTCTGGGTGGTTGCTAGGCGGTTGCTAGGGTGTTCTGGGTGGTTACTAAGGTGTTCTGGGTGGTTGCTAGGCGGTTGCTAGGATATTTTGGGTGGTTGCTAGGGTCTTTTGGGTGGTTTATAGGCGGTTGCTAGGGTATTTTAGGTGGTTGCTAGGGTATTTTAGGTGGTTGCTAGGGTATTTTGGGTGGTTGCTAGGCGGTTGCTAGGGTATTTTGGGTGGTTGCTAGGGTCTTTTGGGTAGTTGCTAGGCGGTTTCTAAGATATTTTCGGTGGTTGCTAGGGTCTTTTGGGTGGTTGCTAGGCGGTTGCTAGGGTATTTTGGGTGGTTGCTAGGGTGTTCTGGGTGGTTGCTAGGCGGTTGCTAGGGTGTTCTGGGTGGTTACTAGGGTGTTCTGGGTGGTTGCTAGGCGGTTGCTAGGATATTTTGGGTGGTTGCTAGGGTCTTTTGGGTGGTTGATAGGCGGTTGCTAGGGTATTTTAGGTGGTTGCTAGGGTATTTTAGGTGGTTGATAGGGTATTCTGGGTGGTTGCTAGGCGGTTGCTAGGGCATTTTGGGTGGTTGCTAGGGTCTTTTGGGTAGTTGCTTGGCGGTTTCTAAGATATTTTCGGTGGTTGCTAGGGTCTTTTGGGTGGTTGCTAGGCGGTTGCTAGGGTATTTTGGGTGGTTGCTAGGGTGTTCTGGGTGGTTGCTAGGCGGTTGTAGGGTGTTCTGGGTGGTTGCTAGGCGGTTGCTAGGATATTTTGGGTGGTTGCTAGGGTGTTTTGGGTGGTTGTTAGGCAGTTGCTAGGGTGTTCTGAGTGGTTGCTATGGTGTTGCTAGGCGGTTGCTAAGGTATTCTGGGTGGTTGCTAGGCGGTTGCTAGGGTGTTCTGGGTGGTTGCTATGGTGTTGCTAGGCGGTTGCTAAGGTATTCTGGGTGGTTGCTAGGCGGTTGCTAGGGTGTTCTGGGTGGTTGCTATGGTGTTGCTAGGCGGTTGCTAGGGTATTTTGGGTGGTTGCTAGGCGGTTGCTAGGGTGTTCTGGGTGGTTGCTATGGTGTTGCTAGGCGGTTGCTAAGGTATTCTGGGTGGTTGCTAGGCGGTTGCTAGGGTGTTCTGGGTGGTTGCTATGGTGTTGCTAGGCGGTTGCTAGGGTGTTCTGGGTTGTTGCTAGGCAGTTGCTAGGTGTTCTGGGTGGTTGCTAGGCAGTTGCTAGGGTGTTCTGGCTGTTTGCTAGGTGTTCTGGGTGGTTGCTAGGCAGTTGCTAGGGTGTTCTTGGTGGTTGCTATGGTGTTGCTAGGCGGTTGCTAAGGTATTCTGGGTGGTTGCTAGGCGGTTGCTAGGGTGTTCTGGGTGGTTGCTATGGTGTTGCTAGGCGGTTGCTAGGGTATTTTGGGTGGTTGCTAGGCGGTTGCTAGGGTGTTCTGGGTGGTTGCTATGGTGTTGCTAGGCGGTTGCTAAGGTATTCTGGGTGGTTGCTAGGCGGTTGCTAGGGTGTTCTGGGTGGTTGCTATGGTGTTGCTAGGCGGTTGCTAGGTGTTCTGGGTTGTTGCTAGGCAGTTGCTAGGTGTTCTGGGTGGTTGCTAGGCAGTTGCTAGGGTGTTCTGGCTGTTTGCTAGGTGTTCTGGGTGGTTGCTAGGCAGTTGCTAGGTGTTCTGGGGGGTTGCTAGGCAGTTGCTAGGGTGTTCTGGGTGGTTGCTAGGGTATATTTGGTGGTTACTAGAGCATTTCTAGACGTTGCTAGGGTGTTCAAGATGGTTGCTAAGGTATTTTTGGTAGTTGCTATGGTGTTACTAGGTGGTTGGTAGTTGTCAAAGATGGTTACTATGGAGTTTTTATAGAGTTCTTAAAATCTTTAATAACGAGTGCCTTCAGTACGGCACTCGGCCTGCGGCCTCGTGCCTATGGCCGAATAGGCACAAGCATGGAGCAATATCGCAAGGCCACGAGTGTAATATTGCGTTAAAAAATACAAAAAAATGTAAAAAAAATTTTTTTTTGGTTTAGGGTGGTTGCTAGGGAGCTCTTAGTGGTTGCTAGGGTGCTGAAACTGGTTGCTATGGTGTGGCTATGAAGATTTTAGGCCATTACTTATTGGTTGCTTGATAATATAAATCCTCTGAGGGAGAGAGAGAGGGAGAGACGCAGGGCTGTCAGGCCCTTTGGAGTCTGTGTGTGTGAAAACGGCAGTTTGGATTCAAATGTTTTTAGAACTCCCCAATGTAAGTCAATGGGAGTTTTTCCGAGTTTTGATCGTCATTTTTAGGAAAACCGTAAGTCCGATCAGTCTGAAAAGATATAGCAACGCGAGTCAGATCAGTTTGAGTGTCTGAGCCGAGTTTGGAGTATGTAGAGTTAAAGCTCTAGGAGGAGTTTCATATAGAAATTTTAGTCTCGGAATAATAATAATAACTAGATGCGAAAGTTCGTCGAGACAAACTTTAAGTTGGCTTGAGAAAGTTTGGACCAGAAAGTTTTTTGCAAGGCGGTTGCTAGGGTATTCTGAGTGGTTGCTAGGCGGTTGCTAGGATATTTCTGGTGGTTGCTAGGGTCTTTTGGGTGGTTGCTAGGCGGTTGCTAGGGTATTTTGGGTGGTTGCTAAGGTGTTCTGGGTGGTTGCTAGGCGGTTGCTAGGGTGTTCTGGGTGGTTACTAGGGTGTTCTGGGTGGTTGCTAGGCGGTTGCTAGGATATTTTGGGTGGTTGCTAGGCGGTTGCTAGGGTATTTTGGGTGGTTGCTAGGGTGTTCTGGGTGGTTGCTAGGCGGTTGCTAGGGTGTTCTGGGTGGTTACTAGGGTGTTCTGGGTGGTTGCTAGGCGGTTGCTAGGATATTTTGGGTGGTTGCTAGGGTCTTTTGGGTGGTTGATAGGCGGTTGCTAGGGTATTTTAGGTGGTTGCTAGGGTATTTTAGGTGGTTGATAGGGTATTCTGGGTGGTTGCTAGGCGGTTGCTAGGGCATTTTGGGTGGTTGCTAGGGTCTTTTGGGTAGTTGCTAGGCGGTTTCTAAGATATTTTCGGTGGTTGCTAGGGTCTTTTGGGTGGTTGCTAGGCGGTTGCTAGGGTATTTTGGGTGGTTGCTAGGGTGTTCTGGGTGGTTGCTAGGCGGTTGTAGGGTGTTCTGGGTGGTTGCTAGGCGGTTGCTAGGATATTTTGGGTGGTTGCTAGGGTGTTCTGGGTGGTTGTTAGGCAGTTGCTAGGGTGTTCTGAGTGGTTGCTATGGTGTTGCTAGGCGGTTGCTAAGGTATTCTGGGTGGTTGCTAGGCGGTTGCTAGGGTGTTCTGGGTGGTTGCTATGGTGTTGCTAGGCGGTTGCTAAGGTATTCTGGGTGGTTGCTAGGCGGTTGCTAGGGTGTTCTGGGTGGTTGCTATGGTGTTGCTAGGCGGTTGCTAGGGTGTTCTGGGTTGTTGCTAGGCAGTTGCTAGGTGTTCTGGGTGGTTGCTAGGCAGTTGCTAGGGTGTTCTGGCTGTTTTCTAGGTGTTCTGGGTGGTTGCTAGGCAGTTGCTAGGTGTTCTGGGGGGTTGCTAGGCAGTTGCTAGGGTGTTCTGGGTGGTTGCTAGGGTATATTTGGTGGTTACTAGAGCATTTCTAGATGTTGCTAGGGTGTTCAAGATGGTTGCTAAGGTATTTTTGGTAGTTGCTATGGTGTTACTAGGTGGTTGGTAGTTGTCAAAGATGGTTACTATGGAGTTTTTATAGAGTTCTTAAAATCTTTAATAACGAGTGCCTTCAGTACGGCACTCGGCCTGCGGCCTCGTGCCTATGGCCGAATAGGCACAAGCATGGAGCAATATCGCAAGGCCACGAGTGTAATATTGCGTTAAAAAATACAAAAAAATGTAAAAAAAATTTTTTTTTGGTTTAGGGTGGTTGCTAGGGAGCTCTTAGTGGTTGCTAGGGTGCTGAAACTGGTTGCTATGGTGTGGCTATGAAGATTTTAGGCCATTACTTATTGGTTGCTTGATAATATAAATCCTCTGAGGGAGAGAGAGAGGGAGAGACGCAGGGCTGTCAGGCCCTTTGGAGTCTGTGTGTGTGAAAACGGCAGTTTGGATTCAAATGTTTTTAGAACTCCCCAATGTAAGTCAATGGGAGTTTTTCCGAGTTTTGATCGTCATTTTTAGGAAAACCGTAAGTCCGATCAGTCTGAAAAGATATAGCAACGCGAGTCAGATCAGTTTGAGTGTCTGAGCCGAGTTTGGAGTATGTAGAGTTAAAGCTCTAGGAGGAGTTTCATATAGAAATTTTAGTCTCGGAATAATAATAATAATAATAACTAGATGCGAAAGTTCGTCGAGACAAACTTTAAGTTGGCTTGAGAAAGTTTGGACCAGAAAGTTTTTTGCTAGGCGGTTGCTAGGGTATTCTGAGTGGTTGCTAGGCGGTTGCTAGGATATTTCTGGTGGTTGCTAGGGTCTTTTGGGTGGTTGCTAGGCGGTTGCTAGGATATTTTGGGTGGTTGCTAGGGTCTTTTGGGTGGTTTATAGGCGGTTGCTAGGGTATTTTAGGTGGTTGCTAGGGTATTTTAGGTGGTTGCTAGGGTATTCTGGGTGGTTGCTAGGCGGTTGCTAGGGTATTTTGGGTGGTTGCTAGGCGGTTTCTAAGATATTTTCGGTGGTTGCTAGGGTCTTTTGGGTGGTTGCTAGGCGGTTGCTAGGGTATTTTGGGTGGTTGCTAGGGTGTTCTGGGTGGTTGCTAGGCGGTTGTAGGGTGTTCTGGGTGGTTACTAGGGTGTTCTGGGTGGTTGCTAGGCGGTTGCTAGGATATTTTGGGTGGTTGCTAGGGTCTTTTGGGTGGTTGATAGGCGGTTGCTAGGGTATTTTAGGTGGTTGCTAGGGTATTTTAGGTGGTTGATAGGGTATTCTGGGTGGTTGCTAGGCGGTTGCTAGGGTGTTCTGGGTGGTTGCTATGGTGTTGCTAGGCGGTTGCTAAGGTATTCTGGGTGGTTGCTAGGCGGTTGCTAGGGTGTTCTGGGTGGTTGCTATGGTGTTGCTAGGCGGTTGCTAGGGTGTTCTGGGTTGTTGCTAGGCAGTTGCTAGGTGTTCTGGGTGGTTGCTAGGCAGTTGCTAGGGTGTTCTGGCTGTTTGCTAGGTGTTCTGGGTGGTTGCTAGGCAGTTGCTAGGTGTTCTGGGGGGTTGCTAGGCAGTTGCTAGGGTGTTCTGGGTGGTTGCTAGGGTATATTTGGTGGTTACTAGAGCATTTCTAGATGTTGCTAGGGTGTTCAAGATGGTTGCTAAGGTATTTTTGGTAGTTGCTATGGTGTTACTAGGTGGTTGGTAGTTGTCAAAGATGGTTACTATGGAGTTTTTATAGAGTTCTTAAAATCTTTAATAACGAGTGCCTTCAGTACGGCACTCGGCCTGCGGCCTCGTGCCTATGGCCGAATAGGCACAAGCATGGAGCAATATCGCAAGGCCACGAGTGTAATATTGCGTTAAAAAATACAAAAAAATGTAAAAAAAATTTTTTTTTGGTTTAGGGTGGTTGCTAGGGAGCTCTTAGTGGTTGCTAGGGTGCTGAAACTGGTTGCTATGGTGTGGCTATGAAGATTTTAGGCCATTACTTATTGGTTGCTTGATAATATAAATCCTCTGAGGGAGAGAGAGAGGGAGAGACGCAGGGCTGTCAGGCCCTTTTGAGTCTGTGTGTGTGAAAACGGCAGTTTGGATTCAAATGTTTTTAGAACTCCCCAATGTAAGTCAATGGGAGTTTTTCCGAGTTTTGATCGTCATTTTTAGGAAAACCGTAAGTCCGATCAGTCTGAAAAGATATAGCAACGCGAGTCAGATCAGTTTGAGTGTCTGAGCCGAGTTTGGAGTATGTAGAGTTAAAGCTCTAGGAGGAGTTTCATATAGAAATTTTAGTCTCGGAATAATAATAATAACTAGATATGAAAGTTCGTCGAGACAAACTTTAAGTTGGCTTGAGAAAGTTTGGACCGGAAAGTTTTTTGCTAGGCGGTTGTTAGGATGTTATGGGTGGTCGCTATGGTGTTGCTAGGCGGTTGCTAAGGTATTCTGGGTGGTTGCTAGGCGGTTGCTAGGGTATTTTGGGTGGTTGCTAGGGTGTTTTGGGTGGTTGCTAGGCGGTTGCTAGGGTCTTTTGTGTGGTTGCTAGGCGGTTGCTAGGTGGTTGCTAGGGTGTTCTGGGTGGTTGCTAGGATATTTTTGGTGGTTGCTAGGGTCTTTTGGGTGGTTGCTAGGGTCTTTTGGGTGGTTGCTAGGCGGTTGCTAGGGTGTTTTGGGTGGTTGCTAGGATCTTTTGGGTGGTTGCTAGGCGGTTGCTAGGGTATTTTGGGTGGTTGCTAGGGTGTTCTGGGTGGTTGCTAGGCAGTTGCTAGGGTGTTATGGGTGGTTGCTATGGTGTTGCTAGGTGGTTGCTAAGGTATTTTGGGTGGTTGCTAGGGTGTTCTGGGTGGTTGCTAGGCAGTTGCTAGGGTGTTCTGGGTGGTTGCTATGGTGTTGCTAGGCGTTGCTAAGGTATTCTGGGTGGTTGCTAGGTGGTGGCCAGGGTGTTCTGGGTGGTTGCTAGGCTGTTTTGGGTGGTTGCTAGGGTATTCTGGGTGGTTGCTAGGGTCTTTTGGGTGGTTGCTAGGCGGTTGCTAGGGTGTTTTGGGTGGTTGCTAGGGTCTTTTGGGTGGTTGCTAGGGTCTTTTGGGTGGTTGCTAGGCAGTTGCTAGGGTCTTTTGGGTGGTTGCTAGGGTATTCAGGGCGGTTGATATGGTGTTGCTAGGTGGTTGGTAGTTGTCACAGATGGTTACTATGGAGTTTTTATAGAGTTCTTAGCATGATCTTGGCATGATTTAACACTTAACTAATCGCTATTAGCATGTAGCTATTCACTGCTAGCATGTGTAGCATGTTGGAAGTGCTGTTTGCTAGCATGAGTCAAAAGAGCCAAACCTCATCTCTATACGATGCTCTGATACAGAGATATAGGTCTTGCAAAACGGTTGCTAGGGTACTCAAGTTTGGTTGCTATGGAGTTGCTTGGGAGCTGGGAGCTTTAAACTTAAGAAGTTTAAATTGGTTTAAAGTTTAAAGTAGTTTGAAGTTTATGACAGAGATAGATAGATAAATAAGTTATATAGATACACACACACACACACACACACACACACACTCACTCAGACTACCTCGCTCACACACTCACTCAGACACACACACACACACACACACTCTCAGAGTTTATGAGTTTAGAGTTTATAAGTGTATAAATTGATGAGTTTATAAGTGTATGAGTTTTTGAGTTTAGAGTTTATGTTTAAATGAGTTTAGAGTTCAGAGTTTATTAATTTATGAGTTTAAGAGTTCATAAGTCTATGAATTCATGAGTTTATTAGTTAATTAGTTATTAAATTTAAGTTAATTAGTTTATAAGTGTATGAGATTAGAGTTTATTAGTTTAAATTAGTTTCATTGGCTAATATATATAGAACGGCAGTTTGGTTTAGTCTTCAAGGTGTTAAGATTTGAATTTTTGTCGGTTGGTGAGTTTGAATCTGGATTTGAATTTTTTAGAACTCCCCAATGTAAGTCAATGGGAGTTTTTCTGAGTTTTGATCGTCATTTTTAGGAAAACCGTAAGTCCGATCAGTCTGAAAAGATATAGCACACCGAGTCAGATCTGTTTGAGTGTCTGAGCCGATTTTGGAGTATGTAGAGTTAAAGCTCTAGGAGGAGTTTGAGTCAGATTTTTTAGTAAGAAGAATAATAATAATAAGTTTAAATAGGATTTCAATATGTTGGCTTTCTCAAGCCAACTTAATAATAATAATAATAATAATAAGTTTAAATAGGATTTCAATATGTTGGCTCTCTCAAGCCAACTTAATAATAATAATAATAAGTTTAAATAGGATTTCAATATGTTGGCTCTCTCAAGCCAACTTAATAATAATAATAATAAGTTTAAATAGGATTTCAATATGTTGGCTCTCTCAAGCCAACTTAATAATAATAATAATAAGTTTAAATAGGATTTCAATATGTTGGCTCTCTCAAGCCAACTTAACTAGAATGTACATTTCCTGAAGAAAATGTGAAGTGGTGCTTGCAGTGGCAAAATTCGCCACTGGGCAGATGCTAACACAATTGACATGTTGTGATACCATGATATACCACATTTTAGCATTATTTACCTTGATTTACCATGTTTCTAAGATGATTTATTACGATTTAACACATTCCAGCATGATTTACTATGATTAACATGTTGTTAGAATGATGCTAGCAGGATTAGCATGTTGTTAGCATGATTAGCATGTTGGTTGGATGATGCTAGCATGATTAGCATGTTGCTACCATGCTTTTAACAAGATGCTAGCATGATTAGCATGTTGCTAGCATGTTTTTAGCTAGATGCTAACATGATTAGCATGTTGCTAGCATGATTAGCATGTTGCTAGCATGATGCTAGCTTGATTAGCATTATGCTAACATTATGCTAGCTTGATTAGCATGTTGTTAACATGATGCTAGCTTTATTAGCATGTTGGTAGCCTAATGCTAGCATGATTAGCATGTTGCTAGCATGATGCTAGCTTGATTAGCATGTTTGCTAGCATGATTAGCATGTTGCTAGCATGGTGCTAGCTTGATTAGCATGTTGGTAGCCTAATGCTAGCATGATTAGCATGTTGCTAGCATGATGCTAGCTTGATTAGCATGTTTGCTAGCATGATTAGCATGTTGCTAGCATGGTGCTAGCTTGATTAGCATGTTGCTAGCATAATGCTAGCATGATTAGCATGTTGCTAGCATGATGCTAGCTTGATTAGCATGATGCTAACATTATGTTAGCTTGATTAGCATGATGCTAACATTATACTAGCTTGATTAGCATGTTGCTAGCATAATGCTAGCATGATTAGCATGTTGCTAGCATGATGCTAGCTTGATTAGCATGATGCTAACATTATGCTAGCTTGATTAGCATGATGCTAACATTATGCTAGCTTGATTAGCATGTTGTTAGCATGATGCTAGCTTTATTAGCATGTTGGTAGCATAATGCTAGCATGATTAGCATGTTGCTAGCATGATGTTAGCTTGATTAGCATGTTGCCAGCATGTTTTTAGCAAGATGCTGTTGCCAGGTGGTTGCTAGGGTGTTCTGGGTGGTTGCTATGGTGTTGCTAGGCAGTTGCTAAGGTGTTCTGGGTGGTTGCTAGGCAGTTGCTAGGGTATTCTTGGTGGTTGCTAGGCAGTTGCTAGGGTATTCTTGGTGGTTGCTAGGGCGTTGCTAGGTGGTTGCTAGGGTGTTCTGGGTGGTTGCTATGGTGTTGCTAGGCAGTTGCTATGGTATTCTGGGTGGATACTAGGGCATTGCTAGGCAGTTGCTAGGGTGTTCTGGGTGGTTGCTAGGTGTTCTGGGTGGTTGCTAGGCAGTTGCTAGGTGTTCTAGGTGGTTGCTAGGCAGTTGCTAGGGTGTTCTGGGTGCTTGCTAGAGTTTTTTGTGGTTACTAGAGCATTTCTAGACGTTACTAGGGTGTTCAGGGTGGTTGCTAAGGTGTTTTTGTTAGTTGCTATGGTGTTACTAGGTGGTTGGTAGTTGTCAAATATGGTTACTATGGAGTTTTTATAGAGTTCTTAAAATCTTTAATAACGAGTGCCTTCAGTACGGCACGAGGCCTGCGGCCTCGTGCCTATGGTCGAATAGGCACAAGCATGGAGCGATATCGCAAGGCCACGAGAGTAAAATTGCTTTAAAAAATATAAAAAAAATAAAAAAATGTTTTTTTTTGGTTTAGGGTGGTTGCTAGGGAGCTCTTAGTGGTTGCTAGGGTACTGAAACTGGTTGCTAGGGTGTGGCTATGAAGATTTTAGGCCATAACTTATTGGCTGCTTGATAATATAAATCCTCTGAGGGAGAGAGAGAGGGAGAGACGCAGGGGTGTCAGGCCCTTTGGAGTGGTGTGTGTGTGAAAACGTCGGTTGGGATTTGAATTTTTTTAGAATGCCCAATGTAAAGTCAATGGGGACTTTTTTGGCCGCTTTTTCGTCCGCTGTGCGAACATCGTACACCCGATCGCTTAGAAAAGTCATAGCACACCTCTCCTCAATGAGCCGGTCGATTTGACACTTCACTCAGGGGTCTGTGACAAACGGTGCGGGGCGAGTTTCGCGCCAAACTTTGTCCAGAATAATAATAATAATAATAATAATAACTAGAATGTACATTTCCTGAAGAAAATGTGAAGTGGTGCTTGCAGTGGCAAAATTCGCCACTCGGTTGCTAGGGTGTTGTACTTGATTGCATACGAGCAAACAACCATGTCTGTACGATGTTGTGGAGCTGAAATATGGCTTCTATATGTTGCAATATGGTTGCTAGGTGGCTCTAAATGGTTGCTAGGGTGTGAATACACAGTTACCATGGTGATATTTACAGACTGTTTTCCAACCGAAACTAATGAGCCAACCCCCATCTCTATACAATATTCTGATGCAGAGATGTAGGTATTGTAAAATGGTTGTTAGGGTACTCTGTTTGGTTGCTATGGAGTTGCTTGGCAGCTGCTAATGATGAAACTACAAAGGTTGCTTGTCAGTATGAATGATATAAACCAACTCCCATCTCTATACGATGTTCTGATGCAGAGATACGTTTTGCTAAACGGTTGCTAGGGTACTCTATTTGGTTGCTAGCGAGTGGCTTGTCAGCTACCAATCATGAAACTCTAAAGGCTTCTTGTCACTATGAATGATATAAACCAACTCCCATGTCTCTGCGACATTCAGAATGGAAGATATGCCTCTTTGGATTTTGGTTGCTAGGGTGTACTCTGTTTGGTTGCTATGTAGTTACTTGGCAGCTGCCAATGATGCAATTCCAAAGGCTTCTTGTCACTATGAATGATATAAACCAACTCCTATGCCTCTGTGACATTCAGAATGGAAGATATCCCTCTTTGGATTTTGGTTGCTAGGGTACTCTATTTGGTTGCTATGGAGTTGCTTGACAGCTGCCAATGATGAAACTGCAAAGGCTTCTTGTTATTATGAATGATATAAACCAACTCCCATGCTTCTGTGACATTCAGAATGGAAGATATCCCTCTTTGGATTTTGGTTGCTAGGGTACTCTGTTTGGTTGCTAGGGAGTGGCTTGGCAGCTGCTAATCATGAAACTCCAAAGGCTGCTTGTCAGTATGAATGATATAAACCAACTCCCATGTCTCTGTGACATTCAGAATGGAAGATATGCCTCTTTGGATTTTGGTTGCTAGGGTACTCTGTTTGGTTGCTATGGAGTTACTTGGCAGCTGCAAATGATGAAATTCCAAAGGCTTCTTGTCAGTATGAATGATATAAGCCAACTCCCATGCCTCTGTGACATTCAGAATGGAAGATATCCCTCTTTGGATTTTGGTTGCTAGGGTACTCTGTTTGTTTGCTAGGGAGTGTCTTGTCAGCTGCCAATCATGAAACTCCAAAGGCTGCTTGTCAGTATGAATGATATAAACCAACTCCCATGCCTCTGCGACATTCAGAATGAAAGATATACCTCTTTGGATTTTGGTTGCTAGGGTACTCTGTTTGGTTGCTATGGGGTTACTTGGCAGCTGCTAATGATGACACTGCAAAGGCTTCTTGTTAGTATAAATGATATAAACCAACTCCCATCTCTATACGATGTTCTGATACAGAGATATACGTTTTGCTAAACGGTTGCTAGGGTACTCTATTTGGTTGCTAGGGAGTGGCTTGGCAGCTGCCAATGATGAAACTGCAAAGGCTTCTTGTCACTATGAATTATATAAACCAACTCCCATTTCTCTGTGACATTCAGAATGGAAGATATACCTCTTTGAATTTTGGTTGATAGGGTACTCTGTTTGGTTGCTATGGAGTTGCTTGGCAGCTGCAAATGATGAAACTGAAATGGCTTCTTGTCACTATGAATGATATAAACCAACTCCCATGCCTCTGTGACATTCAGAATGGAGGATATCCCTCTTTGGATTTTGGTTGCTAAGGTGCTCGACAATGGTTGCTAGGGAGGGGCTAGCAAGTGGTGTGGTGTCTCTTGAATGGCTGTTTGCTGCCCTGAGTCAAACTTGTGTTAACCCCATCTCTTTATGATGTTCTAATGCAGAGATATAAGTCTTGCAAAATAGTTGCTAGGGTACTCTGTTTGGTTGCTAGGGAGTGGTTTGGCAGCTGCCAATCATAAAACTCCAAAGGCTGCTTGTCAGTATGAATGATATAAACCAACTCCCATGCCTCTGTGACATTCAGAATGGAAGATATCCCTCTATGGTTTTGGTTGCTAGGGTACTCTGTTTGGTTGCTATGGAGTTGCTTGGCAGCTGCCAATGATGAAACTGCAAAGGCTGCTTGCCACTATAAATGATATAAACCAACTCCCATGCCTCTGTGACATTCAGAATGGAAGATATCCCTCTTTGGATTTTGGTTGCTAGGGTACTCTGTTTGGTTGCTAGGAAGTGGCTTGGCAGCTGCCAATCATGAAACTCCAAAGGCTGCTTGTCAGTATGAATGATATAAACCAACTCCCATCTCTATACGATGTTCTGATACAGAGATATTTGTTTTGCTAAACGGTTGTTAGGGTACTCTGTTTGGTTGCAAGGGAGTGGCTTGGCAGCTGCCAATCATGAAACTGCAAAGGCTTCTTGTCACTATGAATGATATAAACCAACTCCCATTTCTCTGTGACATTCAGAATGGCAGATATCCCTCTTTGGATTTTGGTTGCTAGTGTACTCTGTTTGGTTGCTATGGAGTAGCTTGGCAGACACCAATCATGAAACTCCAAATGCTGCTTGTCAGTATGAATGAGAT
Source organism: Abramis brama (assembly GCF_963993115.1). Taxonomy (NCBI): domain Eukaryota; kingdom Metazoa; phylum Chordata; class Actinopteri; order Cypriniformes; family Leuciscidae; genus Abramis; species Abramis brama. The sequence goes on along the minus strand of NC_139970.1, from coordinate 3,833,731 downwards.
AAACCAACTCCCATGCCTCTGAGACATTCAGAATGGAAGATATGCCTCTTTGAATTTTGGTTGCTAGCGTAATCTGTTTGGTTGCTATGGAGTTGCTTGACAGCTGCCAATGATGAAACTGCAAAGGCTTCTTGTCACTATGAATGATATAAACAAACTCCCATGCCTCTGTGACATTCAGAATGGAAGATATCCCTCTTTGGATTTTGGTTGCTAAGGTGCTCGATAATGGTTGCTATGGAGTGGCTAGGAGGTGTTGAGGTGATTCATGATTGGCTTTTTGCTGCCCCGAGTCAAATGAGACCACCCTCATGTTTCTATGACAATTCAGTCTGGAGATATCCCTTTGAACTCTTTCAATGAAAGTCTATGGGACTTGTTGCTAAGGTGCTCTAAATTGTTGCTAGGGCGTGGCTTGATAGCTTCACAATGATCCTGAGAGACTGATTGGTCATCTGAGTAAAATGAGCCCACCCCCTTGTCTCTATGACACTGTGATCCAGAGCTACGTTCAATACAAAATCCCTATGCAATGTGTTTGGTTGCTAGGAAGTGGCTTGGCAGCTGCCAATCATGAAACTCCAAAGGCTGCTTGTCAGTATGAATGATATAAACCAACTCCCATCTCTATACGATGTTCTGATACAGAGATATTTGTTTTGCTAAACGGTTGTTAGGGTACTCTGTTTGGTTGCTAGGGAGTGGCTTGGCAGCTGCCAATCATGAAACTGCAAAGGCTTCTTGTCACTATGAATGATATAAACCAACTCCCATTTCTCTGTGACATTCAGAATGGCAGATATCCCTCTTTGGATTTTGGTTGCTAGTGTACTCTGTTTGGTTGCTATGGAGTAGCTTGGCAGACACCAATCATGAAACTCCAAATGCTGCTTGTCAGTATGAATGAGATAAACCAACTCCCATGCCTCTGAGACATTCAGAATGGAAGATATGCCTCTTTGAATTTTGGTTGCTAGCGTAATCTGTTTGGTTGCTATGGAGTTGCTTGACAGCTGCCAATGATGAAACTGCAAAGGCTTCTTGTCACTATGAATGATATAAACAAACTCCCATGCCTCTGTGACATTCAGAATGGAAGATATCCCTCTTTGGATTTTGGTTGCTAAGGTGCTCGATAATGGTTGCTATGGAGTGGCTAGGAGGTGTTGAGGTGATTCATGATTGGCTTTTTGCTGCCCCGAGTCAAATGAGACCACCCTCATGTTTCTATGACAATTCAGTCTGGAGATATCCCTTTGAACTCTTTCAATGAAAGTCTATGGGACTTGTTGCTAAGGTGCTCTAAATTGTTGCTAGGGCGTGGCTTGATAGCTTCACAATGATCCTGAGAGACTGATTGGTCATCTGAGTAAAATGAGCCCACCCCCTTGTCTCTATGACACTGTGATCCAGAGCTACGTTCAATACAAAATCCCTATGCAATGTGTAGGACGGCCCATTTCATGGGCCGTCCTACACCATTGTAAGTCAATGGGAAACTTTGGGATGCTCCTGCACTCCAGGGGTGCAACTTTTACCCCATTGTGAGGTATGTTCCTACAGAGCCTGTCAGCCTCTTCAAATGTGGCAAATCACACGTTTCTGCGAAATCCTCGCTCAGAGCTATGAGTGGTCAAAGTTTGTTGCAATGTTAAGTCAATGGGACTTTTTTGGCCGCTTTTTCGCCCCTGGGGTGAACACCGCACCCCCGATCGCTTATAAAAGTCATAGCACACCTCTCCTCAATGAGCCGATCGATTTGACACCTCACTCAGGGGTCTGTGACAAACGGTGCGGGGCGAGTTACGCGCCAAACTTTTGTGTGGAAGAATAATAATAAAAAGAATAATAAGTATGAGCAATAACAATAGTGATGCCTTGCTTTCAGCAAGCACCACTAATAATAAGAATAACTAGAATGTACATTTCCTGAAGAAAATGTGAAGTGGTGCTTGCAGTGGCAAAACTCGCCACTCGGTTGCTAGGGTGTTGTACTTGATTGCATACGAGCCAACAACCACGTCTGTACGATGTTGTGGAGCTGAAATATGGCTTCTATATGTTGCAATATGGTTGCTAGGTGGCTCTAAATGGTTGCTAGGGTGTGAATACACAGTTACCATGGTGATATTTACAGACTGTTTTCCAACCGAAACTAATGAGCCAACCCCCATCTCTATACAATATTCTGATGCAGAGATGTAGGTCTTGTAAAATGGTTGCTAGGGTACTCTGTTTGGTTGCTATGGAGGTGCTTGGCAGCTGCTAATGATGAAACTACAAAGGCTTCTTGTCAGTATGAATGATATAAACCAACTCCCATCTCTATACGATGTTCTGATGCAGAGATATACGTTTTGCTAAACGGTTGCTAGGGTACTCTATTTGGTTGCTAGCGAGTGGCTTGTCAGCTGCCAATCATGAAACTCTAAAGGCTTCTTGTCACTATGAATGATATAAACCAACTCCCATGTCTCTGCGACATTCAGAATGAAAGATATACCTCTTTGGATTTTGGTTGCTAGGGTACTCTGTTTGGTTGCTATGGGGTTACTTGGCAGCTGCTAATGATGAAACTGCAAAGGCTTCTTGTTAGTATAAATGATATAAACCAACTCCCATCTCTATACGATGTTCTGATACAGAGATATACGTTTTGCTAAACGGTTGCTAGGGTACTCTGTTTGGTTGCTAGGGAGTGGCTTGGCAGCTGCCAATGATGAAACTGCAAAGGCTTCTTGTCACTATGAATTATATAAACCAACTCCCATTTCTCTGTGACATTCAGAATGGAAGATATACCTCTTTGAATTTTGGTTAATAGGGTACTCTGTTTGGTTGCTATGGAGTTGCTTGGCAGCTGCCAATGATGAAACTGAAATGGCTTCTTGTCACTATGAATGATATAAACCAACTCCCATGCCTCTGTGACATTCAGAATGGAGGATATCCCTCTTTGGATTTTGGTTGCTAAGGTGCTCGACAATGGTTGCTAGGGAGGGGCTAGCAAGTGGTGTGGTGTCTCTTGAATGGCTGTTTGCTGCCCTGAGTCAAACTTGTGTTAACCCCATCTCTTTATGATGTTCTAATGCAGAGATATAAGTCTTGCAAAATAGTTGCTAGGGTACTCTGTTTGGTTGCTAGGGAGTGGTTTGGCAGCTGCCAATCATAAAACTCCAAAGGCTGCTTGTCAGTATGAATGATATAAACCAACTCCCATGCCTCTGTGACATTCAGAATGGAAGATATCCCTCTATGGTTTTGGTTGCTAGGGTACTCTGTTTGGTTGCTATGGAGTTGCTTGGCAGCTGCCAATGATGAAACTGCAAAGGCTGCTTGCCACTATAAATGATATAAACCAACTCCCATGCCTCTGTGACATTCAGAATGGAAGATATCCCTCTTTGGATTTTGGTTGCTAGGGTACTCTGTTTGGTTGCTAGGAAGTGGCTTGGCAGCTGCCAATCATGAAACTCCAAAGGCTGCTTGTCAGTATGAATGATATAAACCAACTCCCATCTCTATACGATGTTCTGATACAGAGATATTTGTTTTGCTAAACGGTTGTTAGGGTACTCTGTTTGGTTGCTAGGGAGTGGCTTGGCAGCTGCCAATGATGAAACTGCAAAGGCTTCTTGTCACTATGAATGATATAAACCAACTCCCATTTCTCTGTGACATTCAGAATGGCAGATATCCCTCTTTGGATTTTGGTTGCTAGTGTACTCTGTTTGGTTGCTATGGAGTAGCTTGGCAGACACCAATCATGAAACTCCAAATGCTGCTTGTCAGTATGAATGAAATAAACCAACTCCCATGCCTCTGAGACATTCAGAATGGAAGATATGCCTCTTTGGATTTTGGTTGCTAGCGTAATCTGTTTGGTTGCTATGGAGTTGCTTGACAGCTGCCAATGATGAAACTGCAAAGGCTTCTTGTCACTATGAATGATATAAACCAACTCCCATGCCTCTGTGACATTCAGAATGGAAGATATCCCTCTTTGGATTTTGGTTGTTAAGGTGCTCGACATTGGTTGCTAGGGAGGGGCTAGGAAGTGTTGAGGTGATTCATGATTGGCTGTTTGCTGCCCCGAGTCAACTGAGACCACCCCCATGTTTCTATGACAATTCAGTCCGGAGATATCCCTTTGATCTCTTTCAATGGAAGTCTATGGGACTTGTTGCTAAGGTGCTCTAAATGGTTGCTAGGGCGTGGCTTGATAGCTTCACCATGATCCTGAGAGACTGATTGGTCATCTGAGTAAAATGAGCCCTCCCCCTTGTCTCTATGACACTGTGATCCAGAGCTATGTTCAATACAAAGTCCCTATGCAATTTACCATAGTAGGAAAAGCATGTGTGTTTCACAGGACGTTCCTTCCCCATAGTAAGTCAATGGGGCAACTTTGGGCATCTCCTGCCCCCCAGGGGTGCAACTTTTACCCCATTGTGAGGTATGTTCTTACAGAGCCTGTCAGCCTCTTCAAATGTGGCAAATCACACGTTACTGCGAAATCCTCGCTCAGAGCTACGTGTGGTCAAAGTTCGTCGCAATGTTAAGTCAATGGGACTTTTTTGGCCGCTTTTTCGCCCCTGGGGTGAACACCGCACCCCCGATCGCTTATAAAAGTCATACCACACCTCTCCTCAATGAGCCGGTCGATTTGACACCTCACTCAGGGGTCTGAGACAAACGGTGCGGGGCGAGTTACGCGCCAAACTTTGTCCAGAATAATAAGAAGAATAATAATAACTAGAATGTACATTTCCTGAAGAAAATGTGAAGTGGTGCTTGCAGTGGCAAAACTCGCCACTCGGTTGCTAGGGTGTTGTACATGATTGCATACGAGCCAACAACCATGTCTGTACGATGTTGTGGAGCTGAAATATGGCTTCTATATGTTGCAATATGGTTGCTAGGTGGCTCTAAATGGTTGCTAGGATGTGAATACACAGTTACCATGGTGATATTTACAGACTGTTTTCCAACTGAAACTAATGAGCCAACCCCCATCTCTATACGATGTTCTGATGCAGAGATATACATTTTGCTAAACGGTTGCTAGGGTACTCTATTTGGTTGCTAGCGAGTGGCTTGGCAGCTGCCAATGATGAAACTCCAAAGGCTTCTTGTCACTATGAATGATATAAACCAACTCCCATGCCTCTGCGACATTCAGAATGGAAGATATGCCTCTTTGGATTTTGGTTGCTAGGGTACTCTGTTTGGTTGCTAGGGAGTGGCTTGTCAGCTCCCAATCATGAAACTCCAAAGGCTTCTTGTCACTATGAATGATATAAACCAACTCCCATGCCTCTGCGACATTCAGAATGGAAGATATCCCTCTTTGGATTTTGGTTGCTAGGGTACTCTGTTTGGTTGCTAGGGAGTGGCTTGTCAGCTGCCAATCATGAAACTCCAAAGGCTTCTTGTCACTATGAATGATATAAACCAACTCCCATGCCTCTGTGACATTCAGAATGGAAGATATCCCTCTTTGGATTTTGGTTGCTAAGGTGCTCGACAATGGTTGCTAGGGAGGGGCTTGGAAGTGTTGAGGTGATTCATGATTGGCTGTTTGCTGCCCTGAGTCAAATGAGACCACCCCCATGTTTCTATGACAATTCAGTCCGGAGATATCTCTTTGAACTCTTTCAATGGAAGTCTATGGAACTTGTTGCTAAGGGGCTCTAAATGGTTGCTAGGGCGTGGCTTGATAGCTACACAATGATCCTGAGAGACTGATTGGTCATCTGAGTAATATGAGCCCTCCCCCTTGTCTCTATGACACTGTGATCCAGAGCTATGTTCAATACAAAGTCCCTATGCAATTTACCATAGTAGGAAAAGCATGTGTGTTTCACAGGACGTTCCTTCCCCATAGTAAGTCAATGGGGCAACTTTGGGCATCTCCTGCCCCCCAGGGGTGCAACTTTTACCCCATTGTGAGGTATGTTCTTACAGAGCCTGTCAGCCTCTTCAAATGTGGCAAATCACACGTTTCTGCGAAATCCTCGCTCAGAGCTACGTGTGGTCAAAGTTCGTCGCAATGTTAAGTCAATGGGACTTTTTCGGCCGCTTTTTCGCCCCTGGGGTGAACACCGCACCCCCGATCGCTTATAAAAGTCATACCACACCTCTCCTCAATGAGCCGGTCGATTTGACACCTCACTCAGGGGTCTGAGACAAACGGTGCGGGGCGAGTTACGCGCCAAACTTTGTCCAGAATAATAAGAAGAATAATAATAATAAGTATGCAAGAGAACAATAGTGATGCCTTGCTTTCAGCAAGCACCACTAATAAGTATGCAAGAGAACAATAGTGATGCCTTGCTTTCAGCAAGCACCACTAATAAGTATGAGCAATAACAATAGTGATGCCTTGCTTTCAGCAAGCACCACTAACTAGAATGTACATTTCCTGAAGAAAATGTGAAGTGGTGCTTGCAGTGGCAAAACTCGCCACTCGGTTGCTAGAGTGTGGTACATGATTGCATACAAGCCAACAAACATGTCTGTATGATGTTCTGGTGCTGAGATATGGCTTATTCATGTTGTTCAGGTGGTTGCTAAGGTGTTGCTAGGGTATTCTGTGTGGTTGCTAGGGCTTTGCTAGGTGGTTGCTAGGGTATTCTGGGTGGTTGCTATGGTGTTGCTAGGCGGTTGCTATGGTGTTGCTAGGCGGTTGCTAGGCAGTTGCTAGGGTGTTCTGGGAGGTTGCTATGAAGTTGCTAGGGTATTCTGGGTGGTTGCTATGGTGTTGCTAGGCGGTTGCTAGGGTATTCTGGGTGGTTTCTAGGCAGTTGCTAGGGTTTTCTGGGTGGTTGCTATGGTGTTGCTAGGTGGTTGCTAGGGTATTCTGGGTGGTTGCTATGGTGTTGTTAGGGTATTCTGGGTGGTTGCTAGGGCGTTGCTAGGCAGTTGCTAGGGTGTTCTGGGTGGTTGCTATGGTGTTGCTATGCAGTTGCTAGGGTATTCTGGGTGGTTGCTAGGGTGTTGCTAGGGTAGTCTGGGTAGTTGCTAGGCGTATGCTAGGGTATTCTTGGTGGTTGCTAGGCAGTTGCTAGGGTGTTCTAGGCGGTTGCTAGGGTATTCTGGGTGGTTGCTATGGTGTTGCTAGGCGGTTGCTAGGGTATTCTGGGTGGTTGCCAGGGCGCTGCTATGTGGTTGCTAGGGTATTCTAGGTGGTTGCTATGGTGTTGCTAGGTGGTTGCTAGGGTATTCTGGGTGGTTGCTATGGTGTTGCTAGGCAGTTGCTAGGGTATTCTGGGTGGTTGCTATGGTGTTGCTAGGGTGTTCTGGGTGGTTGCTATGGTGTTGCTAGGCAGTTGCTATGGTATTCTGGGTGGATGCTAGGGCATTGCTAGGCAGTTGCTAGGGTGTTCTGGGTGGTTGCTAGGCAGTTGCTAGGGTGTTCTGGGTGGTTGCTAGGCGGTTGCTATGCAGTTGCTAGGGTGTTCTGGGTTGTTGTCAGGTGGTTGCTAGGGTGTTCTAGTTGGTTGCTATGGTGTTGCTAGGCAGTTGCTAATGTGTTCCTGGTGGGGTCTAGGGCGTTGCCTAGGTAGTTGCTAGGTGTTCTGGGTGGTTACTACAGCGTTTCTTGATGTTGCTATGGTGTTCAGGGTGGTTGCTAAGGTATTTTTGGTAGTTGCTATGGTGTTACTAGGTGGTTGGTAGTTGACAAAGATGGTTACTATGGAGTTTTTAGAGAGTTCTTAAAATCTTTAATAACGAGTGCCTTCAGTACAGCACTCGGCCTGCGGCCTCGTGCCTATGGCCGAATAGGCACAAGCATGGAGCGATATCGCAAGGCCACGAGAGTAAAATTGCTTTAAAAAATAAAATAAAAATTAAAAAATGTTTTTTTTTTGTTTAGGGTGGTTGCTAGGGAGCTCTTAGTGGTTGCTATGGTGCTGAAACTGGTTGCTAGGGTGTGGCTATGAAGATTTTAGGCCATTACTTATTGGTTGCTTGATAATATAAATCCTCTGAGGGAGAGAGAGAGGGAGAGACGCAGGGGTGTCAGGCCCTTTGGAGTCTGTGTGTGTGAAAACGTCGGTTGGGATTCAAATATTTTTAGAATGCCCAATGTTAAGTCAATGGGACTTTTTTGGCCGCTTTTTCGTCCGCTGTGCGAACATCGTACACCCGATCGCTTAGAAAAGTCATAGCACACCTCTCCTCAATGAGCCGCTCGATTTGACACCTCACTCAGGGGTCTGTGACAAACGGTGCGGGGCGCATTACGCGCCAAACTTTTGTCCAGAATAATAAAAAGAATAATAATAAGTATGAGCAATAACAATAGTGATGCTTTCAAAAAAGCACCACTAACTAGAATGTACATTTCCTGAAGAAAATGTGAAGTGGTGCTTGCAGTGGAAAAATTCACCACTGGGCAGATGCTAACACAATTAACATGTTGTGATACCATGATATACCACATTTTAGCATTATTTACCACGATTTACCATGTTTGTAAGATGATTTATTACGATTTACTACATTCCAGCATGATTTACTATGATTAACATGCTGTTAAAATGATGCTAGCAGGATTAGCATGTTGTTAGCATGATTAGCATGTTGGTTGGATGATGCTAGCATGATTAGCATGTTGCTAGCATGCTTTTAACAAGATGCTAGCATGATTAGCATTTTGCTAGCATGCTTTTAACAAGATGCTAGCATGATTAGCATTTTGCTACCATGTTTTTAGCTAGATACTAACATGATAAGCATGTTGTTAACATTATGCAAGCTTGATTAGCATGTTGCTAGCATGATTAGCATGTTGCTAGCATGATGCTAGCTTGATTAGCATGTTGCTAGCATAATGCTAGCATGATTAGCATGTTGCTAGCATGATGCTAGCTTGATTAGCATGATGCTAGCATTATGCTAGCTTGATTAGCATGTTGTTAGCATGATGCTAGCTTTATTAGCATGTTGGTAGCATAATGCTAGCATGATTAGCATGTTGCTAGCATGATGCTAGCTTGATTAGCATGTTGCTAGCATGATGCTAACTTGATTAGCATGTTGATAGCATGATACTAGCTTGATTAGCATGTTGCTAGCATGATGCTAGCTTGATTAGCATGTTGCCAGCTTGTTTTTAGCAAGATGCTGTTGCCAGGTGGTTGCTAGGGTGTTCTGGGTGGTTGCTATGGTGTTGCTAGGCAGTTGCTAAGGTGTTCTGGGTGGTTGCTAGGCAGTTGCTAGGGTATGCTTGGTGGTTGCTAGGCAGTTGCTAGGGTATTCTTGGTGGTTGCTAGGGCGTTGCTAGGTGGTTGCTAGGGTGTTCTGGGTGGTTGCTATGGTGTTGCTAGGCAGTTGCTATGGTATTCTGGGTGGATGCTAGGGCATTGCTAGGCAGTTGCTAGGGTGTTCTGGGTGGTTGCTAGGTGTTTTGGGTGGTTGCTAGGCAGTTGCTAGGTGTTCTAGGTGGTTGCTAGGCAGTTGCTAGGGGGTTCTGGGTGCTTGCTAGAGTTTTTTGTGGTTACTAGAGCATTTCTAGACGTTGCTATGGTGTTCAGGGTGGTTGCTAAGGTGTTTTTGTTAGTTGCTATGGTGTTACTAGGTGGTTGGTAGTTGTCAAAGATGGTTACTATGGAGTTTTTAGAGAGTTCTTAAAATCTTTAATAACAAGTGCCTTCTGTACGGCACTCGGCCTGCGGCCTCGTGCCTATGGCCGAATAGGCACAAGCATGGAGCGATATCGCAAGGCCACGAGAGTAAAATTGCTTTAAAAAATATTAAAAAAATAAAAAAATGTTTTTTTTTGGTTTAGGGTAGTTGCTAGGGAGTTCTTAGTGGTTGCTAGGGTGCTGAAACTGGTTGCTAGGGTGTGGCTATGAAGATTTTAGGCCATAACTTATTGGCTGCTTGATAATATAAATCCTCTGAGGGAGAGAGAGAGGGAGAGACGCAGGGGTGTCAGGCCCTTTGGAGTCTGTGTGTGTGAAAACGTCGGTTGGGATTCAAATATTTTTAGAACTCCCAATGTTAAGTCAATGGGACTTTTTTGGCCGCTTTTTCGTCCGCTGTGCGAACATCGTACACCCGATCGCTTAGAAAAGTCATAGCACACCTCTCCTCAATGAGCCGGTCGATTTGACACCTCACTCAGGGGTCTGTGACAAACGGTGCGGGGCGCATTACGCGCCAAACTTTTGTCCGGAATAATAATAAGAAAAAGAATAATAATAAGTATGAGCAATAACAATAGTGATGCTTTTAAAAAAGCACCACTAATAATAATAATAATAATAAGTTTAAATAGGATTTCAATATGTTGGCTCTCTCAAGCCAACTTAACTAGAATGTACATTTCCTGAAGAAAATGTGAAGTGGTGCTTGCAGTGGCAAAACTCGCCACTCGGTTGCTAGAGTGTGGTACATGATTGCATACAAGCCAACAAACATGTCTGTACGATGTTCTGGTGCTGAGATATGGCTTATTCATGTTGTTCAGGTGGTTGCTAAGGTGTTGCTAGGGTATTCTGTGTGGTTGCTAGGGCTTTGCTAGGTGGTTGCTAGGGTGTTCTGGGTGGTTGCTATGGTGTTGCTAGGCGGTTGCTAGGCAGTTGCTAGGGTGTTCTGGGTGGTTGCTATGAAGCTGCTAGGGTATTCTGGGTGGTTGCTATGGTGTTGCTAGGCGGTTGCTAGGGTATTCTGGGTGATTTCTAGGCAGTTGCTAGGGTTTTCTGGGTGGTTGCTATGGTGTTGCTAGGTGGTTGCTAGGGTATTCTGGGTGGTTGCTAGGGCGTTGCTAGGCAGTTGCTAGGGTGTTCTGGGTGGTTACTATGGTGTTGCTAGGCAGTTGCTAGGGTATTCTGGGTGGTTGCTAGGGTGTTGCTAGGGTAGTCTGGGTAGTTGCTAGGCGTATGCTAGGGTATTCTTGGTGGTTGCTAGGCAGTTGCTAGGGTGTTCTGGGTGGTTGCTATGGTGTTGCTAGGCGGTTGCTAGGGTGTTCTGGGTGGTTGCTAGGGCGTTGCTAGGCGGTTGCTAGGGTATTCTGGGTGGTTGCTATGGTGTTGCTAGGCGGTTGCTAGGGTATTCTGGGTGGTTGCCAGGGCGCTGCTATGTGGTTGCTAGGGTATTCTAGGTGGTTGCTATGGTGTTGCTAGGTGGTTGCTAGGGTATTCTGGGTGGTTGCTATGGTGTTGCTAGGTGGTTGCTAGGGTATTCTGGGTGGTTGCTATGGTGTTGCTAGGCAGTTGCTAGGGTATTCTGGGTGGTTGCTATGGTGTTGCTAGGGTGTTCTGGGTGGTTGCTATGGTGTTGCTAGGCAGTTGCTATGGTATTCTGGGTGGATGCTAGGGCATTGCTAGGGTGTTCTGGGTGGTTGCTAGGCAGTTGCTAGGTGTTCTGGGTGGTTGCTAGGCAGTTGCTAGGGTGTTCTGGGTGGTTGCTAGGCGGTTGCTATGCAGTTGCTAGGGTGTTCTGGGTTGTTGTCAGGTGGTTGCTAGGGTGTTCTAGTTGGTTGCTATGGTGTTGCTAGGCAGTTGCTAATGTGTTCCTGGTGGGGTCTAGGGCGTTGCCTAGGTAGTTGCTAGGTGTTCTGGGTGGTTACTACAGCGTTTCTTGATGTTGCTATGGTGTTCAGGGTGGTTGCTAAGGTATTTTTGGTAGTTGCTATGGTGTTACTAGGTGGTTGGTAGTTGACAAAGATGGTTACTATGGAGTTTTTAGAGAGTTCTTAAAATCTTTAATAACGAGTGCCTTCAGTACAGCACTCGGCCTGCGGCCTCGTGCCTATGGCCGAATAGGCACAAGCATGGAGCGATATCGCAAGGCCACGAGAGTAAAATTGCTTTAAAAAATAAAAAAAAATTAAAAAAATGTTTTTTTTTTGTTTAGGGTGGTTGCTAGGGAGCTCTTAGTGGTTGCTAGGGTGCTGAAACTGGTTGCTAGGGTGTGGTTATGAAGATTTTAGGCCATTACTTATTGGTTGCTTGATAATATAAATCCTCTGAGGGAGAGAGAGAGGGAGAGACGCAGGGGTGTCAGGCCCTTTGGAGTCTGTGTGTGTGAAAACGTCGGTTGGGATTCAAATATTTTTAGAATGCCCAATGTTAAGTCAATGGGACTTTTTTGGCCGCTTTTTCGTCCGCTGTGCGAACATCGTACACCCGATCGCTTAGAAAAGTCATAGCACACCTCTCCTCAATGAGCCGCTCGATTTGACACCTCACTCAGGGGTCTGTGACAAACGGTGCGGGGCGCATTACGCGCCAAACTTTTGTCCAGAATAATAAAAAGAACTAGAATGTACATTTCCTGAAGAAAATGTGAAGTGGTGCTTGCAGTGGCAAAATTCGCCACTGGGCAGATGCCAACACAATTTTCATGTTGTGATACCATGATATACCACATTTTAGCATTATTTACCACGATTTACCATGTTTCTAAGATGATGTACTACGATTTACCACATTCCAGCATGATTTACTATGATTAACATGTTGTTAGAATGATGCTAGCAGGATTAGAATGTTGTTAGCATGATTAGCATGTTAGTTGGATGATGCTAGCATGATAAGCATGTTGCTAACATGCTTTTAACAAGATGCTAGCATGATTAGCATGTTTTTAGCATGCTTTTAACAAGATGCTAGCATGATTATCATGTTGCTAGCATGCTTTTAACAAGATGCTAGCATGATTAGCATTTTGCTAGCATGTTTTTAGCTAGATGCTAACACGATTAGCATGTTGTTAGCATTATGCTAGCTTGATTAGCATGTTGCTAGCATGATGCTAGCTTGATTAGCATTTTGCTAGCATGTTTTTAACTAGATGCTAACACGATTAGCATGTTGTTAGCATTATGCTAGCTTGATTAGCATGTTGCTAGCATGATGCTAGCTTGATTAGCATTTTGCTAGCATAATGCTAGCATGATGCTAGCATTATGCTAGCTTGATTAGCATGTTGTTAGCATGATGCTAGCTTTATTAGCATGTTGGTAGCACAATGCTAGCATGATTAGCATGTTGCTAACATGATGCTAGCTTGATTAGCATGATGCTAGCTTGATTAGCATGTTGCTAGCATGATTCTAGCATGATTAGCATGTTGCTAGCATGATGCTAGCTTGATTAGCATGTTGCCAGCATGTTTTTAGCAAGATGCTGTTGCCAGGTGGTTGCTAGGGTGTTCTGGGTGGTTGCTATGGTGTTGCTAGGCAGTTGCTAAGGTGTTCCGGGTGGTTGCTAGGCAGTTGCTAGGGTATTCTTGGTGTTTGCTAGGGCGTTGCTAGGTGGTTGCTAGGGTGTTCTGGGTGGTTGCTATGGTGTTGCTAGGCAGTTGCTATGGTATTCTGGGTGGATGCTAGGGCATTGCTAGGCAATTGCTAGGGTGTTCTGGGTGGTTGCTATGGTGTTGCTAGGCAGTTGCTAAGGTGTTCTGGGTGGTTGCTAGGCAGTTGCTAGGGTATTCTTGGTGGTTGCTATGCAGTTGCTAGGGTATTCTTGGTGGTTGCTAGGGCGTTGCTAGGTGGTTGCTAGGGTGTTCTGGGTGGTTGCTGTGGTGTTGCTAGGCAGTTGCTGTGGTATTCTAGGTGGATGCAAGGGCATTGCTAGGCAGTTGCTAGGGTGTTCTGGGTGGTTGCTAGGCAGTTGCTAGGTGTTCTAGGTGGTTGTTAGGCAGTTGCTAGGGTGTTCTGGGTGCTTGCTAGAGTTTTTGTGGTTACTAGAGCATTTCTAGACGTTGCTAGGGTGTTCAGGGTGGTTGCTAAGGTGTTTTTGTTAGTTGCTATGGTGTTACTAGGTGGTTGGTAGTTGTCAAATATGGTTACTATGGAGTTTTTATAGAGTTCTTAAAATCTTTAATAACGAGTGCCTTCTGTACGGCACTCGGCCTACGGCCTCGTGCCTATGGCCGAATAGGCACCAGCATGGAGCGATATCGCAAGGCCACGAGAGTAAAACTGCTTTAAAAAATAAAAAAAAATAAAAAAATGTTTTTTTTTTTGTTTAGGGTGGTTGCTATGGAGCTCTTAGTGGTTGCTAGCGTGCTGAAACTGGTTGCTAGGGTGTGGCTATGAAGATTTTAGGCCATTACTTATTGGTTGCTTGATAATATAAATCCTCTGAGGGAGAGAGAGAGGGAGAGACGCAGGGGTGTCAGGCCCTTTGGAGTCTGTGTGTGTGAAAACGTCGGTTGGGATTCAAATATTTTTAGAACTCCCAATGTAAAGTCAATGGGACTTTTTTGGCCGCTTTTTCGTCCGCTGTGCGAACATCGTACACCCGATCGCTTAGAAAAGTCATAGCACACCTCTCCTCAATGAGCCGGTCGATTTGACACCTCACTCAGGGGTCTGTGACAAACGGTGCGGGGCGAGTTACGCGCCAAACTTTTGTCCAGAATAATAAAAAGAACTAGAATGTACATTTCCTGAAGAAAATGTGAAGTGGTGCTTGCAGTGGCAAAACTCGCCACTCGGTTGCTAGGGTGTTATACATGATTGCATACGAGCCAACAACCATGTCTGTACGATGTTCTGGTGCTGAGATATGGCTTATTCATGTTGTTCTGGGTGGTTGCTATGGTGTTCTGGGTGGTTGCTATGGTGTTGCTAGGCGTTTGCTTGGGTATTCTGGGTGGTTGCTAGGCGGTTGCTAGGCAGTTGCTAGGGTATTCTGGGTGGTTGCTATGGTGTTGCTAGGCGGTTGCTAGGGTATTCTGGGTGGTTGCTAGGGTATTCTTAGTGGTTGCTAGGCAGTTGCTAGGCGGTTGCTAGGGTGTTCTGGGTGGTTGCTATGGTGTTGCTAGGCGGTTGCTAGGGTATTCTGGGTAGTTGCTAGGGCGTTGCTAGGCAGTTGCTAGGGTATTCTGGGTGGTTGCTATGGTGTTGCTAGGGTATTCTGGATGGTTGCTAGGGCGTTGCTAGGCAGTTGCTAGGGTATTCTGGGTGGTTGCTATGATGTTGCTAGGTGGTTGCTAGGGTATTCTGGATGGTTGCTAGGGCATTGCTAGGCAGTTGCTAGGGTGTTCTGGGTGGTTGTTATGGTGTTGCTAGGCGGTTGCTAGGGTATTCTGGGTGGTTGCTATTGTGTTGCTAGGCGGTTGCTAGGCAGTTGCTAGGCGGTTGCTAGGGTGTTCTGGGTGGTTGCTATGGTGTTGCTAGGCGGTTGCTAGGGTATTCTGGGTGGTTGCTAGGGCGTTGCTAGGGTATTCTGGGTGGTTGCTATGGTGTTGCTAGGCGGTTGCTAGGGGTATTCTGGGTGGTTGCTATTGTGTTGCTAGGCGGTTGCTAGGGTATTCTGGGTGGTTGCTAGGGTATTCTTAGTGGTTGCTAGGCAGTTGCTAGGCGGTTGCTAGGGTGTTCTGGGTGGTTGCTATGGTGTTGCTAGGCGGTTGCTAGGGTATTCTGGGTGGTTGCTAGGGCGTTGCTAGGGTATTCTGGGTGGTTGCTATGGTGTTGCTAGGGTATTCTGGATGGTTGCTAGGGCGTTGCTAGGCAGTTGCTAGGGTATTCTGGATGGTTGCTAGGGCGTTGCTAGGCAGTTGCTAGGGTGTTCTGGGTGGTTGCTATGGGGTTGCTAGGCAGTTGCTATGGTATTCTGGGTGGATGCTAGGGCGTTGCTAGGCAGTTGCTAGGGTGTTCTACGTGGTTGCTAGGTGTTCTGGGTGGTTGCTAGGCAGTTGCTAGGTGTTCTGGGTGGTTGCTAGGCAGTTGCTAGGTGTTCTGGGTGGTTGCTAGGCAGTTGCTAGGGTGTTCTGGGTGGTTGCTAGAGTTTTTTGGTGGTTACTAGAGCATTTCTAGACGTTGCTAGGGTGTTCAGGGTGGTTGCTAAGGTATTTTTGTTAGTTGCTATGGTGTTACTAGGTGGTTGGTAGTTGTCAAATATGGTTACTATGGAGTTTTTATAGAGTTCTTAAAATCTTTAATAACGAGTGCCTTCAGTACGGCACTCGGCCTGCGGCCTCGTGCCTATGGCCGAATAGGCTCAAGCATGGAGCGATATCGCAATGCCATGAGAGTAAAATTGCTTTAAAAAATAAAAAAAAATTAAAAAATATTTTTTTTTTGTTTTAGGGTGGTTGCTAGGGAGCTCTTAGTGGTTGCTAGGGTGCTGTAACTGGTTGCTAGGGTGTGGCTATGAAGATTTTAGGCCATTACTTATTGGCTGCTTGATAATATAAATCCTCTGAGGGAGAGAGAGAGGGAGAGACGCAGGGGTGTCAGGCCCTTTGGAGTGGTGTGTGTGTGAAAACGTCGGTTGGGATTCAAATATTTTTAGAACTCCCAATGTAAAGTCAATGGGACTTTTTTGGCCGCTTTTTCGTCCGCTGTGCGAACATCGTACACCCGATCGCTTAGAAAAGTCATACCACACCTCTCCTCAATGAGCCGGTCGATTTGACACCTCACTCAGGGGTCTGAGACAAACGGTGCGGGGCGAGTTACGCGCCAAACTTTGTCCAGAATAATAAGAAGAATAATAATAATAAGTATGCAAGAGAACAATAGTGATGCCTTGCTTTCAGCAAGCACCACTAATAATAATAAGTATGAGCAATAACAATAGTGATGCTTTCAAAAAAGCACCACTAATAATAAGTATGAGCAATAACAATAGTGATGCTTTCAAAAAAGCACCACTAATAATAAGTATGAGCAATAACAATAGTGATGCTTTCAAAAAAGCACCACTAATAATAATAAGTATGAGCAATAACAATAGTGATGCTTTCAAAAAAGCACCACTAATAAGTTTAAGTACAATATCACTAAGTTGGCTCTCTCAAGCCAACTTAACTAGGGAACAAATTAGTATAACGTGCTGAGGTATTATTACTTCGTGGCTACGAAACAATATTCACCTGAATATTCACCAATTCACAAAAATATAGGTCTTTAGCATTCACTATTTTATTAATAGTATCAAACTGTTTTTCTTACCTGTGAAGGCCGACTAGTGTTCTTGTACAGCTTTTTATTCATTTTGCAAAGAAATTGCCGTTTTTTAATAAGCAGGAAAAATGTCCGACTTTAAACAAATACCCATTTAAATGCTTAGGATGTTTGCGTTGTAAGAATGTACAGGGAGACTTTAGATTTTAAAACGGGGTCTTGTAGAGACAATGTTTTTTCAGTCAAATCATAAAATTTCCTATTGATTAAATTGAACGCGTGAGCTCACTAGGATATACCAATATGGCGGCGCGGTGGCTTCACTGTTTATGACGTCATGAGCTATCCAGTCATTCTATATATGGCTCGTTTCCACTGAGCAGTACAGTACGGTACGGTACAGTACGGTACGGTTCGGGTCTGTTAACCATGATCTGGCTAGCGTTTCCACTGCCAACAGTACCCTTACTTGATAGGCGTGGTGTTTCGATCGACGTAATTTTCGCGCGAAGAAGAACAGTAAACTACAATGGATGACATACAGCAGATCTTGTTCTTGCTCCTCGACATGTTTGTCACAAGAAGACAAGCGCCGACATTAGGCTTTTCTCAATATTAAGTACGCAAAGTTTGTACTTGCCATGTGCGACTCACTCCTACATGCACATGGTACAGCGCGTTCTTAAAAGCGTCACTCAGCTCGCTCTGCTACTCCGGTTATCTCTGTTACTCTGTATGTACAAATTTAAGCAACAATAAAACGAAATATGTTATAAAACACTACTCTGCCTCTTTTCGTTTTCATTTAAATAAATTAAACATTATAGGGACACAAATGTGGTTCATGCGCAACGCATATTGATTATTCACTGCACGTTATACGTTATTCTATTTATAACAAAACGATTTAAAACACAACCCTAACGTTACCTCTTTTCGTTTAAATAATAAAAAAAATTACACATTACAGGCAATATATGCATTTGTACAAATGTTGCAATAAACATCAGTGATAATCTTGTAATAAGAAAATGACAAGAAACCATATTTCTTTTTGTAAAATTTCAGTTTTATCAATAATAGCCAATATAAAAGTTTAAGTAAAAGGTACAAGAAGCTATTCAATAAGAAATAAAGCAAACAATTCAGTCAAATGTCCAAATGCTGCGCTAGTCTAACATTACAACAGTAAAGTTAAATACAAATAGCCTATAATATGAAACTAAACTTAGCCCTCAATTATATATTCACGAGACCAAAGATCGCCCGTTAGGTCTGCACAAGACGAATTATATCTCATGTTTAACCACTACCGTCGGAGTCATCGGCGAACGTCAGAAGAACTAACTTAGCCGAGGAAAGGCTCATCCAGCCGGGAAACATGAGCGCCGAGCGCCCGCTGATCGCATGGATCTCACAACCGGGGAAAAACAAATCATCTTTATAAATAAACCACAGATTAGAGCTTTAAACAACTACATTCTCGCCTGAAAAACTCTTAAAATTATATTTCGTGACACAGTAACAGTATATTATATTAAACTGTATATAAAAAAATGGCGCTTCTTATGTTGTCATTCCCCTCGTAGCACGCGCAAGTGACGATTCTCTGTCAACCAATCAACGTCCTGCAGTGAGTCTAGCTCCACCTTTTAGTACCGTACCACTGTGCTAGGTACCCCAACGGAAGGGTACCCAAAAAGTGGTACGGTACGGTTCGGCTTTTTGGTACCATTCTCAACTTTTGGCAGTGGAAACGCAAATAAAAGGGTACCGACCCGTACCGTACCGTACCGTACCGCTCGGTGGAAACGCGCCAATAGATCAGTGTTTTCTGTAAAAGAAAGTATCTCCCTTTGCATTGAACTTTGAAGATGTTGTTTATGTTCAAACAGCAACATTACACACTAACTAGTTAGAAAAGTGAAATCATAATCAAGGACCCCTTTAACAAATAGAACATTACTTACATTATTAACGTAAAATACAAATATATATATTTTTTGTATGTCATGTAATGTTTATTTAACCAGGACAATGTGACAACATTAAGTGTAATTGGGACATACATTTACATTTAATGTATATAAAACCAACATGGTAACACTTTACTTGAAGGGGTGTGCATAAGACTGACATGACACGTCATGAACATGAAGGAGGTTTTATGCATGTTTATGACAACTGTCATTAAGTGTCATTCACTAAATTATGACATTTTTTATGCAAATATGACATTGTTTGAGATGTCTTTGTTATGACAACTTGTCATAAACCAATACATCATAACCTGTCAGTGTCTTTGTCATGACAAACTTTATGGGTTAACATTACATTAATGTCATGTGGTTGGTTTTGACATTGGCTGCCATGAGGCCATTATAACTGTCATGAATATATTTCTGACCACTTTTTTTCAGTATTCCAGAATTAGTTATAAAATAATTTGACAGTATTAACACTTGATGACATTTTAATGACAAATTCAATTTGTACCACTGGAAAAAAAAAAAGTGGTCAGAAATACAATGTAACGTTAACCCAAAAAACTAAGTAGTTTCTTAAGTTTGATGATTAATCTGCTATGTCGTGTTTATGACAGGTTATGTTGTCTTGGTAAGTTGCCATAACAAAGACATCTCAAACAATGTCATCTTTGCATTAAAAATTACATAATTGAGCGAATTACACAATGAGAATTGTCATTAACATGCATAAAACCTCCTACATATTCATGACATGTGCCATGTCAGTCTTATGCACACCCCTTCAAGTAAAGTGTTACAAAAACATTAATAAAACTATATGTCAAGTCAAGTCAAGTCAAGTGTATTTATATAGCGCTTTTCACAATACAGATTGCATCAAAGCAGCTTCACAGCATTAAACCAAAATAACACAACAAGGTTGTTTCTAGTGTAAATTTATTGATTGATAAAATTAAATTAATATCCCCAAAATATCCCCAATATAAGGACCTTGCCTCCTCATTTCAGAACACCACTGTAGTCACTGAACAATAAACTGGGTTAAGAGAATGAATTATAACATAAATCTTACATAGTTCACCTTAGAAAATGCTGAGCCATTTGAAAATCTTTCCACACATTTAAAACTCTTTTCACATCGGCATGACTTTTCAGGTGTATCTGTGTGATGGCAAAAGTTTTTTCTAATGCTGATCAAAATTAAATTATTTTCCCTCAGAATGAATAAGCAGGTGGTTTTCAAAATTGCTCCTTTTCCTAAACCTCTTGCCACACTCAGAACGCTAAAGATATTTTCCAGAATGAATTTGTACATGATGTTTCAAGTCTCTAAGGTATGTGAAACTCATGTCACACTGAGGACCAGGCTTGGGAGGGTTACTTTAAAAATATATTCCATTACAGTTACAAATTACTTCATGAAAAAAGTATTCAGTAAAGTAATCCAAGTACCACAATATGAAAGTAATGTAATCTGATTACTTTTGGATTACTTCAAGGTCACATATATATAAATAAAGTCAAGCCAGAAGAAATATCATTTTTATGAAAACCTTTTATTAATTAAGAATTTGGTCCGGTGTAAAATATTTGCAAAATATAAACTATTTAAGAAAATGTCATATAGCTGTAAGTAACTATGTTGTAGCTAAAAACCTATTAAAACTAAGCAATCATGTCTCATTTCCACAACTTGGGAACACACAGCCCTGAATATTTATGTAAAGGGCTATACAGACATCTAGTGGCTACTGTATGGTATTGCAGATTATTTTTGTTTTATTTTTAACTAACAAACAAAAAACACAACATTTTAAATTTCTACACAGTATTAGTTTATTTTAAAATAGGCCTAAAGCTGACTAAAGCTGTGATCTTTCTTAATTTGCCTGACTAAACGTTGGCAGTGGGAGTTCCCCTACGTTACCTAGGCAGCGAACATCCCGTTAAGTGAGAAGAGATTAAAGGGATACTTCACCTCTGGAAATATGAATGTGTATTTAAAATAGGTCATTTATGTAGAAGAAATGTGAAGACATTTTTGAATTTGGAGCCTTCTCGACTGAGAAAAGCCAGAAAATGTTTTTTTGGCTTATGTGGATGAAAGACAACAACTCCCAGAATGCACTTGCTTCGCTGCCCTAGGAGGCCACTCCCAAGCCACGCCTACCGGTAAGAGAGCGCAGTTGAAAACAACAAGGCTAGGCTACTAACTTCGTGAGTCTCCGTGACGAGTTTGCCAGGGATTTCAAGATCGCCCAAAATGTCCGGGATTCGGCTTTTGCGTTCTACAGTCGCCATTCATCATGTTTACTGTGGCGAGCAGGACGAGGCTGAGGGCCGGTGGCGTCATTACTGAGAAGCGCCAGGTCTCATATCTCTCACGGAGGAGCGGGAATTTTCTTAGCAATGTTAAAACGCACATCAACTGATCACTTGTTTAGCGTTCATGCAAACACTACATTCAGACTCACCAATCGGAATGAATTCAGCTAGATTGAAAAAAAGGTGTGCATGTAAACAATGAATGGCGACCGCAGAACGCAAAAGCCGAATCCCGGACATTTTGAACGATCTCGCCCGCCGGACAAGTCCGGGAAAAAGAGGATGGTAACCCATTCAGCTTTCTCCTACTACTCAGCTTTCTCCACAGAACAAGAGCCTGCTAGCTTAGCTTCCAATGAAAGACGGCTGAACTGTGTACATTCTGTGAGTGAGATCCCACCCTCTATGGGCGGGTTGAAAACATGCGGGACAGATCCTCCTACTGGCTGTAGTCTTTAGCCTCTGGCCAGAAAATCCTCCGATGACGATAAATGACGATTTTTGCGTCATCGGAGGATTTTTTCCAGACAAAAAATACATAAATCTCTCGTCTCAGGGGGATATGAGGCTGGAAAGCATGGTAATTCGAAAATACTACAGGTTTTCTACAGGTTAATACAAAGCTTAATGCTAAATCCTGAAGTATCCCTTTAAGTAAGGGCATTTCGTTACAACCATGTTGTTTGCATTTTCTTCTTTGAAAACAAAATGTCAGCGGAATTCCCATGAATTGAAACCGTTTTTGTCCCACGGGCATCGTTTCTACTGGCAGCAGCGATTCATTCAGCGTCTGAGGAGATTGTAGACAGCTGTTATTTGCGCATGCACCAGCGACCGGGTGGCACACGTGAGTCATTACTGGCAACAGAATCAGGAACTACTGTATAATCAAGCAGCGCTTAATATAGCGTTATTATGCCAAAATACTTTATTTATTAAGTTTTAAATTAAACCATTGTAATCCTGAAAATATTCCCCCTTTTTTCAAAATGTAACTATAATCTGATTACTACGTTTTTTTTCAAAAAACTTAGTAATCAGATTATTATAGTATAACTACAGTAATCAGATTTTTGTATCCTGATTACATAACGCCGTCACATGTATTCCGTTGCTCCCCAACCCTGCTGAGGACACCTGTAAAGCTTCTCTCCAGTGTGACTTCTTATGTGAGTCTTAAGGTTTCCTTTAATTGTGAAACTCTTTCCACACTGATCACAAGTGAACGGCTTCATTCCAGTATGAATTCTCATGTGGACATTCAAGTGTCCTTTTTGATTAAAACTCTTTCCACACTGATCACATGTGAACGGCTTCACTCCAGTGTGAAGTCTCATGTGGGCATTCGCATGTCCTTTGTGTGTAAAACTATTTCCACACTGATCACATGTGAACGGCTTCTCTCCAGTGTGAATTATCATGTGAGTCTTAAGATTTTCTTTTCGTGAGAAGCTTTTCCCACACAGATTGCAGGTGAAAGATTTCTCTCCAGTATGAATTCTCATGTGGACATTAAAGTGTCCTTTTTGAGCAAAACTCTTTCCACACTGTTGGCAGGTGAATGGACTCTCTCCAGAGTGAACTCTCATGTGGAGATTAAGCCTTGCTTCTTGAGTGAAACCTTTCCCACACAGGTGGCAGGTGAAACGGCTCTTTCCAGTGTGAGCTCTCATGTGGGTATTGAGGCTTGTTTTATGAGTGTAACATTTTCCACACTGTTGGCAGGTGAAAGGACCCTCTTCAGTGTGAATTCTCATGTGGACATTAAAGTGTCCTTTTTGATTAAAACTCTTTCCACACTGTTGGCAGGTGAAATCACTCTCTGTCTTCGGAGCTCCTTTTCGTGAGGAAACCTTTTTTGTCACTGAGCAACCAAAAGATTTTTCTCCAGTTATGTAATCGTAATCTTTCATATGCTGATTTTTCTCGTCCATTTCCATCAGTTCTTCACTCTCCTCTTTCAGCTGCATCAGGTCTAAAGCAAAACAAAAGCAAATATAAATTAACCCTTATTTAATGGTACAGAGCAACACACACCAAACTGAGTCTTCCCTTAGTGTACTGCCTACTAAAATAGCGTTTATAAGCGCAGCTTAAAGAGATTAAAACAGCTCTTTTTCTGCTGTTCCATAAGCGCCACCAGCCGCTAGAGAGTGGATTTACTTTTTCATTCAGCCTGTCTGCCATTTTTGTTCAGACCAATGCTAAAATCGGACCAAATATTGATTGTAATTTTTAACCAATATATCTCAACAACTTATCAAAATCTCAAAACAAAAAAGGTTGAAATGAAGCGGATGAAGCGAGTTGAAATGTGAGGGATGAAGCGAGGACTCAAGTGCAGAGTTGATGGGCTTTATTTTAATAATAAAAATAAAACAAAATACAAACAAAAACTACCCCAAGGGGGAAAACATGACTTGACTTGGCTTGGCTAAACTTGACTTGAAGCACACAGCAGGGAAACACACAGTGTACATACGACGACGAACCAGCACAGGACTGCAAACACAGGGAGAATAAATAGGGAGAGCAAACAAAGCTGGTAACAAGGGAGGACAGGTGGAGTAAATGAATCAATAATCAGGTAACAAGGTGGGCGGGGTTAGACAATCGACAGGAGAGCACATGGCACAAGCACAAGGCCAGTAATAGGCCTCACATAAAACGCAAGCACAAGGCCAGTCACATTAATCACAAGCCACGTGTTCACACAGAACATGACAACATGAAAGCACACAGCTAGTGTAAAACACAAGCTTGTGTGCTAGACAAAACAAGACTCATCCTGTGCGTTCACAACAGAAGACAAACACGCGGAGCATGGATGTCTGAATCCCGACACAGAACCGAAACCAAACTACAAGGCCAAACAAGGCACAAGGATGTCAGAGCTCCAACCATCCATCTTCTTCCGCATATCCGGGGCCGGGTCGCGGGGGCAGCAGTCTAAGCAGGGATGCCCAGACTTCCCTCCAGCGTGTCCTAGGTCTTCCCCGGGGTCTCCTCTCGGTGGGACATGCCCAGAACACCTTCCCGGGAAGGCGTCCAGGAGGCATCCGGAACAGATGCCCGAGCCACCTCAGCTGGCCCCTCTCGATGTGGAGGAGCAGCGGCTCTACTCTGAGCTCCTCCCGAGTGACCGAGCTTCTCACCCTATCTCTAAGGGATCGCCCAGCCACCCTGCGGAGAAAGCTCATTTCGGCCGCCTGTATCCGGGATCTTGTCCTTTCGGTCATGACCCACAGCTCATGACCATAAGTGAGAGTAGGAACGTAGATTGACCGGTAAATCGATTCTTCACCACGACAGACCGGTACAGCGACCGCATTACTGCAGAAGCTGCACCGATCCGTATGTCAATCTCCCGTTCCATCCTTCCCTCACTCGTGAACAAAACCCCAAGATACTTGAACTCCTCCACTTGAGGCAGGAACTCTCCACCAACCTGAAGTGGGCAAGCCACCCTTTTCCGACTGAGAACCATGGCCTCGGATTTGGAGGTGCTGATTCTCATCCCAGCCGCTTCACACTCGGCTGCAAACCGTCCCAGTGCATGCTGAAGGTCCTGGTCTGATGGGGCCAGCGCGACAACATCATCCGCAAAGAGCAGAGATGAAATCGTGTGGTCCCCAAACCTGACCCCCTCCGGCCCCTAGCTGCGCCTAGAAATTCTGTCCATAAAAATTATGAACAGAACCGGCGACAAAGGGCAGCCCTGCCGGAGTCCAACATGCACCGGGAACAAGTCTGACTTACTGCCGGCAATGCGAACCAAGCTCCTGCTCCGATCGTACAAGGACCGGATAGCCCTTAGCAAAGGGCCCCGAACCCCATACTCCCGGAGCACCATCCACAGGCCGCCGCAAGGGACACAGCCGAATGCCTTCTCCAAATCCACAAAGCACATGTGGATTGGTTGGGCAAACTCCCATGAACCCTCCAGCACCCTGTAGAGAGTGTAGAGCTGGTCCAGTGTTCCACGACCGGGACGAAAACCACACTGTTCCTCCTGAATCTGAGGTTCTACTATGGGCCGCATTCTCCTCTCCAGTACCCTGGCATAGACTTTCCCGGGGAGGCTGAGAAGTGTGATCCCCCTGTAGTTGCAGCACACCCTCCGGTCCCCCTTATTAAAACAGCGTTAACAGCTCGGGGTGAAAACGGCTAACGTGATTTATCAAGTTAGTGGTATTACCTCCTGCAAATTCTATTTGTGCGTGACATGAGCGCACACACACAGCGCGTCTTCTGCAGGTCGAGCTTACCAGGTTGTTCATAAAAGCCGAAATGTGCCCAGATGTAGGCTTTTAAAGTAGTTGGAGCATTTTTAATTTTCTTGCACTCGCGTCTCACCTCCCTCTGCCATTGTATGCTACCACGACATAGCTCGTACGCGACAAATGATGTCAGAAAAGCGTCAGTACATTACAATCAGTTATGATCTATTACTGAACCGATACCGAATCATCCTCGTCTGCATCGCGATGCATCGTAGAAACGATTAATTTCAAAACCCCTAACGGCTTACCCCTTATTTACACTGCACACATCTACAGCGCATTACGGCTCCAACACGGCCACCGGAGCTGATTGTGGCCATTTTAGTCAATGCTTGTGTTTATACCAGCCGTGCCGCGGCATGTTTCAGAAGCGGCTCTCTGCGCTGCTTCGCTAAAGATAGGAGCCTGGTCCACACCGCAGTTCAAATACAAAATCCTCCTGTTCACAGGCACTGTCACGGATTGTTAATTATGTACATAGGGGGGGCCTCAAGGAAAAAGGTTGGGAACCACTGGTCTATACAGTCACTATTTCCTCATTTCCAAAAACAACCGCGGCTTGCATCCCATTCTGGATCTGAGAATGTTAATCCGAGCTCTGGCGAAACACTCATCCAAAATGATCACTGTAAAACAGATCCTTGTGCATATTCAACATGGGGACTAGTTTATAGAAATGGATTTGAAAGATGCGTACTTTTACATTCACATAGCTCCTCATCACAGGGGTTTTCTGATGTTCGCGTTCGAGGGGGTTGCTCGTCAGTTCAAAGCTCTGCTACTTGGGCAGGCTTTGGCATCCCACACATTCACAGAATGCATAATTGCAGCGCTTTCCCCCTTGAGACTTTTGCATGTTGCATGTTGAACTACCTGGACGATTAGCTCATTATCACCCAATCAGAGCAGATGCACAAGCACGTAATTCTCGCACACCTAGCTCTTCTTGGTCTTTCAGTGAACATGCAAAAGAGCTGCACGCTTATGTGGACACAACTAGCTTATTGCATGTGGTGGAACAGCTATTCGTCTTTTATAGGGGTGTTAAGAAAGGCTATTCAGTGTCAAAGCAGAGGCTTTCACACTGGATAGTGGAAGCCATCCACTTAGCTTTTATGTCTCAGGAGACTGAATGCCTTATTGGTGTGCACGCCCACTCCACTAGGACTTTGGCTTCATCTCGGGCTTGGACAAGAGGTACTGTATGTCCATTCAGGACATTTGCTTAGCAGCAGGATGGACTTCACAGAATACTTTCGCTTAGTTTTATAATCTTGAAATTCCTCTTTTGCACCGCATGTCTGTGCAACGGGAGTTTCATGAGCTACCATTGGATGACTGAGAGACTCATCACCACGCCTCTCCATGGTGAGTGGTTTAGAAAAGGTTGTATAGTCGAATATTGTGTTTAGCGCCATCACTGGCGTTTCAAATAGGGCTTAAAGGAACACGTAGACTTTTTGGGACTTTAGCTTATTCACCGTATCCCCCAGAGTTAGATAAGTTCATACATACCCTTCTCATCTCCGTGCGTGCCGTAACTCTGTCTGACGCACCCACCGCTAGCCTAGCTTAGCACAAAGACTGGAGGTAAATGGCTCCAGCTAGCATACTGCTCCCAATAAGTGACAAAATAATGCCAACATTTTCCTATTTACATGTTGTGATTTGTGTAGTCACAGCGTGTACAAATAACAAGGTCACATGAGACACAGCCATCTTCTAACCGTATACATACTGGGAACTATATTCTCAGAAGGCGAAGCACTGCTACTTCTGCAGAGTGATTTACTCCAACTCTGAGCGAACTCTGCTCCTCACCACGGGGCTTCTCAGGCGCTGCGAGCAAATCACTCCGCAGAAGTAGCAGTGCTTCTCGCGCCATTGGCTATTGCAAGTGCAAAAAAGCGTCAATCAGGCTTCAGTATTTCGGAGAAAGGGAGTTTCCCCATCGCGTCAGCTTCGACGCAATGTCTAGTTCCCTACTCTCAGGGAACCATGGAGTAACGCGAGACGTTAACTTATCATGCTTTTCACCTTAGAATACTGATCCAAATAAAGTGTAATTCCTTCTGGAGGATACTTGAGTCATTACTAGTGGGTTATCATTACCTTATATTATACATTATGCATTTTTCACATTAATTATTAATCTGGATATAGTAGTTCTTATTAGTCCTCTGGGAGGTATGAAAAAAATAGTAGCATTGATTAGCTAATAGTGAACTACCACATTCAACTGAGTGCTATTACTAACTAATTGTGACCCTGGATCACAAAACCAGTCACATGTCGCACGGGTATATTTGTGGCAATAGGCAAAAATACATTCTATAGGTCAAAATTATTGATTTTTCTTTTATGCCAAACATTATTAGGATAGTAAGTAAAGATCATGTTCCATTGAGATATTTTGTAAATTTCCTACCGTAAATATATAAAACATGTATTTCTGTGAGTGAATGCAGCACAATCGCCAACATAAATGAGCAACTTTAAAGGAGATTTTCTCAATGTTTAGATTTTTTTGCACCCTCAGATTCCAGATGTTCAAATTGCTGTTGTCCTATCCTAACAAACCATACATCAATGGAAAGTTTATTTATTCAGCTTATATTATATTATATTTATTATATTATATTTTTATTTAATTAATCTCTTATTCAGCAGGTGATGTATAAATCTCAATTTCATAAAATTGACCCATGTGACTGGTTTTGTGGTCCAGGGTCACAATTCATTAATCAGAGTTTCTTGTTAGTTAATAGTAGTAACTACTAAGAGTGTTAATATGGTGTTACTCATTTGTTCCTGAGTAGCCTAGTTCTTTAATTATCACGACTGCAAGTCATATTTTTATCCTTTAGCTTTTGGAAACCTGTAATTGTTGTTTTTACTGTGTAGACCTGCTTTGTACACTATATAGCACTTTGGATCGATCTATTTTGTGTTTAAATGTGCTCTAAATGTTGTTGTTGTCATTTCTGTAGAGGCCGACATTTCAATAAGAGTCAAATGAAGAGAATGAAACTAACCTGTTTGTTCCTCAGTATCTTCATGTTTCACGCTGTCTTCAATCTTTATGTCTTCACTCTCCTCTTTAATAAACGCCATCTTTATAATAGTGTGTCATGTGGATCTCGGCTGAATCAGGGGTTCTTCTGTGTGTTTGGATGAATTGTCATGTTTAATATTGATAATTAGATAGAAAAATTAACAGAAAGTAAAATAAAAACTAAATCTCAATCAGCTCCCTAGTTCAGTAGTCAGCGCACTGGTGAGGGAGTCAGTCAATGATACAGTTAATGCTCACTGTTTGTCCTGATTAGCCAGAAAACTACAAATTGACAAAATAATAACTAAATACTGACACTTCCGTGATTTATATTTGGTGTTTAATTATTTATTAACTACATTAAATAGTAAGCCACTTCCAGTTTTTCTAGCTGTGCATAAAGAGTGCATTACGTTCCTTGATGTTGTAAACTGTTATGTTTTTATATTATTATTAAAATTATTAACATAACTGTATAGCACAAACCGTACATACACAATAACTTTACTTCTGTTCAAGAAAATATCTTTCTACCCAAGAAAAACGTTATTTAAAATAACAATTATGCACTCATATATCAAAAAAAGTTTTAATAGTTTAAATATTTCAGGATTTTATTACCAACAGTTGTTTAAGGTTAGGAGAAAATAGTATTTAAAATAAAAAAGTAACCAACTATTGAAAATTAAAAACACATTTACTCATTTGGTAAAACTGAATCGAGTTGTTGTTGTTTTTATCTCCGTTTCTCCATCCCTACTTGACGGAATTAATGTTTATGATAAACTCATTTATGATTCAGGGAGAGAAATAAGACGTAGGCTACTTTTTCCATTATGTGCTGAAACTAACAATGTTAATGTTAGATAAAACATTACTACGTTACATTCAATAATTAAATAATTTTAATAGACTGTAGAAACTAAAAATATATATATATATTTAACAGTTTGTATCGATTTAAACACTTCCAAAAGCACAAACCTTTCTTCAGAGGAATCACAGACGCAGAAGAGCGACGCACACGCATGACGTCATATCAAATCACCAAAATAAAAGTCCTTCTGCTAGGAAATTTAGGCTACATACAAAATCACATACAAGTAATAAGATATATTTAAATTACGATTTGAATTATAGGTGAAATACATAAATACACGTTTAAACATTTCCTGTCCATTATGTGCTGAAAATGCACATCTAATATGTAGCACATCATATTAAAGTCTAATAAAGTGTAGCACATCTAATATGTGAGATTCTGTCTAAAAGACATAACAGTCATGTTTGAGCGCAGAAGCCATTTATACCAGGGTTCTTCTTTTATTTTTGTTTGATGAAGCTGTATCATAAACTGATATTTTATTATTATACAATAATCAAGGTTTATTGTACTAAACTACTCAAATATTTATGAATTGAACTTTATTTTACACTTCAATACATTTTCTTTGACACTTTATTATTATTATTATTATTATTATTATTATTGCTGACTTTATGAAACACAAGGTTGAAATGTTCAGTTGGCCAGAGAGAAAAATAACATGTAGTCGGAGGAAAAGATTCACGAGAGACGAGAGCTGCATATTTTCCCCGGGTTTAATAAAATTAATTAAACGGTGTCACACTCATCTGCATACATGGGGACTGAGTGTGAAAAAGCATACAAATAAACATTCAACTCGGCTCACAAATGCAATGCAAATAATGTGCTATTCTGAGTGATATTCAGTCTAGATGCCAGCGTTATTCACAGAAAGACAAGAAGTCTGCATTTTTGAAAAACATGCTTTCAAAATGTGTTGCGTTTAAGGAATAGTTCACCTGAAAATTAGTTTCTGTATAATCTACTCGCCCTTGTGTCATCTCAACTGCAATGTGAAGATGTGTCTCAATCATTATTTTAAACACAAGGCAAAACATTTTGTGATCTTAACTCAAACTTAACTGGGTTAAAATGAGATGTTCTTCTGCTGCTGCTTCTCAGTCAAGTGTGTTGAAGCCCTCCTGGACGTCTTCTGTCTCAGTCTTCCTCGTCTCACGCTTGTTCTCATCTCACCTCTTTATGTGGGTCTACAGCTCCTGATGTCCTACAAAATAATTCAGATCAATTCAAATGTGTTTTCATTAATTTGTTCTTGTTATTTTTTTTAGAAACACTAAACTGTGCCTGTGTTCACTCATAAGTGAGCGATTTGATTCAGTCTACATAGGTAGCAACTTACACAAATGACCCTTGACATCTGAGACTTAATTTTGATTTAATTAAAAATCTGTGAATTTTTAGACTGCACTTTTTGTCAGCGCTTTTTTGTATTGAATGAATTACATTTAATTGTATTGCTTTTTTAATTTATATTCAACTGATTTTTGGAAGATATATGCGTTTCAATACTGACACATATGAACTCATACACTCTTTTTAACACGTTTTTTACAGGTCTGCGTTATACCAATGCCTTGTAATAAGTTCTTAATCTTTTCATCACATAGTTGGACAACATGTATTAAAATATTCTATATTCTATAGACTTTTGTGATATTAGACACGTGCAGAATGAACAGGACTTTTATTTTGGTCTGGTGATATGACATCATAAATCTGCGCCGCGCTCCTGCAACTGTTATGATTAGACTGGAAAAAGGTTTGTGGTTTTACACATTTAACCTGTTTAAATCTAACATATCTTTGTCATTATAATATGCTTCATGAAACATTAGTGCGGTATTTATGTGAGAAAAGCGTATCCACACAAAGGTGTTTCTCATTTCGCAACCTATAGTGAATCCGTTTATCGTAAATAGAGTCAGACTGAACACGTATCAGTCGCTATAGTGGTGATGGAGAAACGAAGCTTTTCGAAACTCCGAGTCAATTGAATCTAAAGCTTTGCAAAATGACTCACTGATTCGAAGCGCTTGAATCACCGCAATATTTCATGACAATAATCTACAAATCATTAAATACCAATTGTAAATCTTGAATGTTGCGCATAACCCCTATTGTAAGGCGCGACAGAGCTGTAAACATTCAGCAACTGAGAGACGACGTATGACATTTTTTTTTTTTAATGCTAGATAGGCCTATAGATATTCCCCATTTAGCACATTATGTTTTAAGGTTAATTTTTAATTAGTCAGATGTTAGATAATTATATACTTTTTAAATATTGTTTATCCTTATTACTATTTAATGGGGCTATCAGTAAATTAGCCTATAATCAACACCTGCAAGTGTACACTTTGAAGAGTAAAAATGACAGAAGATTATTAAAACTGCATATATGGTAATCAAATTGCTCTTCCAAAAGTCATACATTTGTGGAAAAAAAAAAAACTAAATAAATGAATATACAAATTTCTTTTAAGTATAATAAATAAAACATAAAAAGCAAAGATCAGAACATTTAATGAACAAAACCGGTTCTGTAATGGCAGACAGCAGTCGAAAGCTGGACGATATAGTTCGGTAACCGGAATCAGTCCAGGAAACATCCACACATCCAGAGGAGCAAAGAAACGAATGAGACTAAATCGCAGACAAATCAAATGAAAAACTAAACAGTGCGTGCGAGGCTACATTAGTCACATTAGAAAATTATGTTGTAGGTTGTGTTTGAATAATTATGTATCTTATTTAGCTGAGGTAAATAAAACGCAATACTCACGTATCCTTGATCGATGAAGAACGAGACAACACTATGAGCCCAGCGTGCGGCTGAAAATAAGCGATGTCCCTGAACGGTGGTTTAATGTCAACATTGTGACAACGCTGTAACAAACTTCACCACACAATGTATAGCAACCTTTTGGCCATGTTGTTAAAACGTTGTTAGAAGGTTGGGTACGTTGTGCCAACGTTCTGTGTTTGCTGGGTAACTATTGACTTCTGAACTAGAGCTGATTGAGACGCACGCATCTATTTTTCTGTTAATTTTTCTCATCTTAAACATGACAAATTGTCCAAACACACAGGAAAACTCCTGGAGAAACATCTGAGATCCACGTGACACTATTATAAAGATGGCGTTGATTAAACACGAGAGTGAAGACATAAAGATTGAAGAAGTGTTCAGCGTGAAACATGAAGAAACTGAGGAAAAAACAGGTGAAGACATAAAGATTGAAGAAGTGTTCAGCGGGAAACATGAAGAAACTGAGGAAAAAACAGGTGAAGACATAAAGATTGAAGAAGTGTTCAGCGGGAAACATGAAGAAACTGAGGAAAAAACAGGTGAAGACATAAAGATTGAAGTGTTCAGCAGGAAACATGAAGAAACTGAGGAAAAAACAGGTGAAGACATAAAGATTGAAGTGTTCAGCGGGATACATGAAGAAACTGAGGAAAAAACAGGTTAGTTTCATTCGGTCCTTATTAAAATGTCGGCCTCTTCAGATATTTATGAAGAATGTCATATGAGTGTCCTAATTAAAGCTGCAGTAGGTAACTTTTGTAAAAATTTATTTTTTTACATATTTGTTAAAACTGTCCTGACAGTAGAATACGAGACAGATAATCTGTGAAAAAATCAAGCTCCTCTGGCTCCTCCCAGAAATACACGGCTCCCGGTCAGAAACAACCAATCAGAGCCAGGAGGAGTGTCTTAGCAGTGTCAATCAAGCTCGTGTACACGCGCTGATCACACCCCTCTCTTGCACAGCACATACCGTCGTTCAAAATCAAGATGGCTGGTGTGCCGCTGCTGTGCTAATGGTGGACAATCCACCAAAACTGCCAATTTCTCGAGTGGCACCTCCTCATACAAGAAAGACGGGTAAACGGAAAAAGACCGAAGACGATAAGCAAGCGAAAAAGAAAGAATTAGACAGAGCCCGAAATAAAACGAGGGTAAACATCGGAGCGGCTTATCAGAGGTGGAGGGAGCGACGTGTCCTGAAGGGATTTAAAACCGATGCAGAGTTAGCCACATTTCTGCTTGACATGTAAGTATCCCTGCTTGATTTGTTTCATTTTATAAGAATTACACAACTTAGATAATTTCAAAACAGGCCTGACAAATTATGTATGGCATGGTTTCTTGTAGATGTCAGGGTGGTGCTTAACATGCGTAATGATTTGAGGACCAAGTTTTTTTTTGGGGGGGGGGCTGTGGAGGGAGGAGCTGTGGAGGGAGGAGCTGTTGGGGAGGGGCTGTGAGGGAGGAGCTGTGGAGGGAGGAGCTGTGGAGGGACGAGCTGTGGAGGGAGGGGCTGTGAGGGAGGAGCTGTGGAGGGAGGAGCTGTGGGGGACGAGCTGTGGAGGGAGGAGCTGTGGAGGGAGGGGCTGTGAGGGAGGAGCTGTGGAGGGAGGAACTGTGGAGGGGGGAGCTGTGGAGGGGGGAGCTGTGGAGGGACGGGCTGTGGAGGGACGGGCTGTGGAGGGGGGGGGCTGTGGAGGGGGGAGCTGTGGGGGAGGAGCTGTGGAGGGGGGAGCTGTGGAGGGAGGAGCTGTGGGGGAGGAGCTGTGGAGGGGGGAGCTGTGGAGGGGGGAGCTGTGGAGGGGGTGTGGGGGAGGAGCTGTGGAGGGGGGAGCTGTGGATGGAGGAGCTGTGGGGGAGGAGCTGTGGAGGGAGGAGCTGTGGGGGAGGAGCTGGAGGGAGGAGCTGTGGAGGGAGGAGCTGTGGAGGGACGGCTGTGGAGGGAGGAGCTGGAGGGAGGAGCTGTGGGGGAGGAGCTGTGGAGGGAGGAGCTGTGGAGGGAGCAGCTGTAGCGCAGCAGAGAGCAAGGGGGATTGACCTGTAAGTTGTGCTTATTCAAATTTTCAGGCTAAGTCAACGTTTTCTAAAAACTCCCTACTGCAGCTTTAAAGCGGTTTTATTTCACATGGAGCGGATCTTCTCATGTGGACAGACATGTTTGTTGAGATCGCATGACCAGACAAGTGGAAAAAAAGGGCACTATTTTAACGACATGGTCTAAAGCGCAGGGCGCAAGTGCACTCAGGGCGTGTTCGAATCCACTTTTGCTAGTTTAACGATGGCGCACCCGGCGCGTGGTCTAAAAGGGCTGTCCCTATTCTCTTAATGAGTATTTGGTGTGTTTTGGCTGTAACGTGCAAAAGAGTGTCATTTTCCATTCCCTTTAAAAGCCAGTTGCACTCACACCATGGCGGATTCGCTATTTACATGGCGGAAGTTGCTAATGGAAAAACTGAACACGCCTCTAGAGAGCATGTTTGTGTGCTGCTGCGCGTCCCTATGTGTGTAATAAGCAGAGTGTGTGTGTAATAAGCAGATTGTATGTGTGTTGTGGACCCGCCTAGGCGCCTACAGGCGTACATTACACTGCGCCAGAACACACTCGTTCTCAGACCAGCAGTCGATGGGCGCACAGATGGCCACAAATGCATTCGCTATTTAAACAACGTGGCGCAGGACGTGAAAATGAAAACTGCGTCGGGCTGAAACTAGCAAGAAACACTTGTCGCGCCCCAAAACAGTAATATTAATGATAATGTTAACATTTTATGAAAGGTGGCCATTATTACAATAATACACTTAAAAACAATCAAGTTTGTTGGTGGAAAAATATTGATATTGCCAAATCATGAGATTAGTTACAATTATTATTTTGATATATTGACATCCATTTTATTTTAAAACCTAAACAAGTCAGTCATTTCATTGCAACAACAAGCCCACAATCCAAATGTTTA
Source organism: Abramis brama (assembly GCF_963993115.1). NCBI lineage: Eukaryota > Metazoa > Chordata > Actinopteri > Cypriniformes > Leuciscidae > Abramis > Abramis brama. The sequence goes on along the minus strand of NC_139970.1, from coordinate 3,798,549 downwards.
TTCATTATTTCTCATTCTTTAGTTTCACTTGTAATCCCAATAAATGACCCACAGACACAGCTTTTGACTTTCTCGATTCCGGTGATTAATTTGAGACGGATCCTCTTCCAGGAAAATCCAGGTTTTGGATTTTTTGCATTCCGCCATTTAATTTGAAATGATCCAAGATCAACAAGTGCATTGCATGGTGACAGTGCGTGCGCGAGACAGAGCCAGCGTGGGCTTTTGCAGATGTATTTAGAGGTTATGTTTTGCTATTGGCCCTCAACATTTTTGACCAATCAGCTTTCTTAAGTTCAAAATAAGGCTTGAAATTGCGACCATTTTGGTTGCATAATTTAATCTGTGCAACCTAAAAATATATTTGGGAGCATTTGTGTGATTGCAAATAATGGTTGTGGTGCGACCTGTTTTCATTTCTCTGCAAAACGTTTGCAAATTATGGCTCGTTTCCACTGAGTGGTACGGTACAGTACGATTCGGGACGGTGAACTATGAATCGGCTTGCGTTTCCACTGCCAACAGTGCCCTTACTATATAGGCGTGGTGTAGTCTATGCCGGAAAGAAGCGATATACATCAAGGCTGTCATTTTTATATTCCATGCATGTGTAATAGAGCCCGACCGATATGGATTTTTGGGCGCCGATGCCGATACCGATAAAAAAAAGCCAGATACCGATATATCGGCCGATATTATTTATGTGTATATTATAATACAGTAGCAATATTATTTATGTGTATTATAGTACAGTAAGTTTGGACACACTTTCCAATTGGTGTGTACAAACTTTTGATGGGTAGGCTAATATAGAATACACAGTATAAACAGAATAAATATATAAAGGTTTTGCAATGATCACTCAAATGTGGTGATCAAACACTTGTGTGACAAAGATATGTAATGGAGGCAGGGTGAATGATAGAATGAGAATTTGAGCTGTAACCAAACTAGTTTGCATTGCATTTTATATTATATTATATTCTAAATACTGTTGCATAATCTTCACTAACGACTTTGTCTTTTAATTTACTCACGTTATTTAAAACATAACTTGTATCAATAAATATATCAAAAGTGTCACTGACAAAACCTTATCTTCTATTTTTAATCTTAATTTCTCTAATATCTACCAGTGGAGGAAGAACTCAGATCTTTTTAGTAAAGTAAAATTAATAATATCATAATGAAAACGTTTATAATTACATATGTACAGTAGTTTTATACTATTTTAAATAAGTAGTAAGCAAAATGTACTAAACGTGAAACTAGGACCCGAATATTCGAATATTCGTTCGGTGGGTTGGTATTCGATTTGAAAATTTGACATTCGTTTTTTTTTTTCACATCTGGGATCCCCCGCGAAACGGTTCTCATTTGCGCTTGAACAAGGCCGGCGACACACTGACTGCGTGGCATGGCCGTTTTTATTTCGGCTCCCATGTGAACAGGTTGGAGTTTGCACACTGCCTGCCGGAGTGTTCTCTGGCTAGAGCGCAGAACAGCGGAGTTTGTATGGACGAAGTGCATGTCTGAGCTTGTGTTTTGGGTTAAGCTGTGCTGCTTTGACATTGTGGAAAATAGAATAATAGAAACAAAATGTATTAGCCTTTTTACCCGTTATTATCAATCTAAATTAATCTCGTTTTTTAATTTAACTTAATTTCGTTTTTCTTTATTTAAATTTCGTTTTTCTTTATTTAAATTTCGTTTAATTTCTTTATTTAAATTTCGTTTTTCTTTATTTAAATTTCGTTTTTCTTTATTTAAATTTCGTTTTCTTTATTTAAATTTCGTTTTTCTTTATTTAAATCTACCCTTTACTGTGTCAGTAATTTTGTTAGTCAGAAAAATATTAGACTACCTTAAAAGTATTGCTTAATTTAACAGACCTGTGTGTGTGCGTTTTATATCACTAATGCAGTGTCCATTCTCGGACGCGTTCTCTGCCTGTGAGGTGCGCCGCTTCCCGCTCGCGCTGTTCTGTAGTTTACTAAAAGTGTATTAATTCTGAATGTGTCTCGTCTCGCGTGTCCATCTGGCTACTCTTAATGCAAAATGGCCCTATATAAAGTGTTATAATTACATAAATTATTGGAATATTGCTTGATGTTGTAACGTAGCAGAATGAGCTTTAACACTGTGTCTACACCGGACGCGGCCGTTATTTTTTTGCCACTTTTGCCTGTTCTTTGTGACAGCTTTTAGGTGCTTTATTGGCAGCGCCATCCTTACATAAATCACTGCACGCTGCATTTTTTTAAATATTAATTTATCGGCCATTATAAATGCCGATACCGATAGTTAGGAAAATGCCTAATATCGGCCGATAATATCGGCCCGCCGATATATCGGTCGGGCTCTAATGTGTAACGTTAGCCTATTTATAACAAAATGAAATATAAAACACAACCCTGCCTCTTTTCGTTTAAATTTTAAAAATATTAAACGTATTAACATGGTTCAGGCAATATGTGCATATGTACTCTGATCATCTTCACTGTAATAAAATTAAAAATGACAAAACTCAACCCAGTCTCTTTTTGTTAAATTTCAGTTTTATCAATAATAGCCATTATAAAAGTATATGTAAAAGGTACAAGAAGCTATACAATAAAAAATAAAGAAAACAGTCGGTCAAACATACAAAGTCAGCGCTCTAGTCTAACGTTACAACGGTAAAGTTAAATAGCGTAAATATAAAGTTATGAAACTTCACTTAGCCCTCAGTTTGGCCAGGGAGCAAATTATAGATTCACGAGACCAAAGATCGCCCGTTAGATATACACACGACGATGTTCCAGGCGGGGTACATGAGCGCCCGGTGATCGCCTGGATCTCACAATTCTCTCATTTTCATAAATCTTTATGAATTTAAACAACAGATTTGAGCTTTAAACAACTACATTCTCGCCTGAAAAACTCTTAAAACTACATTTCGTGACACAGTAACAGTAGTGTTATATTTCAACTGTATATTAAAAAATGGCGCTTCTTATGTTGTCATTTTCCTTGTGTCACGCGCAAGTGACGATTCTCTGTCAACCAATCAACGTCCTGCAGTGAGTCTAGCTCCACCCTTTAGTACCGTATGGCATTTTGGTACCATTCACAACTTTTGACAGTAGAAATGGAAATGATTGCGTACCGCTCTGTTTTAGCTCACTTTTACGAGAAGAGCGCATCCACAACAGGAGTTACACATTCTGACCAGCACGTAACTTAGTTCAAGTTCACTTGTGCATTTACATAATTTTGTGCAGATATAAGTTGTAATATTATGTTTATGTGTTATAAATATCTGATTAATCTCATAAGATGCGTTTAATGAGTTTATAAACCTGTTAATAAAGCGCTTCAGTTTCCCAGTGTTCATTTCGCTCTTCAGCTTCTCAGACCAGCAGTCGATGGGCGCACAGATGACCACAAATGCATTCGCTATTTAAACAACGTGGCGCAGGACGTGAAAATGAAAACTGCGTCGGGCGAACTTTGCCTGGTGAACTTTTATTTTTTTATATGTGTGTGACATTTAAGTTATGGTTCTAATAGTTGATAATGGTTATGTAATATAATATATTTGTATAGAATGTTTTTGCCCGTTATGTTTACTTTATTGGGCAAAAAAAAAAATTATTGTGTGAACAAAGAAAGTGTTTCTGAACATCAATGACATTCAAATCAGTGATAACTGAAACAGATATACAAAACGCCATGCAGTGTGTATAAAAATATTTATTGCAAACAGACCCAAGTAGTACACAGATAAGACCATCTGCATTCATATCCACCACCACCACCAAAGTGAACATAAAAATGTATACATGCTAGGGATGCTACATGCTAATCGATCAATTAATCGATTAATCGTTAACTACAATAGGCTGCAAGACGCGTCTGCTGTGTCATATAGTCACCGGCATGACAGAATGTGTAATGGCATTCAAAAAACGCAAGCATCCTCACCCAGAGGAAAGGTTTGATGTAAATAAACGGCTAAATTATAATATGTATCGATGATTGATCATTTAATATAATTATTTAGTAATCAAATATTGCGATTAATATTACGCCGTCGCAGATGTGCTCTGTCAACCCGTGGATGCGTGCGTCAATGTCAGCAAATAGTTTTTGTTAATGTAAGTGTGTTGTTTTCTTCCCAAATGTGCTTAGGACATTTCCTTAATATTGTGCTTGGGGAAAGTCTGGAGAATGTGAAAAAGGCCACGTTTACTTGTAAATGTCCATTAGGCCTACGTGCTAAGAAGACCTATGGCATTTAGAGTTTTTGGCCCACAGCGGTCTTGAAGTTGAGATTTACGTAGCCTACTTCACAAGGATAATTTTAATATTTATATATTACGTTCATTAGCTAAATGTACCAGTTGTGTTAGATGATATGCTAATCCATTTCGGTTAATAACGATCTGAAGAAGAGTAGTTCTTATATATATTTTTTGGACTCAATTTAATTGTCCTCTATAATGTTAAATGAATGGTAAACCAGTTTCTTTTTCAAATAAAACTTTATTTTAATATCATTTTCCCAAAACACATTCAACAGTTTCTTACTTGTAAAACAAAGTTACAATACATTTATGCCAATTTACACTTTAAAGCTAACAAATCATTTAACACATTTTATGCATTAAAATATTCTTAATTTCCCCATTCCATCACATTTATTGTGTGAACTTTTCAACATTTTCGTTTTAAAACAGTATTTAAAAACAATCAATCATGTTATTGCATCAACTTTTCAACATAAAGTTGGAGTTTTTATTTCTCAAACACATTTGATGCATTCAACGTGCGACATCTATTTTGACTTCATTTAAAATTCCTATGGCCACATTTCTGCAACTCAGCAACACTTTCGCATAAAATATAGCCATAAAACAAAAGTTTGTTGCATGAACTTTGCAATAATTAAAGCTTAGATTTCATAGCCTTTTCTTCAGTTTCTAAATGTTAGCACGTTAAATGTGCAACACTTTTAGCTTTAACTATTTAAAAGAACACATTTAAGTTATTTTATGCCTATATTATGAAATATACAACGTTAATATGCATGTTTATTTTCATATATCGCAATAACTTCATCTACACGAAGTTCAGGATACAGCAGGTGCACATCATTGGTTTTTGTTTAAAAAGATCAGCATGTTAACATGCTCCAGGGTTAGTCTGATGGGACGGATGTTCCTGGTATGCATAAATACCCTTTTGCCAGCCGAGACAATCTGGGAAACCTGGTGGCATTCGCTTTCCACCATTCTAGTGGACTTGTGCCAAGCGACGGAGGCAGTTCTCTGAGAAAATTGTTTACCTCGCTTTCTGTATCGTTGATGCATCGTTCATTGTAATTACTTCCAAGAAGCATTCGAAGGGCTTTTTTCCCGTCATCACAATTAGCTTGGGCCTGCTGTGCATCTCGAGTAACCCCACTATTTGCATTTTCTGTATTGGTCCCAGTCAGAACCACCGCGGAGGCCATTTTGTACAGCTTTGCGTTGGCAGGCGGCCTCTCTGATGTCTTTAGAAAGCCTAGATGCTTGCGCCTTGCATCCAGCATCATCACTATCATGGATGGTTTGGATGGGAGTGAACCTAAAGTTATAAATGTAAACGATTAGGTGGCACATCCACAATTAAATTATTTTGTATTTCTCAATACGTCTCTTACCTGCATTCATTGCGCCAATGAGTCATGCACTTTTGCTTTGGACTCAGAAACCTGAGCACTGTCCTCTTCGTTTTTTTTAAGATGTGACCGTAAGAGGCCGTAAGTGACAGAATAGATATTTGAGATGGACCCATCAAATTCGGTAGACATTACAGTCGTGGCACATTTTAATGCAGCCAGCACAGGTGCCACGTCCTCCATCAGCTGCCAGTACTCATCTTTGAGCTCAAGAAATCTGACGTCCGCTAACTTTGTGACAGTGCGGTCAGACAGTACGGCCGTCGCTGCCCACCTTTGTTCCACGAGCCGGGCAAACATGTCACTGACCGAATTCCACCGTGTCTTGCAGGACTGTATCAGGCAATGCGGTGGAATTTTCATCTGTGCCTGTTTGTCAGGAAGTGCTTTGGTAGCTACTATGATTGAAGTGCGAAACAAGTCTTCCAGCAGATGCGATGACCCTGTTTAAGTATATGTTGAAGCCATCGTTTATGGCGAGTTGTAATGTGTGAGCAAAGCACGGCACGGAATCCCAGCTTACACGAGTTTGATCGTTTGCTGCCACTATATTTCTTGCGTTGTTGTGAACGCATGCAATTATTCTTCCCGCGATGTCCTATGAAGCTACGGCCTTGTTTAACTTTTCTGCAAGTGTGTCAGAGGTGTGCTTATCAGACAAGCTCTCTGTAAGCAGGACCGCGCACTTCATTTGCCATTCAGGGTCTATGTAATGACATGTAATGGTTAAGTAGCTTTCCCTTGTTAGTGCGGTCCAGCAGTCAGTTGTGAGGGCGATCTTTTCAACTGAACTCGGCACCATTTTTAGCTCTTCTTTTTTATTTTCATAACGATCTTCTAACTGGCTGTTTTTTTGTGGCTCTTGATGGTATATTGTACTCAGGCTGAATGAAGTTGATTAACTTTTGAAATCCACCACCTTCGACGACGCTTACGGGCAACAAGTCATTTGAAATCATTTCACAGATTCGTCCGGTAATTGCTTCTGCCTTTTGAGTTCCAACTTTTTTCCCGGCTAAAACAGAAGTAATTGTAGGCTGTGTCGATTGTTCAAATCCTCCTGTCCCGGAGACCACTGGATGCATGCTTTCTTCAAGTGATATATCATGGTACTAGTTGTCGTATTATATTTAAAACACAATCACAATGTTTGCAGTTAACATTATCACCATTTTAAATAAAATGATCCCAAACAAAACTCTTGCGTGCTCACTTCATTTTCCCCCTTTCATCTGCTGTACGCACGTCTCAAACTATGCACGTTAATAATGACCATGCTTAATTGATCATCGATAAGGTTTATCGATTAAAAGGATTATCGACAATTAATCGATCATCGAAAAAAAAATTAAAATCCCTTTCTATTATGCTGTGCCCCCTTGACTGCTTGTAGTTAAATTGCTGCTGTACTTTTCCATGCACTGGCTCCTTGAATGGGGTGATGAGGCAAATCGGAGTTTCCAAACAGGGACACCCACCATCACCCAGAAGGATGTAGCCCGTTGGAGGATACCGTCTTGCTGTATAAAAACTGCTGTTCTTCATTACTCGTGTGTCATGGACAGACCCTGGGTACCCCACATAAATGTCCAGAAACCTGCCAATTGTCGAGTCACATATTGCCTGCATGTTGACTGAGTAAAAGCCTTTATAATTCAAATAGTCTAATCTGTGACGCTGTGGGGGTTTTATCCGTATGTGGCTGCCATTGATTTCTCCAACCACATTGTGGATTGCAGCGGTTCCTGAAACGTTGACGAATCCCTGACCAACTGCAGGCAGGTCCACTGTTAGAGGGAAGCAGATTGCTCTCCTCAGATTGTCCCATATGTTCTGGGCCACTCTGGGGATGATGCGGTGAACTGTAGCCTTTGGTACATTAAAGACACCACCCGATAAGAGAGTCCATGTGCCAGCCAATAGGTGTATATAAGTACGTCAAGCTCATTACCCCAGCGATGGTCCTGCTCCCTTTGCAAAAGCCTCTGTAAGCTGTGCATCGCTGTTCTGCTGAGTTCTTCTTCGATGTTGAGAGCATTGAACCTCATGTGCAGTATAGGCATGTTGGGGTTTATGGCACAGTATCTCGTTGGAGCACCAGTCTGGAAAAGAAAACCACTTCACACCATTAATGGGCTGATTTGGAAAAAAATGTCACGTCACACACAAACCATTGTTCAAAAGAACAACATTTATCTGAAATAGAAAGCGTTTGTAACATTATACACTACTGTTGAAAAGTTTGGGGTCAGTAAGAATTTTTTTTTTTTTTTTTGGAAAGAAATTAAGAAAAGTAATAGCCTACTTTTATTCAGCAAGGATGCATTCAATTGATCAAAAGTGACAGTATAGACATTTATAATGTTACAAAAGCTTCCTATTTCAGAAAACTCTGAAACTTTCTATTTTTCTAACGTTAAATACAACATAACGTTGTTTGCAACCAATCCATACATACCATAAGCTGATCCACCAGCGTTCATAGGTGTCGTATTCCTCTTCTTCTTCCTTGATTTCTGCGATTTGTTGCAGACAATCGCAAAAATATCTCTAAAACCCACGCAATCGACATACACACACTTGCAGACGGCATCTTGGAAGTTTGTGATCAACACTTGTCGCCTCTGGTGATGTAGCAGCCAGCTAGTGACGATGTATGATGACGTAACCGTAACCAAGTGTTGTCTCATTTCATAGGGGTATGTTTTCACCGTTTCGAGGGACAAGGGCTAGGGGTAAGATGTAGGGGAAGGGGAAGGGGTAGGACATAGAATTGGGATTTCCTAGGCAGATATTGACTTGGGACTATATTGGGGTCAGGCACAGGCGAAGCACTGCTACTTGGGTGCAGAGATGTAACTGTAGCTGTAACTTCTCAAACTCAACTTAATCCAAAAGCGAAGATGCTCAGTGCAGGTCACGCCGGTATGTTGACGGAAGTTAGGGGATTTCAGGTGTTGCGTGATATCTCTGCGCCCAAGTAGCAGTGCATGCCTGTGCTTCACCCCAATATAGTCCCAAGTCAATATCTGCCTAGGAAATCGCCTAGTCTTAATCTGCATTGCTATTTGTACTCGTTGTGAATACGCAGGCCACAAGAAGTAATTTTTATTTGATTTTTTTTTGGATCACTTTTACTCATGACATGCTATCTGGCAACAAAGGATTCCATTCATTATGCTAAGCTAAGCTAGTGGCGGCGCTGCCAGACTAAGCGTTTGCACGATTGAATGAACTGCTGTTTCAGAAGTTTCATTTGTTCTTGTTTTGCCTCCAGTACCTTGTATGTAGAGGTGCTGTGGTTAAAGTGCCTGACAAGCCGCCCAGCTGTAATGATAACACGGTGAACAAACACATTAAAACTATCATTAACCACCAGCTGCAGTGTATGCGCAAAACTGGCTACTGAGTCCCATTGCACCCATCCAGGAGAGTTTGCTGCCACAATGTTCATGCATTATCGTAAACACATTTACATTTCCAGTCCTCGTCGATATAGTACACCCACTTGAGAAGTCTCTACTAATAAGTTGAATCTGGAGTGTTTGAGCACGAAACGTTACCACCTGTGTGTGAGTCTATTATTAAATTTTTCACATTTTTGGAGCCATGGTGTGCCGACTTTTTTCCCTTTTTTATGTATAGTATAGTAACATGTATTTTATGGTGTCCTTGAAAACTAAAAATTGGTGCTGGAAAAATTGCTTTAAAGTCCTGAAAGATTGCAGACAACTCTTTCAGTAGACTGATTTCAGTAGGCTTTGATGCCTTGAGTTGGTTTTTATGTTTGCTGTTTTGTGCCATTAAACTCGTGTTAACTTGTATTTGTCTTTTTTTGCTTTAGATTTGATGCCACTGAAAGAGAAGAGTCAAGAACTGAATGGAATGGAAGAGAAAGATCAGTATGAGAAACATTGTGATTTCATGACTGGAGAGAAATCCACAAAGATGGAAAAGACTTGCTCACAAAAAAGAGCTCAAAAGACCAAACCGAAGACTTATTTCACTTGCCATCAATGTGGAAAAAAATACAGTGAAAAACGAAACCTGGAAGTCCACATGAGAGTTCACACTGGAGAGAAGCCTTTCACATGCCTACAGTGTGGAAAGAGTTTTACTCAAATACAAAGCCTTAAAGTCCACATGACAATTCACACTGGAGACAGCCGTTTTACCTGCCAACAGTGTGGAAAGAGTTTCACTCAAAAACAAAACCTTAATGTCCACATCAGAATTCACACTGGAGACAGCCGTTTCACCTGTAAACAGTGTGGAAAGAGTTTTACTCAAAAACAAAACCTTAAAGCCCACATGAGAATTCACACTGGAGAAAGGCCTTTCACATGCCAACAGTGTGGACAGAGTTTTGCACATAAACAAAACATTAATTCCCACATGAGAATTCACACTGGAGAAAAGCCTTATACTTGCTCTCATTGTGGACAGAGTTTTACATATAAAAACACCCTTAATTCCCACATGAGAATTCACACTGGAGAAAAGCTGTACAACAGTTGTAAATCTTAGGTATCACATTATCATTCACAATGGAGAGAAACCGCTTATTGGGAAAAAAAAACGTTCAAACATGATCAATGTGGAAAGAGTTTCACACGTAAAGTAACCCTTGATTGCCACATGAGACTTCACTCAGGAGAGAACAGTTTTATATGTCATCACTGTGGAAAGAGTTTCAGTCATAAAAGTAGCCTCAACACTCACATGAGACTTCACACTGGAGAGAAACGTTTCATCTGTAAACTGTGTGGCAAGAGTTTTTCACAAAAAGGAAATCTTAAGGCTCACACAAGTACTTGCACAGGAACAAAGCAGTTCACGTGTTAAAAATGCTTTCTTGCTGTGAAATGCCACAATGTAACTGAATGATTATACATAAAATTACAGAAACTGAATGAAATAAGAACACAGCATTCTTTGCTTCATTTTTAGTGAGAGAATGCATTGGTAATGTCTTCAATCTGGACTTGAATATGGCCACTGTTGGGGCTCATCTGGTGACATCTGGAAGTTTGTTAGAGCTGCAAGTGCCTCACCTCTGATCCTGACTCACTGCTAATTGCGTGACGGGAACTACTTCCAGATAGGATTTGCCCTTTGCAAAATGCGTCCAGAGAGCAAAGAGATAACAAACAGAATGTTTGCTCAAATCTTGAGAAGTTGTTTTATTTATATAGCACCTTTCTGTAGCTCGAGGTCGCTTTACATTTGTACATTACAATACATTTACACACCCACACAGACATTACAATCACATAAGAACACATATAGTCACATTATCCAAAATATGTTAAATAGATATGTTTTTAGCTGAGTCTTGAATGTAGCCACAGATGAGATATTATGAAGTGTAAGGGGGAGTGAATTACATAATTTAGGAACATTAACTCTTAAATGAACTTCCACCCACAGTAGCCAACCGGAAACAAGGGATGGACAATAAACCAAGTTCAGCTGATCTAAGGGACCGGGCAGGGCGGTAAGAGTACAGTAGATCAGACAGATATGGAGGTGCAAGACCATTTAATACCTTAAACGTTAGAAGTAGTACCTTAAAGTGGATACGTGATGCCACGGGTAGCCAGTGAAGGTCATATACACTCACCTAAAGGATTATTAGGAACACCTGTTCAATTTCTCATTAATGCAATGATCTAATCAACCAATCACATGGCAGTTGCTTCAATGCATTTAGGGGTGTGGTCCTGGTCAAGACAATCTCCTGAACTCCAAACTGAATGTCAGAATGGGAAAGAAAGGTGATTTAAGCAATTTTGAGTGTGGCATGGTTGTTGGTGCCAGACGGGCTGGTCTGAGTATTTCACAATCTGCTCAGTTACTGGGATTTTCACGCACAACCATTTCTAGGGTTTACAAAGAATGGTGTGAAAAGGGAAAAACATCCAGTATGCGGCAGTCCTGTGGGCGAAAATGCCTTGCTGATGCTAGAGGTCAGAGGAGAATGGGCCGATTGATTCAAGCTGATAGAAGAGCAACTTTGACTAAAATAACCACTCGTTACAACCGAGGTATGCAGCAAAGCATTTGTGAAGCCACAACACGCACAACCTTGAGGCGGATGGGCAGCAGAAGACCCCACCGGGTACCACTCATCTCCACTACAAATAGGAAAAAGAGGCTACAATTTGCACGAGCTCACCAAAATTGGACAGTTAAAGACTGGAAAAATGTTGCCTGGTCTGATGAGTCTCGATTTCTGTTGAGACATTCAGATGGTAGAGTCAGAATTTGGCGTAAACAGAATGAGAACATGGATCCATCATGCCTTGTTACCACTGGGTTAGGGTTACCACTGTGCAGGCTGGTGGTGGTGTAATGGTGTGGGGGATGTTTTCTTGGCACACTTTAGGCCCCTTAGTGCCAATTGGGCATCGTTTAAATGCCACGGCCTACCTGAGCATTGTTTCTGACCATGTCCATCCCTTTATGACCACCATGTATCCATCCTCTGATTGCTACTTCCAGCAAGATAATGCACCATGTCACAAAGCTCGAATCATTTCAAATTGGTTTCTTGAACATGACAATGAGTTCATTGTACTAAAATGGCCCCCACAGTCACCAGATCTCAACCCAATAGAGCATCTTTGGGATGTGGTGGAACGGGAGCTTCGTGCCCTGGATGTGCATCCCACAAATCTCCATCAACTGCAAGATGCTATCCTATCAATATGGGCCAACATTTCTAAAGAATGCTTTCAGCACCTTGTTGAATCAATGCCAAATAGAATTAAGGCAGTTCTGAAGGCGAAAGGGTGTCAAACACAGTATTAGTATGGTGTTCCTAATAATCCTTTAGGTGAGTGTAGCAGAGGAGTAATGTAAGCAGAATGCCTGTTGGAGGGGATAACTCTTGCTGCTGAGTTTTGAACATACTGTAATCTTGCAATAAGTTTTTTGGGCAGACCAAGAATTAGTGCAATATCACGAAGATGGAAAAAATAATTTTTAACAAGAGAAGAAATATGAGAGCTAAAAGATAGAGTTGAGTCGATTAAGACACCAAGGTTACGAATAGATGACGAAGGCTTAACATGAACTCCATCAATATCAAAGGATAGGTCCATCCTTTTGGCTGAGGCAGTAGAGCCAATCACCAATATCTCAGTTTTTTAATTATTTAATTTGAGGAAATTCATACATCCCATGCTTGATGTCCCTTATACATGCAGTGAGTGAGTCAGGCAGGGATGGCCTATCGGAGCTGGTGGTAAGATGTCATCAGCATAGCAATGAAATTGAAGGCCATGCTGCGTATGATGTCACCAAGTGGATATAGATGAAAAACAATAGTGGGCCAAGAACTGAACCTTGAGGAACACCCTGTGTAAGCGGAGCAGTGGTAGAACTTTACCCTTGTATGGTGATCTAGTACTTTCTGTCGCTGATGTAAGAAATGAGCCAGGAAAGAGCTGAACCAGTGATGGCGATATCAGAAAGCTGCGAGGTCAGTATTTCATGGGAGACTGTGTCAAATGCAGCGCTTAAATTGAGAAGCATCAAGACCATTAACATGTAGATGTGATCACAATTTCAAAGCCACAACCTTTTTAAGGATTTTGCTTAAGAATGTTAAATTAGATATGGGCCTGTAATTGTCCATGTTTAGATGGTCAAGGCCTGTTTTTTTTAAGAATCGGGGTCACCGCAGCCATTTTTAATAATGCTGGAACAAACTCAGAGAGTTCCCTGGCACCAGGGAAAAAGGAAGTGCTCAGCTGGATGGAAGCACTGCTTCACCTTGTGTTCTGCCTTCAAATTCGCGCCTGCCGCGTCTAGTTATACGCTTGACCACTTTGTGTTAATTTGCGCGTCAAGAGTGAAATTGAAAAAGTGAAGTCGTAAAAACAAAAGTTTGAAGCGAAATTTATGCGCGTCAGAGGCGAAAGTTTCGAAACCCGTTGGCGGCCATCTTTTTTAGATGTTTATCGAGCATTAGCATTAGCATTAATCGAGAGAGTCACCGCTCGTATATGCTCTGGAGAGCAGAAACAGCTGCGTAGGGGACATCGTCGCTGTACTCGGGTCCACCAGACCCTCCGGAGGGTTTCAGGAGTTTCACAATTTGCTCCAGGAGCTAGGTTTGGTGGACCTAACGGTGAGGACGCTGACGAGGACAGTATAGGCCCGATAAGGCCTCGGCCTCGAGTGGTCGCTGCCTGACGAGCCCACGCTCTACAGCCCGGCGTGAGGTTCACCTTCGCCCGCACCCACCTAATCTGTCATTTATTTTTGTTTTGATAATAAATGGAGCCAGCCTCCAAAAGTGAAACCTGTCCTGTGATTTTTAAAAAAAAAGTTTTTATACACTAAATTGTGTTTGTTGTCTTTACATTAGATTAATAAAGTTTCATATAATCTAGAATAGATATGGAATAAATAGCATTCAATACAAAATGAGTATCTCTCATATATTGAATTTTTTTTTTTTTTGAGTTTGAGTTTTTATGTGAAAGATTTGCTTTGTTGTGCATTTTAGTCATTGCAAAATAATTTATTGAGGCCAAACATAAAATAACAAACTGTCACTTCACCACGTGACAGCAGCAAGCAGGCCCCAGATTGGTTAACGCGGCGCGAATTGACTCAGAAGTTCAGATTTTTCAACTCGGGCGGCAGACACGAATTTGCGTCAAACGCGTGAATGCACAAAAAGCACTAATAAAATCATTTGCGCTTAACGCGCCAGACGCGCCGCAGGAATATTTTACGCACATAGCGCGTCTTTGCATTGACTTAAAGGAACACTCCACCGTTTTTTGAAATAGGGCTTATTCACCTTCTTTCCTACATTTAGATAAGTGGGCAAATGCATTTTTGTCTCAGTGCATGCATTGTTTTAGTTTGACAGGGTCGGCGCTAGCTTAGCTTAGCACAATGAATGGAATCCTTTGTTGCCAGCTAGCATGTCCTGAGTAAAAGTGATATAAAAAAACCCCCACCTAATTACTTCTTGTGGCCTGCGTATTCACAACAAGTACAAATAGCGATGCAGATTAACACTTGGCGATTTCCTAGGCAGATACGCAGGCCACAAGAAGTAATTAGGTGTTTTTTATTTTTTTATATCACTTTTACTCAGGACATGCTAGCTGGCAACAAAGGATTCCATTCATTATGCTAAGCTAAGCTAGCGCCAACCCTGTCAAACTAAAACAATGCATCCACTGAGACAAAAATGCATTTGCCCACCTATCTAAATGTAGGAAAGAAGGTGAATAAGCCCTATTTCAAAAAACGGTGGAGTGTTCCTTTAACATTGAAATCACTCGCACCTGACGCGCTATTCGCGTCCGGTGTGAACGCACCATGAGTCAACAACGACATAGGGGGACTAGAAGCAGCAGAAGAACTGGCCCACTTTGGCAGGAAGTGGCGCATCGCCTGTGACGACTTCTGGGCCGCTGTAAAGAGCTCAGCAAAGCTGTTCACTGCAGAACCGAACAGACCAGAAGGAGAGACAGGGGAGTCAAGGAGGGCTGTTTTGTCGGCGGCACACGAGGACCACCAATATGGCCATGGCACGACCAATCACTTGGCCCATAGACTTAGTGGTGCGCAGGACGAGGTCGGTCATGCTGCACAGCTCATTGAAGGACACCGGGTCAGGACCAGTTTTATCTTGGTCTGGAAGACTTGAAGGACCACCATTGTATGATGGGTGGATCCAGCTTGACCATTCGCGGCATACGCTCTGGCTGTGAGGACAGAAGTAGTCCTGCACGGCTTACCTGTTATTTAAACTGCACACGCCTGTGACGCATTACGGCTCGACACGTCCAGCGGAGCTGATTGTGGACAATTGAGGATGTATTTTAAACGACTAAATCACAGATACAATTCTTTTATCCTTGTTGTTCATAACTGGACTTTTAAGTGTATTAACTTTGTCTGTAGGCTTTGTTGTTGCTATAGTGACAAACAATTTGAAGTGTGTGTTGTGGATATTTAAGAAAAAAGTTTGTTTTGCTTTGTATATTCAATTTAACAACTGCTCGCTCACTGAATCAGCTGAAATGATTTATCAGTCAGTAAAACAAACAGACGGCACTGAGAACAACCAGCGCTGTTTTTCACTTGTTTTCCTCTGTGAACATGCGCTAATTTAGCCTGGCAAGCCAGACCTACATCAAGATGTTAGGTCTGGAAACTCACCATAGACACGGCTCAATCCGAGGGGCGGGATAAACGGCTGTCTTTCAAATTCCCTCTGCACACAATAGGACAGCGCTTCAACCAACCAGAGCGTTTTCCCAACAGCGGAGCTGACGTTAGTTGATAGATTCAACTTTTGCCGTATCTGGCCGGCAAAACGACGAACACATCTTCCTTTTTTAAGAATGACTTAAGTGCCGTTCTTTGCTCTTTTCTCAAAGAAAAGTTTAACTCCAAGTCCTCCAGAGTCGTGGCCAAAGCCGATTCAAAAGACTGTTCTCCAGCAGCCGCCATTCTCTGTTTTCAAGTTGCAGGGTACCGTCGCAACTCTGTCGTCATTATGTTAAGCCCGCCCCGCCTACTCTATACACGACGTGATTGGCCTGACCCAATTTAGGTTTTTGCAGCTCGAAAGTCAATGGAGAGTTGCTAGACTACCCTGGCTGCAAAATACATTTTGCTGCCGCTAGGGTGCGTCTAGATTTCTAGGCTAGCGCTATTTAGATGTCTAGATTTGGGCATTGTTTGAATTCTAACAATTCCAATTTCGATTCTGCTTATCGATTCCCAATTTAGATTCCAATAAAGTAAAAACAATAAAAAAACTTTAGATAACATTGGAAAACATTTAGTTGTAGCAGAATATCATGAATAAAAATCAACCTAGCAAACACATTTACGTTGTGGCAACGTCTGTGGCACGTTGCATTTCTTCTATGGCAACGTCACTGTCTACGTGCTCGCAACATTGTAACAACTTAGAATTGTAAGAGGCGACAGAGCTCATTCAGCAACTGAGAGACGACGCATGACAATTATTTATTTATTTTTAATGCTAGATAGGCCTATAGATATTCCCCATTTAGCACATTATGTTTTAAGGTTCATTTTTAATTAGTCAGATGTTAGATAATTATATACTTTTTAAATATTGTTTATCCTTATTATTATTTAATGGGGCTATCAGTAAATTAGCCTATAATCAACACCTGCAAGTGTACACTTTGAAGAGTAAAAATGACAGAAGGTTAATAAAACTGCATATATGGTAATCAAATTGCTCTTCCAAAAGTCATACATTTGTGAAAAAAGAAAAAAAAACTAAATGAATATACAAATTTATTTTAAGTATAATAAATAAAACATAAAAAGCAAAGATCAGAACATTTAATGAACAAAACCGGTTCTGTACATGGCAGACGGGAGCGTAGTCGAAAGCCGGACGATAAAGGTCGGTAACCGGAATCAGTCCAGGAAACATCCACACATCCAGAGGAGCAAAGAAACGAATGAGACTAAATAGCAGACAGATGAAATGAAAAACTAAACAGTGCGAGCGAGGCTACATTAGTCACAATAGAAAATGAAGTTGTAGGTTGTGTTTGAATAATTACGTATCTTATTTAGCTGAGGTAAATAAAACGCAATACTCGCGTATCCTTGTTCGATGAAGAACGAGACAACACTATGAGCCCAACGGGCGGCTGAAATTTAAAAAGGCTGATTTTCCCGCTTCAGGGCAGTGACGAGTACATATGTCGTCCAGTGGTTGTCAAGACACCGTTGCCACAAACTTAAGCAATGTCCCTGAACGGTGGTTTAATGTCAACATTGTGACAACGCTGTAACAACCTTCACCACACAACATATTTATAGCAACCTTTTGGCCATGTTGATAAAACGTTAGAAGGTTGGGTACGTTGTGCCAACGTTCTGTGTTTGCAGGCTAAAGAACGGTTACACAAGGAACGTTTGCCTGTGGATTAGAAATACCATAGAAAAACAACTAACCTAACTAATATAAACTTCAAGCATTAGTAAAGAAAAGTAAACACTCAATAATTAAAAAAGAACAAATAAAAAATAAGCAATTGCAACAAATAGATACAATTGAACAAAGATACGATTGAAATAAGTGTTTTATGATTTTCAGGTATTCAGGTACAAAAAGTGTAATCAAATATAAAATGACACTGCACTTTATAAATAAAATATACTTTACAAATATTTACAAAAGCTGTCATAGTTAGCAACTTATCATTTCACTCCGCCGAAATATATGTAATATAAATAATGAATAAATATAATATATATACGCATTCTTGAGTATTGGAATTGAACTTTAACAGTTGATGATGACGTAATAAAAAATAAGCAAAAGAGTATGTAGCACAACTAATATGTGAGATTCTGTCTAAACAAATGACAAAACGAAGTATAATAAACTTTATCATAAACTAACATTTTATTATTATACAATAAACAAGTTTTATCAATCAAATTACCAGTAAACCTTTATTCAGGCAAAAGACCACTCATACACTCATATGTTTGAATTCTACTTTTTATAAAAAAGTATTGACATTTCAATACATTTTAATTGACACTTTATTTATTGCTGACTTTATGAAATCATTGCAAAATGCTTAACAGGATGGACATCTGTCACAGACAAAGATAATAATGTTGTAATCAGAAGATATCTATTATAGAACACCAGAAAAGACAAACACATGGAACCACAATGACCAGGTGACATGCAGGATAATACATATTTTGTCAATACTTTTTTTAGCATTAACATTAACATATATATATATATACAGTATATATATATATATATATATATATATATATATATATATATATGTATTATCTTCTACTGATTCTTGTGAAAGATATATGCATTTCAATGCTGACATGTGAATTGTGCTTTAATAACTAATTCAGTCTTTTTAACAATTACTAATACTTAATCTTTTTCATCACATAATTGGACAACATGTATTAAGATATATTTCACCATGAATTCCCATGACATCTATTATATATTTCTATGGACTCTGGATATTGGATAGCAAATTGAACAGGACTTTTATTTTGGTCTAGCGATATGACGTCATAAAGCTGCGCCGTGCTCCTGCAACTGTTATGATTAAAGAAAGGTTTGTGGTTTTACACATTTAAAGAGTTTAAATTGATATACATCGATTTGATCGTTTTTACAAGAAGTATATGACAATGTATTATTGAAAATATCTTTGTAATATGCTTAATGTAACAATATTGCGTTTTTTGTGTGAGTAAATCGTATACGAATGTGAGTAACAGAAAAGTTGCGTCTCATTTCGCGCACTATATCGTGTATCAGTTTATTTTAAACACGAATTCAGGTTTTGGAAAGTGGTGATGGAGAAACGGAGCTTTTCGAAACTACGAGTCAATTGAATCTAATGCTTTGCCAAATGACTCACTGATTCAAAGCGCTTGAATCACCGCGCGCTGACGAATCCTGCCGCTCAAAACAGTGTAAAAAATACAACGAAAACACAAATATTATGATTAATAATGACAACTTTCATGAACAAATCGCAAATGTTTTTATGACGACGTAATCTGTTAAATCTACAAAACATTAAATATGAAGTGTCTGTATAATTTGTTTTTTTACGTAGCGCTTGTTTTGAGTGATTTTTGTCTAGTCAGTTTATTTAAGTCCATTAACTCTGACTCTGACTGACTCCCTCACCAGTGCGGTGAACTACTGAACTAGAGCTGATTGAGACGCACTCAGAGATTTACTGTGGATTTATTTTTCTTTCTGTTGATTATTCTCATTTTAAACATGACAAATTGTCCAAACACACAGGAAAATTAACTCCTGGAGAAACATCTGAGATCCACGTGACAATATTATAAAGATGGCGTTTATTAAACAGGAGAGTGAAGACATAAAGATTGAAGAAGTGTTCAGCGTGAAACATGAAGATACCGAGGAACAAACAGGTTAGTTTCATTCAGTCCTTAGGCTAATGATCTACAGAAATGAATGATATTTTTGAAGAAAGTCATATGAGTGTCCTAATTAAAGCGGTTGTACATGGAGCAGATCTTCTCATGTGGATAGACATGTTTGTTGAGATCACATGACCAGACAAATGGAAATAAAGTGTTTCCGCATGAACTTTAGAGGACCTGTACACTTGCATTATATGGACTAGATAGATTATTTATATGGATTATAAATCTGTTATTCAGAAGAAAGGAAATCAAATACAGCTGGGATCATATGAGTGAGTAAATGATGAGAGAACATTCATTTTGGATGAAGTATCCCTTTAACTATCACCACAGCCCCATCAAGTACCTTTCACTAAACCAAAGATTGAAACCAAAAACAGTAATATTAATGATAATGTTAACATTTTATGAAAGGTGGCCATTATTATTATTTTGATCCTAAACAAGTCAGTCATTTCATTTGATATGAGATTGTTGTAGTTAGCAAATGACAACAAGCCCACAATCCAAATGTTTCTTCAATATTTCTCATTCTTTAGGCAGTTTCACTTGTATAAAAATTAACCCCAAGAAATGACCCACAGGCTCAACCCAGCTTTTGACTTTCCCGATTCCGGTGATTCATTTGAGACAACTCAAGCAGGAATTATGTTATTTGAAACAGTAATAATCTACTAATTTTATGTTTCTTTTTCAAAAAACAGTAAACATTGATGCATTATTAATAATAATTAGCATTTTTGTCTTGTATTATTTTCCCAAACAATATGGTTTAATTAAAATTATTTCATTATTGTCCGCGCGGAGGCTATTCCATTTTATTTATCCATTACAAATTATTGTCATTAAATGCATTATTTATCATTTATAAGTGTGGTCCAATTATTTGTTTGCATTATTTAGGCATTATTTTATTTCTTTGTAGAGAAATAAAATAAACATTTTCTGCGGTTCAGGTAGAGACACGTCAAGTACTCCCTCCCTGGGTCGGTTTGAGTATACTCCCTTAGAGCCTAATCACTGCCCGGGGCCGACGCTCTTGACAGTCGAAGCTGTAGGCCTTCAGTAGGCCTTCTCGATTGTCCAGAAGCATAAGATTGTTCTCCCCTTGTGTAAAGGGTCAATAGCACTTCTGCTGAGTACACTGCCTGATAACGATGTATCTTAGCTCTTAAAGGAGAACTCCGGTCAATTTTAACATTGAGCTCATTTTTTTGTAAATTTGGAGTGCTGTCAGTACAGAGAACAACGACAAAAATCGGTGTTGCCTACACCGTGTTATCCTCTTTTTAAAATTTGCACTCTGTTGACTTCAATGGGGCAAGTTTTAAACCTGCTTTTAGCCTCTTAACATCCTTGATGTGTCATTACAAGTGCACAGTCATGTGAGTGATTCCTTCAGAGTGAACACGGGTGAATCTGACTGCAGTAGATGTGAAAGATAAGAATAAAAGTGAAGTTAATTCAGCCAGCGCTCATACCTGTATTTACATCCTGTTTTCGGTCGAAGTCCATAGTAATCGATTGTCGAGTTCACGCCCATAGGCTTAGTTACCTATGATCACTCACGTGAACTCGACAATCGACTACTGTGGACTTCGACCGAAAACAGGATGTAAATACAGGTATTTGCGCTGGCTGAAATAACATCATTTTTATTCATATCTTTCACATCTATATAAAGCACCTACAGGCGGAGGCACTGACAAAATGGCTGAACAAAAAAAACAAACAAAAAAAAAAACACAAGAAAAGAAAAGATACCTTTCAAAAAGATGAAATTAATGTCCTTTTAGAGGAGATAGAGCGAAACAAAGATGTTATTTGTAACAGATTTAAAGGATTTCTTTTATTTATTTTTTTGTTCATTTAATTTTGATTAAAATTATTAGATTAAATTATTTCTATTTTTTGTTTTGTTTTCTGACCTTTTGAATTATTTAATTTATACATTAATTTAACCAACAACAAAAAAAGAGTAATAAAAAGTACAATCAAAACCTTATATTATAATCACATTGCATTTGAATAAAGTTAAAGATGTAATCTGCCGGTTGTCCTGCAGGTGTCCTCATAACTCTGTCTTCTTACGATGCACTTGGGGATGTACGATTACTCCAGAGCACTCGTAGATCTACGAAGATTTTCAAGTGCTACTTAAGCTACGATGCTTTTGGGAAACAAACCGTAATATTAAGATCAGTCCGTTTTTACGATCAACTTAGGCTTACGATGCTTTTGGGAAACGCAGCCCTGGCCTTCACTGGCCTCCTTGAAAGCGGCTCCTCAACAAGTTGAATATTTAGCAGTAATCATTACGCTGCAGGCTCCCTGATTCTAGCCCAGAGCCTGGTCATGTATATCAGGTTGAGCATAGTGTTCCAGACACTACCTGAGGTTCGCTCTCTATGAATACTAAGCTCCCTAAAACTAGTCGGAAGGTCGGAGGACTCTCACAAGGCTCTCTCACGTTAGATCAGCCCTAGAGCTGGAGGCGCTCCCCAATAAATTGGGATTTATTATGTGGGCGGGGTCTCCCTAGGGGGGTCCGGTCCCCCGTGACATTAAATGGCACTTTCTGGAGAGTTTTGTGCAAAGAAATGGAGAAATTGAGTCTTACATGAGATGTGAAAAACTGCAAGGTTAAGAGCATATACGTTGCATTGTTGTAGTATCAACAGGTATCAGGACATTTAGCATTTACATTACTGTTAATCAGTCAGTCAATCAATCACACACACACACACACACAAAGGCAAACAAACACACACATATAGTCTAACCAGGACTCAACATAAACTCTTCAACCAAGTATGTAGTTTTGATTTCTGGCTCCAGTGGTTGCCTCATTACAAACTGCCTATTATTAAGATATAAAAATGATGATAACACTGGTTAGTTTTACAATCAACATTTATTTGTGTTTTACCTTTGTACACAGTACAGAGTTCACACATCTATAACTCATAACTCATCTATAACTTCATTACTTCCCATAATGGCTGGTATGCAAACACCTCAGTATTAGTCTGCCTTTTCTTACACACCAGGTGCTCTGCAGATCTCCTCCTCTACCCACTTTCTAATCAATTTAGTGGGGTCCCAGGATGCTAATGGAGGGCCGACAATGTTAACAAACATTAAAGAGGACAGATTTTCAATTCTCAGCAGGGAACGTAAAGGTGTAACAACTGTGTTCATTTCAGAAAATCCTCTCTCACATTCTGCACTGCTTACAGCAACTGTTTCAACAGCATGCCTGAGTGTTAGAAGTGGTGTAGTCATGGGTTTTGAAATCCCTAAAGCTTGCCTTCAGACCAGTAAAGCCAATACTAAAGAGATCGCAAACCTCCCTTAGTCCATGTTCCCCATACATCTGAGGTAAAGGAGAGGGCCAAGTTGTTTTGTTAAGAATGTTCACCTTCTGAAACAAGGACTCTTCTTCCTCTGTCACCATTCTTGCCTCCATGTTGGTTTTCAAAGCTTCATAAAATGTTTCTGGCTTGATGACTTTCTATAAAAAAAAAAAAAAAAAAAAAGTTTTTACAAGCATATTGCCTATATTTTTGTAATATATTAAACACTGTTACACTTTTTGAAACTATTTCAGCTTGTGTAGGCCTGCTTTCTGAACATATTGAACACACTTTTAAATAATAATACCGAAAACTGTGATAATTTTGGTCATTTTCACACCGTCCCATCTCTACTGCCAACATGTTACAGAGCTAGTCATGCTAAAATGTCTGGAATATCAGCCCACCTTTTGAAGAAATCAGTCAGTTTCCTCTTCTTGGGTGGATATGCTCCACTCATTTCAATGTATCTCTTAAAGTTGGAGAATAAATGGTTGATTTTAATTTCCATTATTCACCAAGCTTTCTTTTTATTCCAAGGCAGTAGAAGGTTCTGGATTTCTACAGGCATTCGTATGCTTTCCACTCGACCTAGAGAAGATAGAGGAGTTGCTGACCACCGTTGCAGATCTTTATAGATGGATTTCATTAATTTAGGGTAATTTGCTTCATATAGATCTTGCTATAAGGGGGGCCTATAGATCCCCAGGTACTTGATGCCCTCTTTGGGCCACTTAAAGCCACTCAGTTTTATCACTCTCTCAGAGATCTGGCATCTAATATTCAGGGACTCAGTTTTGTCTATATTTACTCTATAACCTGAGTAGTGTCCAAACTTGGAGATTAGTTTTTTTTTATTTGGGGTATTGTCAATTGAGGGTTTGATAAGTAAAGTAGGACATCATCTGCCTATAACGAGATTTTATGCTCCTCACCTCCTACCACAATGCCTTTTATGACAGCACTTTCTCTCATGAGCTGGGCGAGAGGCTCTTTGCTTATGGCAAATAATAATGGGGACAGTGCACAGTTAATTTAATATAAATTAACTCTAATTGAAACTTGTGGATTAGAGTATGGAGTTAGTATCCATTTAAAAAAGTTAGGTCCAAAATTAAATCTCCTCATGGTATGAAACCAGACACTCGATCGAATGCTTTATATGCGCATCCAATGAAATAATTGCAATCTCTTCTGTTTTAAGTTTTGAGTAGTTGACTATGTTTAATAGTCTACGTTTATGATCACCACAATACTTTTATAAAACCAGTTTGGTCTGGATTTATAATATTGGTAGTCATTTGATTTAATCTTTGAGATAAGATGGTTGTCAATATGCGAAGATCTCCATTTAATAAAGAAATGGGCCTATACGATTGGCATAATGTTGGGTCCTTTCCTTCCTTATGTATAACGATTATTGTTGCATCATTCCATGAGGGGGCCAAGACACCTGCCTCTAGTGCCGCATGATATGCATTTAGTAAAAGTGGGGAAATAACTTCTCTGAATATTTTATAGAATTCATTTGAATGACCATCCGGGCCTGAGCTTTTGATATTTTTAAGTCTTGAAATTGTCTCCAGAATCTACTCTTCTGTAAAAGGTCTGTCTAATTCAGATCTCATAGAATCGGTTAACTGTGGTAACTGTATATTCCCTGTAAATTAACTGAAAATTAAAGACATTTTAATTCTTCATCATTTGTGCATGCATCAGTATTTTTATACAGGGACTTATAAAAGTCAGCAAACATTTCAGAAATCTCATCGGGTTTTGTGAGGGGAGTAGATGAATTCTTAGATTTTAGCTTTGATACCATGTTTGTGGATTGTTGTTTTTTCCAACCCTAATCAAACACACCTGCCTTTAATTTTCAAGCGATCCTGAAGACGTTAATTGGTTGCTTCAGGTGTGTTTGATTAGGATTTGATTAGGATTGGAGATGAACTGTGCAGGGGTGCGTTTCCCGAAAGCATCGTTGGCCAACTATGGTCGCAAGTTCATCGCAATGTCCATTGAACTCTATTGGTAACGACGGAACTTGCGACCATAGTTGGCCAACGATGCTTTCGGGAAACGCACCCCAGGACAGTTGATCGGCAGGAGCAGGATTGGGCACCCCTGTAATTAGACGGAGTGCTAATAATCTGCTCGCTCTATTGCCGTATTCATAGTATATTTGCTTAGCAAACCTCAGCCTGCCTTCTCAGGGTACCCGCGGGGTCTTAAAAGCATTGAAAAAGTCTTAAATTTGATAATCTCAAATTAAGGCCTTAAAAGCCTTGAATTTGGTATACAAAGTCTTGGATTTCGTTACAAAGGTCTTAAATTTTTCTGGCCTTTTCTATGATTAAGTTCATACCGTAACAAAATTAACTGTTACTAATGTAGACTAATTAAAAATTAGTCGCGTAACGTTGAGTGCACCTCGCGCTCCACGTCATAGAAGAACGCGCGAAAGCGTGCACACCCGTTACAATGGTTACTAATCAGAGCTTTTCTGTTAAAAGAACAAGTCTTTTCTGTAGTATCTGGCCACAACCATCCACGTGCGCTCTCTCTACATTGTTGAAGAAGCGCGGATGATCTGAAAACACAGACAAGCTGGAGTTCAGCGATCTTCATTTGAGAAGATCTGTCACGAGCCGCTTGCGCTGTTTGTGTGACTAAATCTGCGATCAAAATGCAGGCTGATATTTAATGTTGATCATTATGTGAGCAAGGATGCAATGTTACACGATTTCAAATGTGACTGATTTTATACAACAGTAAAAAAAAAGAAAAGAAAAAGGGTAACATTAAGTGATGTACTACATTTTAAACAGTATTGTCAGGCTTATTGCTCTATTTTGCAACAAAATCTGTGGCTTTGACAAAGACAATGAGTTACCGCCACCTACTGGTGATTTTAATATCATATTTTTATTCATATTAAACGTTTTTTAACATTGAATATTTATTGAACATTGTTTTATTTAAAGCATTATTTATTTTTTAAAGGTATTATAAAAATGAAATGGAAAAATCGATTAAATGGGGCAAATATTGTCCCTTAATGGAAAGATGTGACTGCAGTCTAAGTGGAAGAGAGGGGGTACGGCACTCTAAAAAATTGGAGAACTAAGGAAAAGGGATATGTAGAATTGCACAAGTGCTACTGCTAAAGAGTGCAATGTCAATACAGCCTGTTAGCTTAATTTTAATTTCTCATAAGCTTAATCGAATTGGCCTAGAGAGAATAATTATGACATTTTCTGTCTAAAGACTACATATAAAATAGCTACCAAAATTAAAGTAACTGCAGTTTGACTAAAAGTAATGACTAAAAGTTGACAAAAAATGCAAACACATTTCGTCAACTAAAACTATGAAAGGCAGAATGACTCAAATGTGACTAAGACCAATAAGCATTTTCATCTGAAGATGAAGAGTAAGACTAAATCAAAAATGGCTGCCAAAATTAACATTTGCATACACACGTGCGCACTACAACACTGCTGCGTATGTATTAAATATGACTGATAATTTAAATAAAAT
The DNA here is from genome assembly GCF_963993115.1 of Abramis brama. Lineage (NCBI taxonomy): Eukaryota > Metazoa > Chordata > Actinopteri > Cypriniformes > Leuciscidae > Abramis > Abramis brama. The sequence goes on along the minus strand of NC_139970.1, from coordinate 3,771,954 downwards.
GTTTTATTTTATTCAAGTAGTCTACTTGTACATAATTATTTTTTAGGGTTTAAAATGTATACAGATTTGACATTTTCCCCTCATACTTCTGTCGGAATTGGTACGAAGTTGGCATTGAATTTCATTTGAAATGGTATTAAAAAGGTCTTAAAAAGCCTTGAATTTAAGTTGGAGGATCCTGGGGGTACCCTGCTTCTATCTTACACGAGAGTAAAGCATTTAGTTCTCTATTTACTGCAATCAATTCAGTTAATAATGCACTGGTTGGGGCCTGTTTATGTTGTAGTCTAATTTCGTAATGGTATTCTCTAATTGTTGTCTAAATTCTCATTCCCTTTTTTTTTTGCACTTGCAAATGCAATTATCTGCCCTCTTAGATAGGCTTTAGCACAGTCCCACAATGTTAATGGTGATATCTCTGGAGTAGAATTTGTAAACAGGTAGAACTGCAATTCATCGTTTATAAATGTGACAAATGCATTATCATTTAGCAAAGATGCATTAAATCTCCATTGTCTGGATATCGGTCTATGACCTAGATCCCATAACATCGTCAAGGATGCGTGGCAAGAGAGTGATATGGGCAGTATTTTAATATCGATTACTCTTATGTAATTCTGAAACCAGGGTGAATAAATAATCAATTTGTGAATATGATGAATGCCTAATAGAGAAAAAGGTAAAAACTAGACCCACCTCCTTTAAGTTGTCCAGATAACGTCTTACTCATTTTGGAGTCGGCTGCCTATCCATATACTGTGACCAAACACAATTGAAGTCTCCTCCCAAGAGGATCCCTTTACTGTGTAGCCAAATAACCACAAATACTTTTTTTTTACATAAATCAATACAATACTGCTTAAACCAATCACTCCACATATACAAATGCTCAATATTCCCTACTTAACCAAAATACTACTAAATTAATAGCAAAACAAATCAGTAACTTCTTACGTTCTGCTTCGGGGCCATTAACTTCACCTCAACAATCGTCTTATATTTCACCGGTGGGTTTTTAATGGGAAAGCCAAGGTTGGGCACCACAGAAATGTCGGTAGAGCCACTGCACTGGATGTCAAATTCTCCGCCATCTCTACCTGGGAAAACAACCAAATTAATACACATGTTAATAAACAGTGACATTACATAATAACCGAATAGATACTCACTGACGCAGTGTTTGATTTTTTTGTAATTTCACTGGGCTTTTACTCTTATTTGCCTGAAAAAAGATGTCCGTTTCTCTGCCGTGAAAACAACAACATTATGAAAATCACGGCTGGTTTGAAAAACTGCATTAAAAAAGTTGTTACCAGTCCGAGATGCTTTTTTCACAGGACTGACATTGTGCACATATCCACAAATAACGTCTTTACTTTCCTCAACCTTAAGTTTTTTGACCGGAGAAGGTGCTACAGCTTTACCTTTGGCACTTCTTCTACATTTCTTTAGCATTAGCTAATTTTACACTTGCATTAGCGCCACCTACTGGGCTCTTGCATGATAGATAGATAGATTATTAGAGATTGTTATATATATATATTAGTGGTGGGCATAGATTAATTTTTTTAATCTAGATTAATCTCACTGTAATCTTGGAATTAATCTAGATTAAAATGGCTCATTTGAATTCTGCTGAAGGCATTCAGAATATGTGCGCTACCCAAATAATGACTAAAGGGCACGTGTTTCTTAAATACATAGTGACATTTAAAAGAACTTGTGAAGAAATGCCAGAGATTTTTTTTTTTTTTTTTTTTTTTTTTTAACTAACATAATAAAGTATGATTATTTTTTTTTACTTTGAGCAAAGATGGAGCTATAATAGACTCTTCTTATGAGCATATAAAACAAAACAGCTCCTTGAAAAAAATGAAATGTAGCCTAATACTGTAGTAGTTATAAACAAAGGTCTATTTTTAGTTCAGATTAACATTTGAGGGCAGCAATTTTATTCATAATGTAAAAATAAAACCGATGTAATGTTACTTGAAAGCATTATAGCCTACTATTCCTGCCAAACTTCCATGGTTGCAGTTAGTGTTACTACAGTAAATCCATGGTGAATGTTGCAGATCTGTGGACACTGGATAGTTCATTCATGGCACAATGTTTCTTCCTGGTTTCCACGCACTGTTTGATCCGTTAATAACGGAGACATGTGAATGTTTCTCAATTTATGTCAAAATTGCACATTAGTCACTCAGAAATAAATTACCGTTAGGTCTATTTCACAAAAGAAAGAGGAGGTAGAGGACACACACTTCTTCAGTCGCATCTGTTTCTGTTTATCTGGTAGAGGACATATTTACATCACATTTAGAAAGAATGATAATTTCTACAAATATATGCCACCAAAAATACGATCTGAGGAGCTTTAGCACTCTCTCGACTCCCATACAGATATTTTCAGTCAGAGAAACAGAGGAAGCTCCCGAAAAAAAAGTTGCTTTATTTTATGATAGTCCGGTTTAAAGAGACGAGACGTAGGTTACTGACAGATAAAATAAAAACATGACTGTGATAGCCTTTATGATTGGTCTGATTTCTTCAAGCGGTCACTATGTTTTTTTTACTATGCGTATCTTCAAGCATTTACTATGTTTACTATGGTAACGGTTAGCGCGCATAGTCTTTTGCATCACAAACAGAAGGCATTCAAACATAAACGCGAGTTAAATTATTTTAAAAGTCTTTAAAGCTGACAGAATCATCCGGCGCTGCCGTCTCCCGACGATAAACTCCGCCTCTGTTCGTAACCACTCCTCTAGCCCGAGCTGGCCCGCTTTGGCCCAAGGTATTCGACGGGCCAGAAATCCTGGCCGTTGGCCCTGAGTAAGCCCCGATCAAGCCCCGGAAGTGACAGTGGAAACGCGTCTGGCCCTGGCACGCACTAGCACGGCCCGGCCCTGGCCCGACAGTGGAAACGCGGCTAATCTGAGTTCCAGTATTATGGGTTATTCTTGTTAGGCCCTTAACTACCTGCGTTAGATCAAAGTTATCACTTATTTGTTTGAGATTTTTCCTGGCTGATCTATCTTCCCAATTAACATTAAAATTCTGTAAACTTATGTAAATTTGATAAACTGGTATGGTAATGGCTGCAGGAGGTGAATTTGCATGAAGCCAGGTTTCAGACAGACATAGAAAATCCAAATTTGAGTCTATTAACAGATGTTGGATTTGTTCATTTTTTGATATGAGACTGCGTACATTAAGGTGTCCACCAAGTAAGCCCTTTGGTTTTATGCTGGAGTCCCATATTATTTTAGAGTTGTTGACAGTTCTGAAGACATTCCATTTCCTGTTTTTCACGACTGCTAGATTTGTCGTCAACTTCCTGTTTTGCTTTATAGTACTTCCGGTCGTAGCTGAACTACTTATGTTAGTTTTATTTTCACTTGAATGGAGATGTAACTGTAACAATTGTCGAGTTGGTGAGTTTTCACCTGCATTATTAGACCCATATGGTGATTTCTGCTGAACCGCGGTGCCGTGAATAGGATGGGCAACGTTTCCCGAGTTCCTCACCGTCGCACAAGGTGCTGGTGGAGTTAGTACGCGCGGCGCTTCCCAGGCAAACAAGCCATCTCTCCGGGAGAATCCAGATTCCTCCTCCATCGAACTAGCCGCCGCCACCGCGCTGGTCATCGGTAGATCCACGGTGCTCGCTGAGAAGATGGTAGGTGAGTCGGTTGTTCGAGTGTGTAGTTTTGTGTACATGGTGAACATACCTGAAGGTTTCCAGTGTTGCTCCTACTGTGGGTAGATGATACACAAGGTCCTGTCTGTGCTGGTGCGCTGCGCGGTCCGGGGCATGGATGGATATCTCCGGATAGTAGTAGAAAAATTGCAATTATGAACGCAAGGCTTTGTTGTTGCTGAAGTACAGTTTTGTACACTCGACCTCTTGCTTGACTGAAGAGATGTGGATGAATGAAGGTGATAGCTAAGGCATATCTCCCGAATCCGAAGTGTTTATTTACATGGCTCGCCCTCAGATGAGGTGGCCAGGATAGTTTTATGTCACCATAAGGGTAGTATCTGTCATCAAAAGTTTGTCTGGTGACGGTATAACTGATATTACTTGTAATCAGCACGTATACAAAGAGAGCTGCAGCTATACCTGACACACCCGGCGCCGCCATCTTGAATTATTTTTTGACACATCAGTTCATGTGTCAATGTGTCAATTATTGCATATTTGATACATCAGAAAAGCAGAACTTAATATTTGGTACAGAAACCTTTGTTTGCAATTACAGAGATCATATGTTTCCTGTAGCTCTTGACCAGGTTTGCAAACACTGCAGCAGGGATTTTGGCCCACTCCTCCATACAGACCTTCTCCAGATCCTTCAGGTTTCGGGGCTGTTGCTGGGAAATACGGACTTTCAGCTCCCTCCAAAGATTTTCTATTGGGTTCAGGTCTGGAGACTGGCTAGGCCACTCCAGGACCTTGAGATGCTTCTTACGGAGCCACTCCTTAGTTTCCCTGGCTGTGTGTTTCGGGTCGTTGTCATGCTGGAAGACCCAGCCACGACCCATCTTCAATGCTTTTACTGAGGGAAGGAGGTTGTTGGCCAAGATCTTGCGATACATGGCCCCATCCTTCCTCACCTCAATACGGTGCAGTCGTCCTGTCCCCTTTGCAGAAAAGCATCCCCAAAGAATGATGTTTCCACCTCCATGCTTCACGGTTGGGATGGTGTTCTTGGGGTTGTACTCATCCTTCTTCTTCCTTCAAACACGGCGAGTGGAGTTTAGACCAAAAAGCTCTATTTTTGTCTCATCAGACCACATGACCTTCTCCCATTCCTCCTCTGGATCATCCAGATGGTCATTGGCAAACTTCGGACGGGCCTGGACATGTGCTGGCTTGAGCAGGGGGACCTTGCGTGCGCTGCAGGATTTTAATCCATGACGATGTAGTGTTACTAATGGTTTTCTTTGAGACTGTGGTCCCAGCTCTCTTCAGGTCATTGACCAGGTCCTATGTAGTTCTGGGCTGATCCCTTACCTTCCTCATGATCATTGATGCCCCACGAGGTGAGATCTTGCATGGTGCCCCAGACCGAGGGAGATTGACCGTCATCTTGAACTTCTTACATTTCCTAATAATTGCGCCAACAGTTGTTGCCTTCTCACCAAGCTGCTTGCCTATTGTCCTGTAGCCCATCCCAGCCTTGTGCAGGTCTACAATTTTATCCCTGATGTCCTTACACAGCTCTCTGGTCTTGGCCATTGTGGAGAGGTTGGAGTCTGTTTGATTGAGTGTGTGGACAGGTGCAGTTAATACAGGTAATGAGTGGAGAACAGGAGGGCTTCTTAAAGAAAAACTAACAGGTCTGTGAGAGCAAAACACGCTTCTGAGTCCCATTTCACCCATCCCGGGAGAGTTTGCTGCCACAATGTTTGTGAATTATCGTAAACACATGCAGACACTTTCCCAGTTAGTCATCAATTAGTTAAGTTGTGAGGTTGTCAGCTGTGTGTTGCCATTAAACTGGTGTTAACTTGTCTGTCTTTTTTTGCTTTAGACCTGATGCCACTGAAAGAGGAGAGTCAAGAACTGAATAATATGGAAGATGAACATCATGATTTTAAGACTGAAGAGAAATCAACAAACTTGGAAAAGACTCAGAAGACCAAACCTAACAGTTATTTCACTTGCTGTCAATGTGGAAAAGGTTTCAGTCAAAAACGAAACCTTAAAACCCACATGCTGGTTCACACTGGAGAGAAGCCTTTCACATGCCGTCAATGTGGAAAAGGTTTCAGTCAAAAACGAAACCTTAAATCCCACATGCTGGTTCACACTGGAGAGAAGCCTTTCATATGCCAACAGTGTGGAACGAGTTTTACTCAAATACAAAGCCTTAAAGTCCACATGAGAATTCACACTGAAGAGAGACGTTTTGCCTGCCAACAGTGTGAAAAGAGTTTCACTCAAAAACAAAACCTTAAAGTTCACATCAGAATTCACACTGGAGACAGCCACTTCATCTGCCAACATTGTGGAAAGAGTTTCACTCAAAAACGAAACCTCAATGTCCACATGAGAATTCACACTGGAGAGAGTCCTTTCACCTGTCAACAGTGTGGAAAGAGTTTCACTCAAAGACAAAACCGTAAAGCCCACATGAGAATTCACACTGGAGAAAAGCCTCATAATTGCTCTCATTGTGGACAGAGTTTTGCACATAAACATACCCTTAAGTCCCACATGAGAATTCACACTGGAGAAAAGCCTTTCACATGCCAACAGTGTGGAAAGAGTTTCAATCAAAAACAAAACCTTAACGTCCACATGCGAATTCACACTGGAGACAGCCGTTTCACCTGTCAACCGTGTGGAAAGATTTTCACTCAAAAAAAAAATCTTAAAGCCCACATGAGAATTCACACTGGAGAAAAGCCTTAAAATTGCTCTCATTGTGGACAGAGTTTTGCACATAAAAATACCCTTAATTCCCACATGAGAATTCCCACTGGAGAAAAGCTTCACAACAGTTGTATATCTTAGGTATTGCAAGGCTGGTGCCAGTATGTCTGATCGACCCCTCGATGAAACAAAAGGCCCTCCTGAGAATTAACACTTGAACTATCTCCTGCATGTGTAACAGGAACTTCCGAGACGCAGCACACAGTGCAGCTCACACTTCACACACACTATCTCCCCTTCATCCCCCTCCTCCTCCTCACCTAAAATACACTGAAAACCCTATGCAATGTTATGTATGTACAAGAAGCAACTATGCGTGTTTGATATCATTTAAAGTGTCTCAGTGCGCCTGGTAACATGGTCTCATTCTCCCAACTATAATGAAAAGTTATAAGATATGAGAAAAGTGATGTGTCCCTTAAAGGTGTTCCCTCCCCCAGATCCTCCATTCAGACTATGTAAAACAAGAACCCATTCAAGTACAAATTCTTATCTCACAGTTGTGAACCCCTGAATAGGGAACCAAAATCTAATTATAATGACAGACGTCACCATTTGGTAAGAATATTGAATTATCTGGGTTTATAAGGAAAAGGAGCAGAAAAGTTTGGGGAGTCTGTAGGTTGACTTCCCACACAACCGCTGTGTGTAATTTTTGTTGCCAGGTAATAATTTCTACAAATTCCTCTATTTCTGAATTGTTGTTATGATATGCTTAAAGGAGAACTCTGGGCAATTTTTAAGTTAATCTTGATCGTTAGACCTTTGTGAGTACTGTCTATAGAAAAAAAAACGAACCGGATCGGTGCTTGCAACATGGAGCTACTACAGCTAATGTCCAGAGCTCCCACTCAGCTAAAACGGCTTTTTTAGACGGCTGATGAACACCGTTACTTAGAGTTTCTGATATTATCATCATTCCGTGAGATGAAATTGTCCTGAGACTGAGCGCGAGCTCATGAAGCTCCGCCCCCTGTGCCGTGCAGCAGCAGCTTATTTGCATTTAAAGGACACACACTAACGGTGCGTGTCCACTGGCATGGTGCGAGCGAAGCAAGCATTTTCAATTCATTCCTATGGAAGTCGAGCTTCACGCTCGCGCAGTGCATTTTGGGATTGACTGCGGACCGGAGAAAGCATTGAGAGCGACCGAGAGCGTCAAAAGGTTGGGCAGTTCTCTGTGAGGTTCGGGATGTGACGTCTGTTTTGAGAGTTTAAAAATATGCAAATTGTGCCGGAGTTTATGCTGGATTTAGTGCGTAGATCATTTTGTTTACAAATTAGACGCTTTGCAGTTGTTATACATGTTAAAGATTTTATTTTGGATGTGTTCTTTGTTGATTATATTGGCTGGGTGTATAAAAGTTTATAAAATTTAAAGGAAATCTTTGCTTGGTGCATTTGGAAACAAAGCTTGTCTATTTCTAAATGTAATCGCGTGCATCGCTGATAATTATACTGTCCGTGTGTTGAAAAAAAAACTTAGATTAAACACACTCGCAACAGACACACCCCAAAGCGGAGACGTTACAGCGTTACCACTGAGCGGAGTTTTGCCGCTGTAGTGGACACGCACCGTAAACAACGCGTTTTTCTGAGCACCAAAAAGTGTCAATTTAAACGTACAGTATGGGATTTTTTTCTCCACTAGGGGTCGCTAACCTCTTACAATAACAAAGGCGTAGTTTGATGACGCAACATTTGCTAAGAATTATGGATCTTGTCGTCAACGTCAAGCCGACCGATCTAATAATGTTTATGGATGACTGAATACATCGATGCTTTTATCATGACTGTGATATGAAGCAGTTCGGGATTGCTAAGAGACAGCTATCAGCTCCACACGCGACGCGAGTCCCGCGGATATAAAAGGAATATGGACATTTCATTCTACCGAACTACACGCAGAATTACTACTCACAGGTCAGTTTATTAGACAAATTAAACTTGTGAGGTAACGCAGCGCTGTTTCACTTGGTCTAACATTACACTATCACTCTAAACTGCATTTGAATGTGTTGAAATGTATGTGTTAGTTTGTCTGTATGAGACTAGCAGTAAGCTAGATCAACATTAGAATAACATACAGATCATATTCTGACATTTTATCATTGTTGAACTATATAACATTGATTAGTTTTATGTAAATGTGCTCACCTGTTTAATAAAGTACATGTAGAAGCGGTCGAAGTCTCGGACGTGGAGCTCTCGTTTATATACTGTCTATGGGAGCTCTAGGCATCTCGAAAACACCGCGCTGATATTGATTCTCGTTTTAGTTCTCCTTTTTTATCCAAAGTCTGCTTGCCATAGTCCATAATGTTTGAACGAAACAACAACAGCGTGCAGATAGACATTGCGAACTACACAGTTGTCCACGTCAGTCGCCTTGGTTATTATCAGAGGGCTCTGGTTCATAGCTCTGGTTGCCATGGCAGCACGAGCGAAACCAGGGAGAACGCGGATATGACGCCATTGACTGCGACAAAACGGAAATAAAGAAACGTGCCGTGTCTTCAAATTAAATTAAAATTTCTCCTGGTTTGAAAGTTGTTGGAAACAGTCGGGATAATGTAAGTACACAACTAAAAAAAATATATAACAGATGTAGTGATTTTTGCTATTTTTAAAGCAAAAAAGTTACATATTGTGCCTTTAAACATGCTGTAAAAAATCTGTTGGGTATTTTGAGCTAAAACTTCACATACACACTCTGAGGACATCAGAGACTTATATTACATCTTGTGAAAAGGGGCATAATAGGTCCCCCTTTAAAATTCAGAATACAAAAACATAATAAATAAAATGTTACAATCAAATACATGTTTTGTTTTTAATTTTTAATTCAGCTACCCTGGCAAATGCAAAATATAAAATACACAATGAAAAAGTTAAATTACTGTTGAATTAAATTACTATACATACTACTCCTCATCTTGGTAAGAGTGAGACAACTCAATTATCTGCCTTTTCAGCTTCTTCGCCTTGTTGTCTGGCAGGCTTTCTAGGCAACTTTCTAAGTACTGTAAAAAGCCAGTGTGTGGTGAGGAGGCTTTTCTTTTCAGGAAACCCATAGCATACTGCATGGCCTCTGTAGCTTTATCCATTTTTTTCTAATGGGCTCAGACACAGCATTGTGTGCGTTGGAGTTGTAGGAGTGAATACGGAAGTGGAAGGAGAATGAGAAGATAAGATGCTCTATGGGAACTGGGATGTTGAGGGAGCAGCCAAAACTGTTAGACAAATTGTCACAACTTTCTTCAGGGGTGCAGTGGTCACGGAGAAAGGACAGGATGTAATAATACTTCCACTTGGGGAGGTAAACCTCTTCAGCTCCTGCCCCCGATTTACTGCTCTTCAGAACGATTCCATGCTCCCGCAAAAATACAGTACGCAAGTTTTTAAATTTCCTCTTGATATCTTCCTCTGAAAAAAAAGGAACATAATACTGTAACATAAATACTCTACAGGTGATCTATAGGTGATATCACTTTTTTTTTTTTAACTATGCGTTTACACACAGTTTATATTATGAAGCAATGTGGAATCAACTGTAGAAATTACAGTTATGGACACAAGTTAAGACTGTTCTTTAACCTTTGTCCATGACTATAACGCTGTAAGAACCATGTTGTCGATAAATACTACCTTACTACAACAACATTATTGCAATAGCCATTAGAAGTTTAAAAAATATGCATAAAGCAATTTTCACAACAGGATGTACCGGTTATAACTTGTTGCTCATCTGACAGGTGCTGACAGAGAGTCTGGAAGTCCCTCGTTTTAAGGTCCCGGTGTTTATACAGCTTTGCCTTTGGGTTCCACAAGTAGTCGTGCTCTGTATAAGGACACAAAATACGAGACGGTGATGTTAGACAAACACTGTTCCAACTTAAAAAACAACAACAACAAAAAAACAATCGATGAGTGGCCCTTCATTTATTACAAGTCAGTGGTTCTCAAACTTTTTAGAGTGGCGTAAATCATCCACTTAGACTGCAGTTGACCCTTCTCCCTTAAAGGGATAGTTCACCCAAAAACGAAAATGCTGTCATCATTTACTCGTCCTCAAGTTGTTCCAAACCTGTATGACTTTCTTTCTTCTGCTGAACACAAAAGAAGATATTTTAAAGAAAGTCGGTAACCAAACGACTGATGGTCCCCATTGACTTCCATAGTAGGAAAAAAAAATACTATGGATATCAATGGGGACCAGCAACTGTTTAATTACCAACCTTCTTTAAAACATCTTCTTTTGTGTTCAGCAGAAGAAAGAAAGTCATACAGGTTTGGAACAACTTGAGGACGAGTAAATGATGACAGCATTTTCGTTTTTGGGTGAACTATCCCTTTAAGGGACAAAATTTGCCCCCTTAAATCGATTTTTCAAGTGCATTTTTGCCTTTATAAAATAAATAATGCTTTAAATTAAAAAAATGTTAAATAGAGAAGTGATTCTTTTATAAAATTCTTTTATTAAATTAAAACAGCCAGTAGGTGGCGGTAAGTCAATGTCTTTATGAGTGAGCCATCGATTCATTCATCAGAAACGAACTGTATTTATGAATGAATTATTGACTCTCACAATTCGTTCACAAAACACAGCTGTGTGTTGGAGATGCACAACAGTTCTGCTGTGGCTTTTGTTGGAACTATTATTTTGTTGCAAAATAGAGTAAAAAATACTGACAATAGCCTACTGTTTAACATCACTTAATATTACCCTTTCATTTATTGAACTTTTTCAGTTAATAAACTGATGTATTAAAAGCAATGTCACAGTTGCAATCATGTGGATATTGGGGAAACATTGTATTCTGGCTCGTATAATATATGACCAACATTTAAAACAAGGACTCACACAAGGTATGTTTTTGTATCGAAGAGAGTTTGACTCTTAAATCGATCTCTATGCACGGTCTGTGTTTATGCCATAGACTGTAAAAAAATAGGTTTATACTTGTTCTTCATGCTAGTAAGTGCTAAATCCCCACTTTTACAAAGGTACATTGTCGAGAACAGCAGTAATGTATTTAGTGCAATTTGCTAAGGAAGCCGACTCCTATGGACGCTAATAGTGTGGATGCAGTCCCTTTTGACTCAGTTTTGATTGGATGATGTCATGTATTTACGGCATTTAACCTGCTAGATATACATGTTATGCGGTAGAATTAAATAAACGGCCAATTTTGTTCGCGTACCTTCTCTGTCGCCTCAATTTGAGAACCGCCGTTACAAGTGAATTGCCGAGACACAAGTCAGGGTATCTAGTTAACTAACTATGTAGCAAATTCACCTTAAGTTAGCTAAATCCCATAGAAAGTCTATGGAGCGGTGGCTAATGGCAGTTATCAAAACCAAAAACATTCAATGTCTAAATTACAGCCTGGGCACATTAAATTTGACATCTATTGGTATTTTAAGCATTAAATTAAGTTTTGGGTTTACACATGACAACTTACCAACATAAAAAGATATTAGTTGACGCTCCTTCTCTTTGCTCCACAGCCGCTGAGAGGCCGCCATCTTGTTTGAAAATTTTCTGAAATCTCCAAGGCGGTCACGTGATCGGCAGCTAGCATTCTGATTGGAGGATCTCAGAAAGTTGCCCTCGACCGATCTAAAGTATCTAGATAGAAATATGTTGCCCATTCTCAATGAGAAAGTGCCCAAGCAACATTGCTCAAAAAGTTGCCCCGTGTATCATCACCTTTACTCTCTGCAAGATTACAACTCTGTAACATCTATTTAAAGGGATACTCCACTTTAAAATGAAAATTCTGTCATCATATACTCACCCTCATGTTGTTTCAAACCTGTATGAATTTCTTTATTCTGCTGAACAGAAAGGAAGATATTTAGAAGAATATCAGTAACCAGACAGTTTCTGGTCCCATTGACTTCCATAGTATATATTTTTTCCTACTATGCAAGTCAATGAGACCAGAAACTGTCTGGTTACTGATATTCTTCTAAATATCTTCCTTTCTGTTCAGCAGAAGAAAGAAATTCATGCAGGTTTGAAACAACATGAGGGTGAGTATATGATGACAGAATTTTCATTTTAAAGTGAAGTATCCCTTTAAATATCCAGTTCAGTTTCTATTGTATTCCACCAGGACCTGATGAGTTGTATGCACTACAGCTGTGGCCAATATAAAACTATTGTGTTTCACAAAATTTGCTGCTTCAATATTTGTAGATTATATTTTCCACGTTTCTATGGTTTACTGGAAAACAATCGTGAGCATTTCATAACTTTTAAAGCCTTTTATAAGCAAAAATATTCAATAAATGAAAAGTCAATATTTACATTGTTGACCCTTTTTCATAACATCTGCAATGCAGTCTGGAATGCTTGCCAAATCCTGACTACACTGTAAAATAGAAAAAGTTAGTTCAACTCAAATTTTCAAGGCAACCGACTGCACAGAATTTTTGAGTTGAAGATATCAACTTAATATTTTAAGTTTTGATGAACTACAATTATTAAGTTGCGTCAGCTAAGTTTTTCAAGCTCTGACAACTAAGTTTTTTTTAATTCAAGTTACTGGAACTTTCAAGTCTGTAAAAGCTTACTATTTTGAGTTCAGATTACCATCCCCTGTAACAACTTACTATTTTGAGTTTAAATTACACCGATGACCGATAAACAGTTGTATTATGAAGTATTAATTCAGAAATGTGTAAATCCCCAGCTGAAAAAGCCAAATTATCTGAACTTTCTGAATTATCTGAACTTTGAAATTAGCCAAAAATGCAAACATGCAGGCTATAACAGTAATGGTGAAACACAGCTTGCTTCTACTGAACAATCAATACCGTAGTCTCTTGACAGTAATATGACAGCTACACATAAAAGATTTGTTTTTAGTTCAAATAAAGCACTTGTGTCCTGAGCAAATAAGGCACATGTCAATAAGTTGGGGAAATCAAAAGGAACAACATAAAATCTATAAGGTGGTCTATGTGAAGACTTACAAAATATCCAAACATAATAAATGAACAGACAGGATAAAATAAATCTTCCCCATGGACAATTGCCACACCAGCAAAGATGCAGACTACAACAGCAATGCTGAAACAAAGCTTGCTTCTACTGAGAAACAATCAATAGTCTTGTGACAGTTATATGACAGCTACAAATAACAGATTTGTTTTTAGTCAAAATAAAGGAACAACATAAAAACTATAAGGTGGTCTATGTGAAGACTTATAAAATATCCAAACATAATAAATGAACAGACATGATAAAAGAAATCTTCCCCATGGAAAATGAATCACTGGTTTAACAGCTTGGCCTTGAAGCTCCGTGGACATTTCCATGAAAATGTGCTGGATAGTTTCAAAGGTATACCTGATGTCTTTTGGGAACTCCATGTTGAGGGCATAAAGCAAGCCAAAAAGATATGCAAGCGCAGTCGGTGTGTCTGGGATGTCTTTCGGGACAATGGTTTCCTCCAACACAAGGGCAATATTAATGACTGCGTCGTCATCATCATCAAGCACTGTGAGGACCCCCATCTTGATGCCTTTCATCTGTTTGTCATCTGCATCAGTTGCCTGACAAAACAAAAACACCACTGAAATAATGTCCTGTAGAAAACTAGTCAATAAAGAGTGATGTCTATTTGTGTATGGCCTCTTTGCTATACAACACTACTAAAAGCTGAAGGTCTTCCAAGCTGCACTCACCAGGCATCTAGAGAAAAGCTTCTCAGTATTCTCCCGCAGAAATATGGGAAGACCTTCCACAGCTGCCTGTCTGCGATGACTTGTGATGTTAGATGTCTGTTTTGGAAGAATATAAAGACAAACAAATACTTTTGTTTAGCTCTGTGAAATGTACTTGTGCATGTGCACTTGTGCTTGTACTTGTTCCATTTGTATTCTCAACGAACACCACTAACCAATCAGTGAGTTGCACATCTTTGAAAACGAACGTTTAGGGTTGATTTAAAGACAGGTTTGTGAATGCATGTAGCTAGCCATTCTGAAGCATGGCAGGGCCGATTCTAAATCAGCCAAAAGCTCAAGACTGGACCAATAGTCAAAATTCTGGTGTCAAACACTCTATTTCATCAACCCAGAGAGGGGGCTCAAAGTGCAAAACCGTGAACGTATCCTTTAAATATTACTGTATTAAATAGTCAATCAAGATGGAACTCGCTCACCAATGTAGCTGATTCAAAAAAAGAATTAAGTTATTTTACATCAAAAGTGCAGAGTGCTAGCTTGGTAGTTCCTTCTTGATTAATGGTTTAAATATTAGTGGACAAACTGAAGAAAAGGCCTTGTAGTCAATATAACAACCTGTTTGTCAAGCATTTCCAAAAGGGTTTCCATCTCTCGACTAAAGGCGCCCTTCCTGGCACGATACAATTTCAGCAGACGAGGGGTAAACATCTGAAGGGCAGCTTTAAATGTTCCCATCAGGTCCTTGGTGGTCACACGGGTGAACTCTTGACAAATCTGAATGAAACAAATGCAATACAAATACAAGCTGATAGTGTGATTTCATTGTTATAATTAAGACTGCAAACTCAAAGCCATGATACAAATGAACCTATACACACTATTATGAAAAAAAAACATGACACAAATGTAAACAAATGCACCAAGTTCAAGAAAAAAAAAGATGCCTTACCTGTTCTTCAAGAAATAGACTGGGCCACCTCTCCAGAACCTCTGAGACCATGGGCTCCATCTCTACAATCTCCATTCTCCTAAGTTAGAATGTGATGTCCATCTTCTGTCTGATGAACTCCATGTCCTTGTTTTTCTTCTTTATGGCTTCAAACAGTGTCCATCCTCAGTGTAGCTTTCAAGATGATCTGGTACATGGTTGACCTCACCTCGTTTTGTTTTTTTCAAGGAAAACCTTCCCTCCGGACCACCATCCCCATCATCATCATCTCTTCTTCGCCTGTTGACACCATGATCATCCGCCTCCTCCCTTCTTGATTTCCTGTTGACACCAACCTCATTACATCCAGCTTGACGTAGTTTTGATCTGTTGTTCCCCATCTTGTACTTTATGCTGGTTGTCCATCCCGCATATCCAGTATCACCACCAGGCTCTTTGAGTCAGGGATGTTTGTTGACAAGTTCAGCAGCAACAGAATCGAACTCATGTTTTTCAGGGTAGGCTTTCACAGAAAATATTTATTGTGCCAACTTGTCCGGAATCTCTTTTTTCACATCTCTGGTTACATGTAAACCCTTCCCTAATATTTCAAACGTGTCATTCCCCTTGCGGAGTATCAGTTCAACATCATATGAGAATTCGGGTACTGGGAACAGAGTGGGCCACTGTGAAACGTTTCTCCTATACGTCCGCACAACTGAAGATAAGCTGTGGATTGAGTCTGGAGATCCAATGATGGCTGTGTAAAGGGAAGAGATGGAGGATGACCGAGTTGGTGTTGGAGGTGGTGGTGATGGCATGTCCTCATTGCTCCACAGAATATGCAAGACAGCCTTTTCTGAAGGTAACTCTGCTATGTCAATCAGGTTGCAAACTGCCTGGCCAAAGTCTGAGTCTTCATACTGTATACAAAATTCACCCACAAGTTAAAGTTTTTGACGCAGTTCATTGTACAGTTCCTCTAAAGTTTCAGGAGCTTTGGTCAGCCGAATCTTACGGACGAGTTTGGGATTTATGTGGACCAGAAGCAACAAAGCCTGTGAGGACAAAAGAAGAACAGATATTTGCATGACAGTTTAAACTGAAGCCATATACAGTCATGGCCAAAAGTATTGGCGCACCTCAAGAATGGTTGGTTTTTAAGCAAAATTCGCACACTTTTGAAGGTTTTTTGATACAATAACCAAACCAGGATATTTTCAATAGCTCAACACAACTGAAACAACAATTGGTTTCCCCAAATATAACAGAATATATCACCAAAATACTGCGGGAAGTGAATACTGCATGGTCGAAAGTATTGGCACCCTTCACAACAAGTGTCTTTTGCCATGATAAAAGCACACTTTTCATTGTTAAAATCCAGTGCTAAGGTTATGGGTAGTCAGACGTCAGCTGTGGTATCACACCTGAGAAATATCAGCCCATTTCTAATGGACAAAAATCTCCAGTTTACTCTCTGTTGGTTTATATGGACAGTATGAGGTTTTCTTCAAGTAGAATTGAGTTTATTATCCTTTAGAAATGGGCTTATACTTCTCAGGAATGCTACCACAGCTGACGTCTGACTATCCATAACCTTAGCTGTGGATTTTAACAATGAAAAGTGTGCTTGTATCACTGCAAAAAGACAGTTATTTTGAGTGCCAATACTTTTGACCATGCAGTATTCACTTCCCGCTGTATTTTGGTGATATTTTGTGTTGAATTTGAGGAAACCAATTTTTGTTGTTTCAGTTCTGTTGAGCTATTGAAAATATCCTGGTTTGGTTATTACATAAAAACACCTTCAAAAGTTTGTGAGTTTTGCTCGAAAACCAACACATCCGCAGGGGTGCCAATACTTTTGGCCATGATTGTACCTTGAACACTTAAAATCAAGTCATTAACACATGACAAAATTATGAAAACATACAAATTGAAATGTGCTTACCATTTCAATTTACTGCAGTAGCCAAGCCCTTGGGGTCACCATCAAAGTTCTAGCAACTTGGTATGCAGCCAATGGGTGGTAGTCGTTTAAAGTCTCTGGATCCAGGATCTCTAAACCTGAGTGACAGTTATCAATGAGTTGGTAAGACCGATAATGTTCCATGTACCAAGATGATAACCTTGTGGTAACAAAATACACTTTCCACCAATATGTGTAGTATTCTAAAGAATTCTGGCAGTTCACTGCATTCACCCGCAGACACTATCATGTCCCTCACATACTGGGTCCCATATAAATGTACTTCTTTGGCAAGAGACACATCATTTTCATTTGGGTACTTCTTTTCTAGTACTGTCCTGAGCTTTTCATCTAAAGATGATATTTTCACTCTATCTACACTCACCTAAAGGATTATTAGGAACACCTGTTCAATTTCTCATTAATGCAATTATCTAATCAACCAATCACATGGCAGTTGCTTCAATGCATTTAGGGGTGTGGTCCTGGTCAAGACAATCTCCTGAACTCCAAACTGAATGTCAGAATGGGAAAGAAAGGTGATTTAAGCAATTTTGAGCGTGGCATGGTTGTTGGTGCCAGATGGGCCGGTCTGAGTATTTCACAATCTGCTCAGTTACTGGGATTTTCACGCACAACCATTTCTAGGGTTTACAAAGAATGGTGTGAAAAGGGAAAAACATCCAGTATGCGGCAGTCCTGTGGGCGAAAATGCCTTGTTGATGCTAGAGGTCAGAGGAGAATGGGCCGACTGATTCAAGCTGATAGAAGAGCAACTTTGACTGAAATAACCACTCGTTACAACCGAGGTATGCAGCAAAGCATTTGTGAAGCCACAACACGCACAACCTTGAGGCGGATGGGCTACAACAGCAGAAGACCCCACCGGGTACCACTCATCTCCACTACAAATAGGAAAAAGAGGCTACAATTTGCACGAGCTCACCAAAATTGGACAGTTGAAGACTGGAAAAATGTTGCCTGGTCTGATGAGTCTCGATTTCTGTTGAGACATTCAGATGGTAGAGTCAGAATTTGGCGTAAACAGAATGAGAACATGGATCCATCATGCCTTGTTACCACTGTGCAGGCTGGTGGTGGTGGTGTAATGGTGTGGGGGATGTTTTCTTGGCACACTTTAGGCCCCTTAGTGCCAATTGGGCATTGTTTAAATGCCACGGCCTACCTGAGCATTGTTTCTGACCATGTCCATCCCTTTATGACCACCATGTACCCATCCTCTGATGGCTACTTCCAGCAGGATAATGTACCATGTCACAAAGCTCGAATCATTTCAAATTGGTTTCTTGAACATGACAATGAGTTCACTGTACTAAAATGGCCCCCACAGTCACCAGATCTCAACCCAATAGAGCATCTTTGGGATGTGGTGGAACGGGAGCTTCGTGCCCTGGATGTGCATCCCACAAATCTCCATCAACTGCAAGATGCTATCCTATAAATATGGGCCAACATTTCTAAAGAATGCTTTCAGCACCTTGTTGAATCAATGCCACGTAGAATTAAGGCAGTTCTGAAGGCGAAAGGGGGTCAAACACAGTATTAGTATAGTGTTCCTAATAATCCTTTAGGTGAGTGTAGTTTAAATACAAAAACCTCCTGCACACAGGCACTGTATGTAAAACATACAGTAGATACAAGATAATTGAAGATGAATTGATCAAACAAACAATTTGTTGTGTGTGTTGTGGATTTTTAAGAAAAACGTTTGTTTCGCTTCACATATTCAATTTAACAGCATTAGGTTGAATAAGTTAAACTTTGTAACTGAACAGCCCACATAGTTTTGATGCTTAAATTATGTTCTAAATTAAACAATCCTTTTTCATCATTGATGCGAGTAAAAGTATCCTAGACGTCATTCTAGCGTTATGCACAACCATGCTATAATTAGCCAAGCAACTATAAAACTTTGAATTTACACAAATAGGCTGAATTACCTGTCGAGAAGAAAGCAGGCAACTTCAGCGTCCCTTTTTAAATCCTTGCTCCTCATGAGCTCTTTCCATCTGGGAATAGTCACTCCAATATTTACTTTGGTCTTGTTGAATTATGGGGTGAGATTTCGGTCACAATTCTGCGCGCGCAAGATCACATTTTGAGCGTGCAAAAGGGCATTTCGCACGCGCGTGAACTGAGTTTTGCGGAGAAATGTTCGTCTCGCAGATAAGAAAATATTGCGAGCGAACGAAAATCAATTTTGCATTTAAAATAAGTATTTGGATGTGCGCGGACGTTCTCTTTCGCGTGTGCAAAGTTTCACTTTCTTGCTCCTTTCATACCAGCCGTGAGCGCTCTCTAAGCGCAGACGGCTCACTTGCTCAACACAACTCAGCGTTACAATATGCCATAATTCCAGCCAATCAGAGATAAGACTGCTAAATTCTGATTGGCTGGCTTGAAAACCAATCACAAGACTCCCTGCATCACCGACTGCGGAAGAGAACTAGTGCAGTTGAGTAAAGTTGGCAGTAAATTCACAGATTCGAACTTCCCGGGTCAATAACTCGTGAGCTAAACGTTGTTACTGCACAAATAACACCTCTTTTTAATCGTAGTAATGTAGACAAGCAGCTACAACCTAATTTTCCTCCAAACGAGCTTTCCCTCGCAGTGGACAAAATACATTGATCTCTACGCGCAGGCGGCAGCGAGACAGATCCGAAGGGACCGTCTGAAAAGTGCAAAACCCGAAAAGCGTTACTACGAAAACAGTCAATAACTTCACTGTCACACACTATAGTGTCATCAAATTCAGTTCACACATCACTGCTGTCCTGATGGTTATACTACAACACTTATTTTGTATAAATATCGTTTTGCATATTTTTTATGATTATTATTTATGAAAAATATTCAAAAACTTCACTGTAATTCACTGTATTGTTGGCAAATTCAGTTCACACATCACTGCTGTCCTGAAGGTTATACTACAAGACTTATTTTGGGAAAAATATAGATTTTAAATTGTATATATTGTAAATGTAGAAGTTTTATGATTTTTATGAAAAATATTCAATAACTTCACTGTGATTTACTGTATTGTTGCCAAATTCAGTTCACACATCACTGCTGTCCTGAAGGTTATACAACAACACTTATTTTGGTAAAATATATATATTTTAAATTGTATATACAATTGTACTGTAAATGTATAATTTTTATGTACTGTATTGTTGCCAAATTCACTTCACACATCACCGATGTCCTGATGGTTATACTACAACACTTATTTTGGAAATTTTTTTGTTTTTTTAAGTTGTATATATACAATTGTAAATGTATGATTTTTTTTAATGATTTTTATGAAAATATTCAATAACTTCACTGTAATTCACTGTATTGTTGCCTAATTTAGTTCACATATCACTGCTGTCCTGAAGGTTATACTACAACACTTATTTTGGGAAAATATATATTTTAAATTTTATACAATTGTAAATGATGTCTTTTTAATTCTTAAAGCGAAGCTTGAATTTTCAGGTATGTTCCTCCTTGGCTAATGTATTTTTAAGATGGAGGCGCAACATGGCTGCCGCTATTCGAGCGACTCACTCGTATGTATTCTAAATGGCAGATTCTACGCTTACGAGAATACTTGATTAGTTGGTGGAAGTAATTACACATGAATGAGCACATATAATTTAGAAAGAAAAAAGTGATTTTTTCTAAAAATCAACTTAAAAAATTACACAGTGTAGCTTTAAAGAAAATCAGATTTTATTTTTTTCATAGTATCGACACTTTCATACATTTTCATTGACACTTTATTTATTGCTGACTTTATTAAATCATTGTAAATGCTTAACAGGATGGACATCTGTCACAGACAAATATAATAATGTTGTAATCAGAAGATTACAGAAAAGACAAACACACTGAACCACAACGACCAGGTGACATGCAGAATAATTAGCCTACTTTTTTTTGTCAATACCTTTTTAGCATTAACATTAACATTTTTTTTTTTTTTTTTTGTTATCTTCTACTGATTCTTGTGAAAGATATACTGTATGCATTTCAATGCTGACACATGTGAATTGTGCTTTAATAACTCATTCAGTCTTTTTAGTAATTCTCAATCTTTTTCATCACATAATTGGACAACGTATTAAAATATATATTTCACCATGAATTCCCATGACATCATCTATTATATATATTTCTATGGACTGTGGATATTGGATAACAGATTGAACAGGACTTTTATTTTGGTCTGACGATATGACATCATAAAGCTGCGCCGTGCTCCTGCAACTCCTGCAACAAAAAGGTTTGTGGTTTTACGCATTTAAAGAGTTTAAATCGATATACGTCGATTTGATAGTTTTTACAAGAGGTATGTGACCATGTAAATACTGAACATTTGTAAAATGGTTAATAACAATATTACTTTTTTCGTGTGAGTAAAGCTTATTAGAATGTGAGTAACAGAAAATTTGCGTCTCATTTCGCGCACTATATCGTGTATCAGTTTATTGTAAACACGAATTCGGGTTTTGGAAAGTGGTGATGGAGAAACGGAGCTTTTCGAGTCAACTGAATCTAATGCTTTGCCAAATGACTCACTGATTTGAAGCGCTTGAATCACCGCGCGCTGACGAATCCTGCCGCTCAAAACAGTGTAAAAATACAACGAAAACACAAATATTATGATTAATAATGACAACTTTCATGAACAAATCGCAAATGTTTTTATGACGACGTAATCTGTTAAAGCTACAAAACATTAAATATGAAGTGTCTGTATAATTTGTTTTTTTTATTATTATTATATTGTAGCGCTTGTTTTGAGTGATTTTTGTCTAGTCAGTTTAAGTCCATTAACTCTGACTCTGACTGACTCCCTCACCAGTGCGCTGAACTAGAGCTGATTGAGACGCACTCAGAGATTTACTGTGGATTTATTTTTCTTTCTGTTAATTATTCTCATTTTAAACATGACAAATTGTCCAAACACACAGGAAAACTCCTGGAGAAACATCTGAGATCCACGTGACAATATTATAAAGATGGCGTTTATTAAACAGGAGAGTGAAGACATAAAGATTGAAGAAGTGTTCAGCGTGAAACATGAAGATACCGAGGAACAAACAGGTTAGTTTCATTCGGTCCTTAATAAAATGATCTACAGAAATTAATGATAGAAGAATGTCATATGAGTGTCCTTATTAAAGCGGTTTTATGTGACATGGAGCGGATCTTCTCATGTGGACAGTTGAGATCACATGACCAGACACATGGAAATTAAGTGTTTCGGCATGAACTTTAGAGGACCTGTACCTTGCATTATATGGACTAGATATAGGCCTGATAGTGCTCCGGCGCCACGCTGGATTTCCGGCGTACAGACGTGTCTGTGAAAAAAAAAAAATAATCAGGTTCACGTTCGCGTGGACGTTCACAATTCCCAAGATCTGAGAGGCGCTTTCACTAAACCACACCAGTAAGCCTACTTCAGCCAATCGGTAATAGGGTAGGGGTTGGTCTTGGGTTTTGGCCAATCAGATTGATTCAGCAGTCACTCCACGTGTGAATTTCTTTTGTGTTTCCCATACACTACGAATGTGTTTCCCACACTGGCAACGTGAAACGTAGCCAAAGTCATGGAGTGCAATGAAGCCAGGGGAAGACACCAAACTTGTCGATAAAGACATAAAGAATAGAATTGAAGAAGAATTGAAAAGGAAAGGTTCTGCTAACCCAAAAACCTTTTCAAAAAGGAATAAATAAAGGAAGGGGAAAATGTTTTCTGTAGTAAACTGTTGCTTATTTTTATTTATTTCTCACTGTTTTTTCAGTTCTTGAAGCACTTTAAATTATTGCCAAGTATTGCAGAGTCCTGCACGGGTTCGGGTACCCGCGGTGACCCGCAAATTTTGCTCAAACGGGTGAGAAATATCCAACTGTGTCGGATACAGGTGCAGGACGGACACAGGGGAAACACGGGTTTAAAACAATCATGTGCAAACGAAAAAATATTTCGTCACCACTTTTGAATAAGAAACAATATCAAGACTATAAAACTCGTCAAAAAACGCGCACACACTCAAACCACCTGACTGCACATCACATTTTTGACTTTATTGATTCTGCTTTTATTCGTAATGCAATGGACCGGTCAACGGGACATAAATTAATCCTTAAAGAATAGGACTTTATGGGACATTTGCACAAAAAGAATAAATAACTTACCGTAGCCTATTTTATAAGTCGCTCCGGAGTCGCATATCAGTCAAAAAATGCGCCACGAGGAAGAAAAAAACATATATAGCCTAAGTCGCACTGGACTAAGTCGCAGTTTTTTAGAAATTTATTTCACACAAAAAAAAAAAATTACAGACAGTTCTCCGCTACCGACGTGAGCGCTCTAAAGCGGCACTAAAAGAATGTTTTAAAACTTTAACAGAGACCTCAAACTGAAAGCACAAAGCCTGTCTTTAAATTTAATTTCGTTTTGTATTAATTGTATCTTAATTTTAACCGATGTTTCATCAACAAATTGCCAAATTAAATTGGATTTAATAAATAAGAAGTAAATATAGGCTATTAGAAAATAGATAATCAGGACACGGAGGCGCTGGCGAACCTGGAGCTCATCTCATAAATGAACTGAAACTTAGCGTAGGCCTATAAGGTAGCCTATTGCCTCACAGAACTGAGACATATAGATAGCTTGAAATGTCTACTTTTATCCAGAACAATTCAAAACAAAAGAAAACAGACTGCGCTGCTTATGTAATTCGTATGAAATGTGCATTTCTCTCTGGCGCTGCGAAGATCGCGATTCGTCAACTTCATCTGTCTAGCCGACACTGACATATAAAAAAATAACTGTTTTATTAGTAAACAATTAAAATGTCTCCTGCTATATTTTACATATTTGCCTGTTCCTTACAAAACACTGACAGTGGGGTTTTTGACTGGGTTTTTTTTTTTTTTGAGCAGCTGCGGACAAATTCTTTCGACACACACACACAATATTACATCACACTCTGCGCTTATGTTTTAAAAAGATAATTTAACATATAAATAAAACATTTTAAATAGCCCACTTAAAGTGTTTATTACAAATAAATGACTAAATGCTAAAAATTAATACATTTTAATGAACAAACATATGCGTTGCATTTACAATTCTGTGAAAACAGGGGGTGCTGCAGCACCCCCACTTCCCGCGGCCTTTCCAAGGAAGCACGCAGATAACTGTGGTAACAAACCAAGCAGTTCTATCAGTATTTTTCAAATTTAACACTGTTAAGTATGTGTGGTGTGCAGGGCGTGTTTGAACCCCAAATTGTCAGCTGATGTAGGCTAGACGAAATTGCGTGGCAGATATAGTGTTGTAGCCGCGTCTGTTATTAGGCTAGGCTAGGGCCTACTCAGTTTTGTGGTAACGTTAGCACTGTTCTTCATGTACCGGCCTTTTGACAGCTTCGGCTGAAGTTGTCCTTGTGTTAATAGTCGTGTAATAACTTCTGTATGACCTGGCAATAAACACTTTTATAAGTGTGTGTGTCTATAATGTGATAGTCTAAACTGATTTGATTTCGGTTGTGGGTCGGGTGGTCGGTTCTATTTTTAGCGGGTCGGGTCGGGTGCGGATTTTAATTAGTGCTGCTGTCGGAAAACGGGTCGGATTCGGTTTTAAGCACTGCGGGTACGGGCGGGTGCGGATTTACAATATCGGACCCGTGCAGGACTCTAAATTATTGTTCTCTTAATAGCAAATGGTTTTGAATAAACAAATTGAGTGTTGTATTACATACGGTTTTGTTGCACAGTTAGTTTAAAAAAATATTTAAAATAAATGGTGCATATTTTGCAGAAAAATGAATATCTCCTTGTTCATGCCCTTAAGTCAATGGTTAGGCTACTAATCAATTCCTAGTTTACTTTGGAGTATTATAATTGCCACCCACTGACATTTCTTGGTATGGCTGTAGTATCTGTAGTCTCATATACAAGCAATAATGCAGGTAAGTGACTAGTTAAAAGGAGGGATGGATTAATGAACAGGCTACCAGGCCCAGGGTCCCAAGAGCGCTGGTGCTCTACACAAAGATGCTACTCTAATATAGGCTTGTATTGGGTTTATTCATCTCATGTCTGAATGATGTCCATTTATATTCACAAAAGTCACCAGAATCTATCATTTAAGGAACTATTTATCAAAATGTTCTCCCAGGGGAGCACACCCCTGGATCCTGCTTGACAATTATTGTTGATCAGGGCATATATCTTGGCTTAGGGGCCCGCTTACCTCCCAGGGAAAAAAAGTTCAGGTCTCAGGATTTGTTTCTATTATCACCCCTGTGATATTCTGAAGAAATAAAATCATGTGAGTAAATGATGAGAGTAAATTAATTTTGGATGAAGTATCCCTTTAACTATCACCACAGCCCCATCAAGTACCTTTCACTAAACCAAAGATTAAAACCAAAAACAGTAGGCCTAATATTAATGATAATGTTTACATTTTTTGAAAGGTGGCCATTATTACAATATTGTTGGGGAAAAAAGTAGTAGTTACAATTATTATTCTGATGTATTGACATCCATATTATTTTAAGTCCTAAACAAGTCAGTCATTTCATTTGACATGAGATCGCTGCAGTTAGCAAATTACAACAAGCCTACAATCCAAATGTTTCTACATTTTTTTTTTCTCATTCTTTAGGCACTCTGTAAAAAAATTACCTGTAAATTAACGGTAAAATACTGGCAACAGGTTTTCCAGCTGTGTACCATACATATTCATTACCGTAATCTAAATTACAACATTTCTGTAATTTAAATGTAAAATACTGGCAGCAGGGCTTCCAGCTTTGTAACGTAATCCTGCAGTTTCATTACTGTATTCTAAGTTACTCTTTATTAACTTTAATATTTATATCTGTACTTGTTTAATGTCTTTATTTGTACAGATAAACTGGTATTGTAATAATTAATTTAGAAGATTTTCCCAAGAAAAAAACAGCTCGAGAGGGCATTTATTTTATAGCACACAATTTAGAGACAGTTCTGAACAAAAGAGCAAATCAAAACTGAACCACGTCCAATAGAATAATCCATATTTTGTGTTTACCTAAAAACAGTCTTTAAGAAATAGTAAATAATGTGGAAACCTTTGAAGTTTATTTTAGTTTAATAAAAGTCAATAGAAGTCAAAACTTGGATTTGGTACAGGAACAGGCCAAGAATGTGCTTGGGGTGTACATTCCGTAAAGAATGTGAAAATTAACGTTTTGAAGTCCAGTGTTTTAGTTAGTTAAAGTCCAGTGAAGTCAAAACCTTGCAAGTAATTAGAACAGGAACAGGCCAAGAACATTCCAGAATCTTCAAATTGATGCAGGTGTAGTCTGAAAGATAAAAAAAAATGAAGAATTTAGATTAACTTTAAGGAGAAAGTAAATGGGGAGACATTTTGAGCTTAAAAAAGAGATGGCAGGCTTTTTTATTACCAGCATGGTACAATGATGCCTGTCACAAAAAGGGCTTTACTGCACATAACTCTGGGTTATTGTTCTTTCTAAAACCTATTTTAACAAAGGTAAACTTAAGGTAAACTAAACTTAAACACATTGGCCCTCATTTATCATTCTTGCGTAGAAACGGGCGTATATGTTGGTCCTCTCACCGCCTGATTTATGAAGCTGTGCGTACCTTTGAAATCCAGGTGTACGCAATACCTGCCCTTGATAAATGCCGCGGCTGAAAACGATCGTCATTAGAATAACACGCCCCTATATATTCAAGTCTCCACTTCCCCCACGCCCTCATTTTACGCCATGGACACACGGAAGACGGCAAAGAAGAGAAACTTGGATGAGCAAATGACCTATCACAATGCATTATTTTACAGCACGTGTTTTGAAACAATTAGCATTTAATTTCGTATCATGTCACATGTATTGGGGTGTACAATAGTGATGATGATGTGATGTGGAGTACCATTCATTCACATTAAGAATTGCATGACAATTTGTAATATTCTTCTACTTATTATTATGATTTTTATTATTAATGATGCTTATTGTTATTTAGAAGTTATTATTATTATTTGTATTATTATTAGCCTATTATTATTTAAATGAAGAAGAATGTCATTTTTATTATTTTGTCAGTCTGAATTATTTTTTGGTCATTGAAAGCCTTTCATTACTGAACCCAGTCCGTGCACACCTGCCGGGTCTAACCCTGGCCTAACCATCGTTTCAAAGAATAGTACAACGGCGAGCGCGTCGAGTATAAACGCCTCGTCGTTTGGGGAGGTGCGCGCGCAGTCTGCGGAGACTCACGCTACGGAGCCAGGCGAAAGTATAAACAAGGCTTGAAACGTCAGGTAAAGCGCACAGGCTCGCAACTGAAGGAATACATATGCCTACTAATCAAATGCTTTGGTAAAGTCACACAAATTAAACACTGAAGTCCATGTTGCACAAAAATAAACACTGAAGTTTATAATTACTATGCTGTTGTTTTTTTACAGTGGGTCATAATATATCATATCTTTTAGTTTGTCGGTTCGTTTTGTGGTGTTAGGAATAGTTTTTCTGCGCATTTCCGCACTGACTCAGAACGTGCGTACACCACCTCCTGAGCTGGCGTAGGATTTGAGCGTGCCGTACGCCAACGTCCATAATGATAAATCTCAAAGTCACCGTGGTTTTGGGTGTACGCCAGGTTTACGCTGGAAATTTGGTGTACGCACTTTTGATAAATGAGGGCCAATATCATAGCCTTTATGGGTCATTAGCAGCATTCATAATCAATGGAAATGACACCACAAATATGCAAATAACCCCTGGGAAAATTATGAGCAATGCGAAACATGGATCAAGATAGAAAAGACCCAGGGTTAAACAGTTAGTTCATCTAAAAATAAAGCTGAAACATACCACAGACAGATGTTGCTGGGGCTTGGGAGGGTGTCGTAGGTGGACCTTATGAGGAAACTCAGCCTGGCTTGGGGGATCTTCCACATGTCGGCCGAACCTACAGTCCTGCTTATTACTCCTTCCCAGGTCATCCAGTGTCCTTGCTGGTGTTGGCTAAGGGCTTTGATCTGATAGGTCTCCTCCTCTGTCCTGACCACCTCGGAAATCAATAGCTCTTTCTTCTCCTTCCTTGTAACTTTGGACCACATCTTCAGAGCAGTCCCCCACCCCAGGCCAGTTCTCCCTGACTGTGTCCTGCCAACAATTTCTTGGTGTTTCAGCCTGCTGATAGCCTGGTCGAATGCTAGATCTGCCCTCCACTTGCAACCTGTTCGGACTGGGGCTTTGGTGTTCTTCACAGATGGGTCCGACAAGTCCTTCAGGCCATCCTTTATCCAAATATTTTTGGTTTGCAGTAACCGCAAAAAAAAAAGAAAAAAAGGGTCGGTAGGTAGGTCAATTTTTTTTATATATATATATATATATAAAAAATATATATAAAAAAGTATATTTTTTTATTTTAAAAAATCTGGGGGGGTTGGGGGAGAACATTTTTCAGCGATGTCTAGGGTCTGTTTACACCAGGCCACTTCATGCGTTTTCTCAGATCGGATTGCAATCTGATTTATCAAAACGATTCCATTTACACCTGGTTACATAGGCTAAATGTTTTTTGTTTTTTCTGCGGATATATATCCGATCTTCAATTCCCGCTATATGCAGATTTAATGGAGTGCACGTCACCGAAAGCAACAGTTATGAGATACATTATTTTATTGATCATCAGCTAAAATTTCTGAATCAAAGCCCGCAATAAGAGAAAGCGGAAACAGCCCTGATAAGATAATTTCGTTTCTTTACATTTAATGAAGATGATTGTGTGTTAAGCGTCTGCGACTTACTTTCACTTTGATTTGCGATAGCACGTTGATGCTCAGCTTCTCATCTGCGGCGATGCATGTTGCAGTAGCGTCGTCATATCTGACTAAAACATGACATATAGCCTATAACACGCTCTTGCATGTTTATTTTTTAAGAAACCATATTCAACAACATATAAAAATGAAATAATCTTTAGAGTAAAGCCGCAGCAATCATTACCAAGCGCGAACCATTGACAGTGAATGAAACGAAGCGAACTTAGCCTGCAGGCCGTAGTGTGACATGCGTAAACCAATGGTGTAAACATAATCATAGATGACGCGCCACAGGTTTTTATTTAAAAGAAAGAATGTAGCTTATGTTTGTATGTAGGTCTAGGCAATTTATATTCACAATACTTAACTAATATTATTTTATTGCATTTGTATTAGTTGTTTGAAGAGTTAAAAAAAATCAGTCGGTCTTAACGCAAGTTTACAACCGGCAAGTCGGTCAGACTAAAAGGGAAAAAAATAAAATAATTGGGTCGGTACTAAATTGACAGGGTCGGTCGGGTTACGGCAAACAAGAATATTTTTAAGGATGGCCTCAGCTCTAGAACAAGCCTTGCCTTCTCCTGTCTGTAGCCCAACAGGATTGACCTCAGTGGCAGTTGAAGTGCATTCCTCCCAAACAGGCCAACACTGGAGAGGCTCCGGGGTAAGCCCAGCCACTTCCTGATGTAGTTGTTGGCTTTTGAATCCATCTCAGTAAAAAAAACATACTGCCAAAGGCGGCAATTTCAAAAAACTAAAGTTACTTCATAAAATAATCCAACAAACGCACTTATTTTACATTTCCCTCTATATAAGGGTCACTTTTTCATAATGAAAGAACAAAAATATGCAACCAGCTGCAAACACGCACGCACATGTGTAAGAAATTGTAATTTTAGAAAACGGTTCAGCCGTCATTTTCTGCTGTAAATTTACAGCAATTTTTTACAGTGCAGTTTCACTTGTATAAAAATTAACCCCTAAGAAATGACCCACATGCTCAACCCAGCTTTTGAGTTTCTCGATTCCGGTGATTAATTTGAGATGGATCCTCTTCCAGGAGATGCCAGTTTTGAATTTTTGCATTCCGCCATTTGTTTTTAAACAATCCAAGATCAACAAGTGCATTACATGGTGACAGTGTGTGCGTGCATTCGATACAGAGCCAGCGTGAGCTTTCGCATATGTATTTAGAGGTTATGTTTTGCTATTGGCCCTGAACATATTTATTTTTGACCAATTGCTTTCTTAAGTTCAAAAGCACTCTGTATGTAACCATCATAGAGTGAAAGTTGATAATTTGCACGTGTTTTTAAAAGATACATTTTTATTAATTACAGTAATTAATTATTTACTTATTCATTATTTACTTATTCATTTATTTACGGTAATTTGGTTTAATTAAAATAATCTCATTATTGTCTGCACGGAGACTATTCCATTTTATTTATCCATGACAAATGCATTTTTTTATCATTTATAAGTGTGGTCCAATTATTTGTTTGCATTATTTAGGCATTATTTTATTTCTTTGTAGAGAGGCTACACGAGGCCTCCCTGTTAGATCATCCCTAGAGCTGGAGGCACTCCCCTTATTAGGGTCCCCTTTTTAGATTGCCCAGCCTCCTCAATGCTTTAAAGTACTGTGTAGATCCAGGATTGAGTAGAGTTATTCCCCTCATTTGCAAGGGTTTAATAAGTGTTATGCTGAGTTCTACTCTCTAGGATGCCCGTCCCTATGATCTGGTCTGTGAGTGACTACTTCCACTATTGCAGTGCTCCCTGTAATGTGCCTCCACTGGTGAGGCAGATAATGTGAGAGACTCTGTTTAGGAAACAGACAGGTTGTTGGCAAGATCGGTCAGTAAATTAGACCAGGTCAGCCTCTCTGGTGGCATGTGGGGTTGAATTTGTCCTCATCAGAAAGTGACTGGACGGGACTACTTCCCCTGTCCATATTCCCTTAAAGGAACCCCTTCCATGGTAGTTGGTTCCAAACCTTTGAGCGGCCGTGGTCGGCCTTCATTGTTTTGGAGGCCTCTTTGAGGCTTATAGCTTGGGCAGTGGCCGTAGGGAATACTGTCACTGACTGCCTGTAGGTGAGTTCCCTTTTGAAAGGGAACATCTCAGGTTACGCTCACCGTAGGCTCACCCTGTGGTCTGTGATGGGGACACTATACTTTCAAAGACCACCGTCCTTGGATGAGACGTTAAACTGAGGTCCTGACTCTCTGTGGTCATTAAAAATCCCAGGATGTCCTTCGGAAAAAGAGTAGGGGGTTTAACCCTGGCATCCTGGCCAAATTTGCCCATTGGCCTTTATCCATCATGGCCTCCTAATCATCCCCATATACTGATTGGCTTCATCACTCTGTCTCCTCTCCACCAATAAGCTGGTGTGTGGTGGGCGTTCTGACTTTGTAATGTCAGTAAGAGAGAATAATAATACAGAACTAAACTTTTAATTTAAATAAACAAAAACATTTAAATATGTCAGTGTTGCTTTGGATAAACAATATATAAAACTGCCAACTGCTTTTGACAGCGACTCAAGTCACAAGCTCAGCTTCTTGTTTGTCTTCTCACCGGAACACGCACAGCATCGGAGTTGCTTGCGCGTTCACGATAGCAGCTTGAGTTTCGGTCTGCTGAAGAGGTGCTTTTCTATGGCGAGCAACTTCTATGTTAGGCTTGTTCCAACGGTGACAAGTCAAAGGTCTGAAGAAGAACGATTCAGTGTAATTGCCGTTCGAAGTCGCTTCATTAACTTCAACTTCAAACTTGTTGAACATATTGTCATATGTACAGGAAACAGTCGTCACACAGTACAATAAAATTCTTATTCTGCAAATCCTTTAATTAAACTTTCAAATTCTGTATAAACTTAGACTATTAGCTCTTGCTCTGCTCAGAGAAAAACTGTGTGTGCTCTTTGGCCATGGTGAGCAGCCAATAGCAACGTTGCTGATTAATTTTTCTACCATCAATACATATCCCCTTTTAAACCAGAGAGACGGTTTAAACCAAAGAACGGACCCCTGGCTTCTTGCAGCTTTGTTACCGTTCGGTCAGACAGAACAAGAAGTCTTCCAAACACCTCACATGCTTAGTTTTATCTTGTTTTGCACAATTGAATGAGCTGGAGTTTCGGAAATTGCATTTGTTCTTGTTTTGCCTCCAGTGCATTGCATGTAGGGCTGTTGTGTCTGACAAGCTGCCCAACTGTAATGATAACCCGATGCACAAACAAGTGTATGCGCAAATCAGGCTACTGAGTCCTATTTCACCCATCCGGGAGAGTTTGCTGCCACAATGTTTGTGAATTATCATAAATGCATGCAGACACTTTCCCAGTTAGTCATCAATTAGTTAAGCTGTGAGGTTGTCAGCTAAAACTGGTGTTAACTTGTATTTGTCTTTTTTTGCTTTAGACCTGATGCCGCTGAAAGAGGAGAGTCAAGAACTGAACAATATGGAAGATGAACATCAACATTTCAAGACTGGAGAGAAATTAACAAAGATGGAAAAGACTCACTCACGAAGAAGAGCTCAGAAGACCAAACCTGACAGTTATTTCACTTGCCTTGAGTGTGGAAAAAGTTTCAGTCAAAAACGAAGCCTTAAATCCCACATGGTAGTTCACACTGGAGAGAAGCCTTTCACCTGCCAACAGTGTGAAAAGAGTTTCACTCAAATGAAAAGCCTTGAAGTCCATTTAAGAATTCACACTGGAGAAAAGCCTTATACTTGCTCTCACTGTGGACAGAGTTTTGCCCATAAACACATACTTATTTCCCACATGAGAATTCACACTGGAGAGAAGCCTTTCACCTGCCAACAGTGTGGAAAGAGTTTCAATCGAAACCAAAACCTTAATGTCCACATGAGAATTCACACTGGAGAGAGTCCTTTCACCTGTCAACAGTGTGGAAAGAATTTCAATCAAAAACAAAACCTTAATGTCCACATGAGAATTCACACTGGAGAGAGTCCTTTCACCTGTCAACAGTGTGGAAAGAATTTCAATCAAAAACAAAGCCTTAAAGCCCACATTAGAGTTCACACTGGAGAGATTCCTTTCACCTGTCAACAGTGTGGAAAGAGTTTCACTCAAAAACAAAGCCTTAAAGCCCACATGAGAATTCACACTGGAGAAAAGCCTTTCACCTGCCATAAGTGTGGAAAGAGTTTCAATCGGAAAAAAAACCTTAAAGCCCACATTAGAATTCACACTGGAGAAAAGCCTTATACTTGCTCTCATTGTGAACACCGTTTCACTCAAAAAAAAAACCTTAATTCCCACATGATAATTCACACTGGAGAGAAGCCTTTCCCCTGCCAACAGTGTGGAAAAAGTTTCACTCAAAAAAAAAACCTTATTTCCCACTTGAGAATTCACACTGGAGAAAAGCTTTACAACTGTTGTAAATCTTAGGTTTCACATTATCATTCACACTGGAGAGAAACTGTTTTTTGGAAGAAAAAAACGTTAACGTGATCAGTGTGGAAAGAGTTCCCTTACGAGAACGTTCTCTTGTACTGCGTTGCAAATGCTGTGGGAAAACTCCTTTTCTCGAGAATATTGAAGCCTTTATTTTAAAATGCATTGCACCTGCACAGCGAGAGCGAGCTGATTGGCTGTGCTGCAGCAACTGCACAAACCTATGGCTAGTGAGCAGGAGCGTGTGATTCAATAGGAGTGTTTGGCGCCCTGCCAGACTCGAGCGCGCCAAAATGGACGCATCAGGAGAGTATAAATTCAGAGAAAACTCGCCATATGACAGATCTATTCTCCTTCAGCTCTGAGACTCACCTCGTCGCTGACTTCTCCGGATTCAGAAGCCTCTCTCACCGTCGAACAGCTTCAGCACTTTGGCAGACCTCGCCAGCTGAACGTGTCCCTATGGCATCCAGCGAATATCCTTTATAAACAATTCCATTTCTAAAAGAGCAGAGTGCGTTGTTGCAAATGCGCTCCCCCGTGTCTTACAGGCACACCCAGTGCGCTGTTTGTCTCTGCCTTTTAGTCCCGCCAAGGCCGGACCAACGACAAGGCAGCGCTCACTAAAGGTGGCTGCCTTTCCTGCGACAGTACCCTGTTGCAGTTCTCCTATCCAGACTCGCTCTCGCTACGTCAGAGAGCGAGCCCGTCCACCTTCCGTCTTCGGCGCCCCTTGAGCCCTGAAGGAAGAAGCGGCGCGAGCAGAGGATCCACGAGCGCGGTGATCTGAGCGCGTGCACACCGGGTCCCCCCCGCGTGCCTCGCTCACACCAGGATCTGAACGAATTGACACCAGAGCAAACATTGACGCAGAGCTTCTCCGCGTTATTTCTTGCGCTGTCGACGAGCCGGGTCTTTCTGCATGACCTAGAACGGACACTGAGTGAGTTTTCAAATCTGCGTCACTCATCAGCGAAAGGTGGAAATAGTGTTTTAGTCACGCCGAGGCCGGACCAACCATTTCTCAGTCCCCCCCTTAGCTCGGGCGGCTGGAAATGCCAATATTGCAGCAAATGAGCCTGTTATAAAGCATGTACACCTGCAAACAATGCCGACACAAAACATGACGCTCTCTTCTAATGCTCACTCTAACTGTAAGTTTATGTAATTTCCCCCTGTGGCTCAGTGGTGAAATCTAAAGCTTTTTCGTGCCAGAGACCCGTGTTCGAATCCTGGCTCTGGCGGCAGGTGAAAATTATGCTGCTGTCTTCTCTGAGCACGTGATTAGCTTTCTTACGTACAGAAAGCGATTCCGCCCCTCGCGCCCTCCTGTTCACTTGGCGGGGCTCGAGTATTTATGAGCCCACGCCGGCCCTGCCCCGCGTGACTCACATTTTACAGAAACAAACTCATTTACACCCCTTCTGTGGCTCAGTGGTGGAATTTTAGAATTTCTCGCTGGAGACCCGAATCCGAATCGAAACTCGGCTGCACTGAATCGAACAAGCTCGCGCCGGCCCCGCCCTGCGTGACTCACTCTTTTTGGCAACGTCCGGAAATGGGGTTGGTCTGGCTCAAATTGACCCCACCCCCCATTTAATCCCAGCAATATATGCTATATTCCCTAGTCCCCTCTTCTCAGGTGGCTGAAAATATTGATGTTGCAGTCAATGGGCCTGTTATTCATAACATGCACGCCTGCAAACAGACGCTGGTTTTACGGTGATTCAAATAGAGCACAAAAGGGAGCACTATTCTGTAGGTTACATGCCCACTAAAAAGTGCGCACCCCTACACACAGGCACTGTTCCCACAATTTCAATCTTCCCCTGACTTCTATATCTTCTATATGTAGCGCGTGTGCCTACTGTTATGTATGCACCCCTACACACAACCACTGTTTCCACAGTCTTAAACTTTCCCCTAGCTCATGCTGGAAGTTTAATAAACGTAGCGCGTGTGCCTACTGTGATGTATGCACCCCTACACTCAAACACTGTTTCAACAGTCTCACAAGCCGGCCGGACCTCCGGGTCCCAAAAACATGGATGTGGCTCTCTCCCCCCTGAGACAGCGGGGAATGCGCACTCAGAATTGCCTCAACGACTGGCTCATACTGACTCAGTCAGAGGCGGAGTCTCTTACTCACAAAGACTGGCTCCTCGGCCATCTAGAATGCCTTGGGCTCAGAGTGAACCTTGCCAAGAGTACCAGCCAACGGATCACGTTCCTGGGAACAGTTCTCGACTCTGTACATATGAGAGCATGCCCCTCACAAGACTGGGCTCTCTCAATCCAGCGTCTCGCTGCCTCGTTCAAAGTGGGCTTTCTCGCACCCTTCAGAATGTTTCAAAGGGTGCTGGGCCTTATGGCCTCTGCATCGTCAGTACTCCAACTAGGCCTACTGCGTATGCGCCCCCCTTCAGCTGTGGCTGAAGCCACAGGTTCCGGCTCATGTGTGGCGTTTGGGGCACCTACAGATCAGGGTAAACCAGCGCTGTATCAAAGCCCTGGACCCCTGGAAGGACGCCAGCTGGTACCAGTAGGGCGTGAGCATGAGTCCCGGGGAATGCGCATTCTGAACTACCTCACCGACTGGCTCATACTGACTCAGTCAGAGGCGGAGCCCCATACTCACAAAGCTTGGATCCTCAGCCATCTAGACGGCCTTAGGCTCAGGGTAAAAACTTTTACAAGAGTATGCTGTCCCCCAGCCAACGAATCATGTTCCTGGGAACAGTTCTTGACTCCGCACATATGAGAGCATGGCCCACACCGGACCGAGCTCTATCAATTCAGCGGCTCGCCGCGTCATTCAAAGAGGGCTCCAGTGTACCCCTCCGAACATTTCAGAGGATCTTAGGCCTTATGGCTTCGGCATCATCAGTACTCCAACTAAGCCTACTGCGTATGCAACCTCTTCAGTTGTGGCTAACACCTCAAGTACCAGCCCGGGCCTTGTGAACATCAGGGTGGATCAGCGCTGTATCAAGCCCTGTACCCCTGGAAAAACACCAGCTGGTACCAGCAGGTTGTGAGCATGGGTCTGGTTTCAGAGAGAAGGGTCATTTCAACAGACGCTTCCAACTCCGGTTGGGGAGCCCTGTACGAGGGCAGGCCTGCCTCCGGCCTCTGGTCGAGCTCGGAGAAACGCCTACACATCAACTGAGAGCGTTTTTTCTAGCCCTAAAAACCTTCCTCACATATCTGGCGGGACACCACATCTTGGTCCGCACGGACAACATGTCAGTGCCCCGTCAGTGCTCTGAGAATATATTTGGAGCGTTTGGCCTCTTTCAGACAGTCTGAACAGCTCTTTGTATGTTTCGGGGGCCGCACCAAAGGGCTGCCGGTCACGAAACTCACAATATCTAGATGGATAGTGGATGCTATTGCTCTGGCATACACCTGACTGGGCCTCCCGTGTCCCATAGGTGTAAGAGTTCACTCCACAAGAGGCATGGCTTCCTCTTGGGCATGGTCCAGTGGAGTTCCTATCGAAGACATTTGTGCGGCGGCCGGCTGGTCCGCTCCATCCACATTTGCAAGGTTTTATAACCTAGAGGTCCCTGCTCTGCAGGCACGAGTTCTCTCTATCTAGGCCCTGGCTCTCCCGACCTAGGCCAGTGTATAACTCAGACACTCTGTTGTGACTTCACAATTCTATGTGGGAATGATATTCTAGGTCCCTGGCTCTTTCGACCCAGCCCTATGCATATTCTGAGTGGCCTTTGTGCTTCACTACATACTTGCATATCATTTTAGACCCGACGTTCTGGTCTGTGATATTCAGACTACTCTGTTATAGTCCCGGGGCTCCCTGGATTCTCAGAGTAGTCACAGGCGAATAGCACGGCATTTTAAATTGGGTTCCCACAGCGTTTGCAACGCAGTATGGGAAAACGTTCTCGTAAGGGAACGTACTTGGTTACTTACATAACCTTGGTTCCCTTAGAGATAAGGGAACGAGTACTGCATTGCCTTGCCGTGCTATTTCGCTCATATCAGGTGTTTCGCTTCAGTCGATATAGACCTGTCATATGGCAAGTTTTCTCTGAATTTATACTCTCCTGACGCGTCCATTTTGGCGCACTTGAGTCTGGCAGGGCACCAAGCGCTCCTATTTTCATTGCGCGCTACTGCTCACTCGCCATAGGTTTGTGCAGTAGCTGCAGCACAGCCAATCAGCTTGCTTGCGCGAGCTAGGATGCTCTCGCTGTGCAGCTGCAATGCGTTTTAAAATAAAGGCTTCAATATTCTTGAGAAAACTCCTTTTCCCACAGCGTTTGCAACGCAGTACTCTAGTACTTATCTCTAAGGGAACCGAGGTTACGTAAGTAACCAAGTACGTTTCACACGTAAAGTAATCCTTGACTGCCACATGAGGATTCACTCAGGAGAAGAACAGTTTGATGTCATCACCGTGGAAAGAATTTCAGTCATAAAAGTAGCCTCAACACTCACATGAGTCTTCACGCTGGAGAGAAACGTTTCATCTGTTAACTGTGTGGCAAGAGTTTTTCACAAAAAGGAAATCTTAGTACTTGCACAGGAGAGAAGCGGTTCACATGTTGAAAATGCTGTCTTTCTTTGAAATGGCATAATGTAACTGAAATAAAAAAACTGAATGGAATAAGCACATTAAACAGCATTATTTGCTTAATTTTTAGTGAGAGAATGAATTGGTAATGTTTTTAGTCTGGACTTGAATATGGCCACTGTTGGGGCTCATCTGGTGACATCTGGAAGTTTGTTAGAGCTGCATGTGCCTCACCACTGATCCTGACTCACTGCTAAGTGCTTGATGGGGACCACTTTCAGATAGTATTTACTAGGGCTGCACGATTAATCGCAATAAAACCACACACGATTTGGCAAAGGCTGCGATTATTTTATGTGCAGCTCGTCAGTGGAGTGCGGCTGATTGGTAGTAAATACTGCTCCATCTGAATGCCAGAGGGCGCTCTCACGCAAACACGATAAATATGCCCCGCCGCAGAAGTACAATAATGCGCATCATTCCAGGAAATCCCTATCGCTGTAGCTGAATAAACAGAAGATTGAAACGCTTTGATTAAACATGACTTATAAATCAACGACTGCCTTATTCTGTTAAGCGCAATTTATACTTCTGCATTGGACCTATGCCGGAGCCTCTACGCTGTAGGCAACACATTGGTTTTAATTTATACTTCTCCGTCGTTGTCCGCGTTGACGCACAATTACTCATGCAGAGGGACCATGTTGAAGACTCAAATTTCATCATTTAATGTTGTTTTTAGTATTATTATTACTTTTTATTAATATTCATAATCAGTAGTACTATGTATCTCTTTTATACTTTTTATATACATTCATAATCATTTGTACTCATTGTATTTTGTGAAGATGTGGGGGAAGAGAGACTTTGGGGAACTTTGAGTGTGTGCTGGAGAGACTGAAATGTATATGCAGTGTTTTCACCAAGCATAGCATAAGGGTATACATTCCTATGTTAATGGAAACCATATGTTTCTCTGGTAATGTATGTGTTCCTATGGTGATGTTTTTTTTTTTCTTGGTTAGAAGTATAAAGACTGAGCCCTTTGTCCGAAAGGCAGAGAAGATGATGAGAAACTAGAATGAGGACTTGTGTTGGTCCATTGCCTCTTCTCCCTATGTCTTATATAATTAAATAAATAAGAGATCTCTTGGCAAAATCACTGGTGTCTGTTTCCATGAAATCAAACAACAGGGGAAAGCAAGATTTTTAAATCAACAATGTGAAACCCGAAGGAGGGGTTCTAGCAGACCAATCACAGCGCTTGCGTCCGCGTAAAATTGATGCGTTGTTAAATTTTTGGAGAGGTGCGCGTCAGGGTATGCGCGCTAAACACAGCCTACGACGTAGCTACGGCGTAAGTTCGACGCAGAAGTATAAATTTTGCTTAAGAAGGCACATCATCTCGCAGAAGGATGCTCAACTATCGTTATGAAGTGAGTTTGGAGTAAATGCATGTTATTAAATGTTGTCTGTTGTTGGACAAGAGGTTCATAAATACTTATCCTGTTTTGGAAAGATGTTTGACGCGTGTTGTTTTTTCAAATGCACGTTATAAGTGACTCTAACTCACAGTGCTTTCAGATGGAGCAGCATTTACAGAGCCGTACATCAATGCCAAGCTGCGCATAAAAAATATTTTAAAATAAAATTTCAAATTTTAAAATCGCGATAAGCCATCTCGATTTAAGCCATCTCGATTTAAGTGCGATTACATGGAAATTGCGATTAATTGTTCAGCCTTAGTATTTACCCATTGCAAAATGAGTCCGGAGAGTAAAGAGATGAGATAAACGCTATGTTGCATGGTGGCGTTCACCATGGTGGCGTTCGTGGAACCATGAGGAGCAATTGATCATTTGATCGCAGAGATCTACTGGATTGACAGGGTCTGATTAAATCAGTAACATACTCAGGTGCTAGGCTATGCAGACACTTAAAAACATACAACAACGCTTTGTATTGAATTCTGTATCGTATGGGTAACCAATGTAGTTTAATTAACACAGGAGTAATATGCTCTCTCTTCGTAGTACCCGTTAAAAGTCTGGCACAGTTCTGAACAAGCTGCAAATGGGAGAGAGAAGCCTGACTCACACCCAGATACAACACATTACAATAATCCAAATGGGATGACACAAAGGCAAACAACCTTCTCCATATCTTCAATAGGGTACCTCCGTGAAGTTGGCACCCCATAAAACGAAATCATTTCCAAAACTATGCCATTCGTTTGTGCTGCGTTTGTGCTGATTTGTGCCGCAAAAACCAACGTTTGTGCTGGTTTCGTGTTTGAGATATTGAACATTATTTTTTGGGTTGCGTGACGCCACTCTCCACCCCATGTCCTTCAAATCGCTCCAAACCGGTGTCATTCGTTTGTGCTCGGTTTGTGCTGGTTTGTGCCGTTAAAACAAACACTGTATCTGTTTTCCTTTCGCAGATATAACTAATTTAATTCGGGAGCTGTGACGTCACTCTCCACCCCACCTCATCTAAATCGCTCCAAACCGGTGTCGTTCGTTTGTGCTCGATTTGTGCTGGTTTGTGCCGTTGAAAGAAACAGTGCAACTACGATCCCCTCTTAAACATAAAAAAATAAACTTTTTAAGTACAGTTACATAACTGTCCACCCCATATGGTCCAAATCGTTGCAAAACCGTTGCAAAATTTTTGTAACCAATAAAAAAAAATTATTTAAAAAATTGTGTAGTGTCTTAAGTTTTCTGAATAGGCCTACTTTTGACAGCTTACAGTGCCTGTTTGTGCTGTAAAAAGTTTCGTTTGTGCTGCTTCGGTTTTTTAGACATTAAAATCTATTATAATCTTTTATGCTGCATCGGGTTTTAAAATATTAATCACTGAATGTTTGGTCGATTCAAAACGAAAGATTTCGTTTTTTTAGACATTAAAATTATATTTTTAGGTCATTCTGAGGTCACTCAGGTTTCACGGTTTCCACAAACAAATATTAAACATAAATAAAAAAAACAAGCAATGTGTATTAAACATTGATAAAATATAAGAGCCTTTCTTAACTGAGCAGTGAGCACCAATAATAATTGAGCACAAAATCAACATCTTACGATTTCTAAAGAATAATGTGACATTGAAAACTGGAGTAATGATACAGAAAATTCAGCTTTGACATTACAGAAATAAATGTCTTTCGTTTTGAATCGACCAAACATTCAGTGATTAATATTTTAAAACCCGATGCAGCATAAAAGATTATAATAGATTTTAATGTCTAAAAAACCGAAGCAGCACAAACGAAACTTTTTACAGCACAAACAGGCACTGTAAGCTGTCAAAAGTAGGCCTATTCAGAAAACTTAAGACACTACACAATTTTTTAAATAATTTTTTTTTATTGGTTACAAAAATTTTGCATTATTTTTTTATGTTTAAGAGGGGATCGTAGTTGCACTGTTTCTTTCAACGGCACAAACCAGCACAAATCGAGCACAAACGAACGACACCGGTTTGGAGCGATTTAGATGAGGTGGGTTGGAGAGTGACGTCACAGCTCCCGAATTAAATTTGTTATATCTGCGAAAGGAAAACAGATACAGTGTTTGTTTTAACGGCACAAACCAGCACAAACCGAGCACAAACGAATGACACCGGTTTGGAGCGATTTGAAGGACATGGGGTGGAGAGTGGCGTCACGCAACCCAAAAAATAATGTTCAATATCTCAAACACGAAACCAGCACAAACGTTGGTTTTTGCGGCACAAATCAGCACAAACGCAGCACAAACGAATGGCATAGTTTTGGAAATGATTTCGTTTTATGGGGTGCCAACTTCACGGAGGTCAAAAACGGTGGATAGATTTCAATTTAGATGTTGATCCAAGATGGAAAAAGAGTAAAAATGACACCAAGGTTTACATTTACATTTACATTTATTCATTTAGCTGACGCTTTTATCCAAAGCGACTTACAATTGCTATATATGTCAGAGGTCGCACGCCTCTGGAGCAACTAGGGGTTAAGTGTCTTGCTCAGGGACACATTGGTGTCTCACAGTGGATTCGAACCCGGGTCTCTCACACCAAAGGCATGTGTCTTATCCATTGCGCCACCACCACCCTGGTTTCTCACGCTAGACAGTTATTTCCCAGGAAACAACCCCAGGCAGTCATCCTCCACACACCCCTTATTTCCAAATAAAATCAGCTTGGTCTTATCCTCATTTAATTGGAGAAAGTTATTCACCAGCCAGCACTTAACCTTGGTCAAACATGCATGGAGAGACTGAATGGCACATTTATGCCCATGTTTCAGTGGTAAATACATTTGAGAATAATCCGCATACAGATGACACTAAATCCCAAATTTCTCAAAAATATAACCTAGAGGGAGCATATAAAGGGAAAATAAAATTGGTCCCAGTATAGAGCCCTGTGGAACCCCACACACAAGAGGGGCAACAGTAGAAGAATAATCCCCTAAACTGACTGAAAAGTCCTATCCTTCAAATAGGAAGAGAAGCATTTCAGGGCTACGGCCTGAATACCAACCTGATCCCTAAGATGATCAAAAATAATATTATGATCAAATGTCGCTGTAAGATCTAACAAAAGTAGAACAACACGGTTTCCAGAATCAACACCTCGTAAGATGTCATTAGAGACCCTCAAAAGAGCAGACTCTGTACTATGACCAGCTCTAAAACTTGACTGGAATCTATTGAAAATGTTATTCCTCATTAAAAACTCATTAAGCTGTGCATTCACAATTGTTTCCAGTATCTTAAATATAAAAGGCAATTTCGAAATGGGACGAAAATGACTCATGTCAAAAGGGTTTGAGCCTTTTTTTTTTTTTTTTTGAGAAGGGGCTGAATAACTGCATGCTTAAAACTAACTAGAACAACACCAGATGACAAACTAATATTCATAATAGACAGAATGATTGGGCCAATGGAATCAAGTACCTGCTTAAACAGAGAAGAAAGAAACCGAGAAGAAGGAAAAACATAACCAGGAGACCTGGTAGGCTTCATATGAGCAATTATATCATTAAGCTGCTACAGAGAAACAGGTGTAAAACTGGTGAATTGATTTTGGAGGGTCAACAGAAGCAATAAAGCCAATGCTAACAGATGAAATCTGAGATCTAATTCCATCAATCTTACCAATGAAAAAGTTTAAGAACTCTTCACACATGTCAGCAGAAGGAGTGAGTGATGGAGTAGCAGAAGTAGGGCTGTAGTACTCGAGTCCGGAGTAGAGACCATTTTTCTATGGTCTCGGACTTGTCTCGGACTCGCTGGCATTCGGACTCGGTCTTGCCAAATATGGCTTTTATGGAATTCCAAAGCTGCCAATATTAAAAATAAATAAATACATAAATAAATATACAAATAAATGTAAAAAAGAATAAATAAATAAATAAATGTATAAATAAATATACATAGAAAAGCAAAAAAACGAAAATAAATAATAATTTATACATTTATTTCCTTATTTATGTATAAATTTATTTTTTCCCATATTTATTTATTTATTCTTTTATTTATTTATACATTTATTCATTTCTTCATTTATTTATTTCTACATTTATTTATTTTTACATTTATTTATTTCTACATTTATGTATTTCTACATTTATTTATTTCTTCATTTATTTCTTCCTACATTTCTTCCTGCGTAGGGTAATGAGGAGGGCGTGGTTTACCTCAGACATAGCAATCGAGCTCAGAGTAAGCGAAGGCGAAGGGTTGAGGCCACAGTGACACCCTGTGGCGAAATACAATAAGTATAGCTAACTGACGTTGATACTGTACGGTCTGTGACTGCGAGGTATATAGTCAAAATCTTACTGTGTGACATATAGGCTATAGGCTACTCTTTATTCCGGACATGGCCGTAAAACATCGTTTGGTCTGGTTTTGTAAAATATCCTAAAACAGGGACTCTGAAACGGAAGCGCTTGATATTTTCCATTTTTCGGTCAGAACTCACGGAAAGGAAGCTGGGCACATATAGGCTACAGTGAAGTCGACGCAAGAATATTGACCAATGCTTTTGAAACGAGACCATTGCATTTTAATGTAGCCTAATTTCCAAAAACAATACTGACAGCAACAGAAACATTTTTTTTTATTCTATTAAGCGGTGGTAGTCTTTAGCCTACCTCCATAAACTCATGTCCAGGGGCAACCTTAATGTATGAACGTCACGTTAATCCACATC
Source organism: Abramis brama (assembly GCF_963993115.1). Classification (NCBI taxonomy): domain Eukaryota; kingdom Metazoa; phylum Chordata; class Actinopteri; order Cypriniformes; family Leuciscidae; genus Abramis; species Abramis brama. The sequence continues at coordinate 3,727,845 of NC_139970.1, read as the reverse complement.
GATAAATTCAGTTAGAGGATAAGACTGTAGGGCAGTTAGCCTACCACTAAAATCCAACCAGAGCTTCATCAGAGCCATCAATGCAGAAGAGATCTTAATGCATTTACACAGCAATTAGCCTACAAGTGCATACAAATATTATGAAGTGTTTTACATTTTGAAGACATAAATATGACATGATGGAATCAATGAAGTGATAGGCCTACATTTAATATGAAACTAAAACAGACACCAGGTGGCAGAAAGTCACTGTCTTAATGAGTGAGTTCAATCCACTCGTTTGATTCCTTAAAATACACAGAATCAAAAACAACTTGACGTTGAAGCGGTTCAGCTGTGGATTTGTTTCTGATCATTTCTATTTAGGCCTATGCGTTATTTAAATATAATAATAATAATAATAATAAATAAATGACCAAATGTTCAAGAAGTTGGCAGAGAGGGGTCATGTTCGGGGAAACAGTTGTTGATAGGCTATTTTTCGGGGCCATGAGTTTAATGCGCAAACTTGCGTGACCATATAGCAACTATTCAGAAATGGAAATTATGAATGCATTAATATTTTAAGGAATTAAACGACTTCACTGTAGCCTATATGTGCCCTGCTTCCTTTCCGTGAGTTCTGACCGAAAAATGGAAAATATCAAGCGCTTCCGTTTCAGAGTCCCTGTTTTAGGACATTTTACAAATCCAGACCAAACGATGTTTTACGGCCATGTCCGGAATAAAGAGTAGCCTATATCAACGTCAGTCAGCTATACTTATTGTATTTCGCCACAGGGTGTCACTGTGGCCTCAACCCTTCGCCTTCGCTTACTCTGAGCTCGATTGCTATGTCTGAGGTAAACCACGCCCTCCTCATTACCCTACGCAGGAAGAAATGTAGGAAGAAATAAATGAAGAAATAAATAAATGTAGAAATACATAAATGTAGAAATAAATAAATATAGAAATAAATAAATGTAGAAATAAATACATTTAGAAATGAATAAATGTAGAAATAAATAAAAGAATAAATAAATAAATATGGGAAAAAATAAATATATACATAAATAAGGTAATAAATGTATAAATAATTATTTTCGTTTTTTTGCTTTTCTTTATACATTTATTTATTTATACATTTATTTATTTCTTTTTTCTTTTTTACATTTATTTGTATATTTATTTATGTATTTATTTATTTTTAATATTGGCAGCTTTGGAATTCCATAGCTTTTGGTCTCGACCGAGTCCAGGTGTATTTATTTTGTTCCCAGTGTTGTAAAGTTTTCTTTGTTCGAAGCAGAGACCAGTGAGACAGTCGGGATCGCGTTCAACAGAAGTTATTCTTTATTGAGAACTCCACTTTACGCGGCTGTAGAAACTTCCAACATGATCTGATCTAACATAACTTTACATGGTATCTTATAGGCATTTTAGGAGGAGGGACTTTTGGGGGTGGAGACAAATTCAAACAAAGCATGTAAATGAGTATACAGGTTAAGGCGGGGGTCGGCAACCCGCGGCTCTAGAGCCGCATGCGGCTCTTAAGCGCCGCCCTAGTGGCTCCCTGGAGCTTTTTCAAAAATATGAAAATGGAAAAAATATTTTTTGTTTTAATATAATTTCTGTAGGAGGAAAAACATGACAAACATTCTAACCCTTTCGCACGTACGATCACACCGGTGTGATTAGAACGGTCAGTGCATGACGTGATCAACTGCTAAATTCAAATGTGCTCTCACGCGTTGCCTGGCGCTGAGCCAGAGACAGGCGCGCTCAGAGCTGTCATATAGCACAACTTTTCAGTGTTTTCAACCACATAATGTTTATTTTAGGTTTCAGACATATAAGTACTAAAAAAACAATACATTTAGAGTTTGTAAAATACACACTGATGTTAAAGGAAGAGGCAATAATAATCCTTTCCATTATAATTAGACACGTTTTATTCATATCAGATACACATTGTGTAAGTAACTTTAAAGTTTACTCTATTCTTCTCCCAGTTCACCAGCCACTTACTTTTATGTATTTAGTGAAGTGAGAAGTGGATGAATTCACGTGTTGTAAATCCAACAGATCTGATTCTCTGAACTGCGTCTGCGGCACAAACTAAGATGGCGGAGCCCATCGCGCATACAGCTCAACTAACGCGATCGTTATAAAGGTGTTTAAACAACAAAACACTTCCACTTGCATATATTTGACAATCGGAATATCAGATATTTCATGCCATATCTAACAAATTTGTGAATATTTTGAATACAAAAGGAAAAATGACATAAAAGCAGATCATCATTCATTCAGCTCTGTTGTTGCTGCGGTGTGTCACGTGACACGCAATGACGCGTCACCATGGAAACCATAAAGTGACACATTGGGGTCAGTCAGAATATTTTAAACTTATGTGTGAAAGGGTTAAGTTTTTCAACGTTGTAAAAATAATACACGAATAAATAAAACGAAACATAATACATTAAAATTATAATGGAAGTTAAACTTAAAGCACGATCGTACAGCAGAGTAGTCACGTGGTGCGTCATTCTCTCCAGGATGCGCTTCAGGGAAAATAAACATTTAATCATGAATGCTCATTATGTATTTGTAGCCTACTTATCATTTTGATACTAGGGGGCTAATAAAGCTAATATAAAGCTAATATAAAGCTAATATAGACACTTACAGCATGTGTTGCCTTCATTATAAGGCTTATATAAGGCTTTTAATTTTTTGCGGCTCCAGACAGATGTTTTTTTTTTTTTTTTTTGGTCCAATATGGCTCTTTCAACATTTTGGGTTGCCGACCCCTGGGTTAAGGTAACACCCTAGACTGTGAGGGTCTGGCCAATCCTAATTCAATCAGCATAAGGCTCCAAGGGCCATTTGGGTCCGAAAGCCATTTGCAGAACAAAAGGTGAGATTCTCAGTGAATCATTCGTGTGCTAATCCCATCAGTTCTGAGTGATACTGGGACTCAAAGAGCCATTAAAGAGAAAACAGGAAAGGCAACTTTGCTGAGCAGAATCATTATCTTACCCTTAAACACTAAATACAATATTCTTTACCGTGATGTTATGTAAGGAAGCATATTTGAAATAGATTCTTAAATTTGAATCCTTCACCAGTAAGCACACATATGCCGCGATATTAAAACAAAATATTATTGGATGGAAAGTGAAACACTGGCCACCTAATAACTAGCGATGGGCATTTCGGCTCTTTTTCGTGAGCCAGCTCGTTTGACTCACAAACGGCTCTTTAAAAAATAAATGTTTAAATAAACTCGCTGAAAGTCCACCGCTGGTGCAACGTGAATATTCACATTTTTAATTGTCCATAACAACCCGATTTAAAATCATTCATTATTTCATTATTACATAATGATTTAATTTCTATAGGCTATATTTTTTAGCAGACTTTTTTTTTAGCAGACCTGGACTCTGTCTTGACTCGGACTTTAACCTTTTTGGACTTGGTCTTGACTTGGACTCGACTAGTCCTGGTCTTGGACTTGTCTTGGACTTGACAAAGGTGGTCTTGACTACAGCCCTAAGCAGTAGGATGAAGAACAGCATTTACAATAGAGAAAAGTACTCTAGAATTATGACCGTTTTTGGAGATGATGACATTTTTTGATGATGATAATAATTTGATCTAGCCAATTTAAGCTCTTTGCTCTAGCTCTTTGATCCTGCTCAAACGGTTCTTCTAAATCTCATAAGAGACCAGGGCCCGTATTCATAAAGATTCTAAGAATCCTCTCAGAAAACTCTTAATTTAGCTTAAAAACTTTTACGTAGGAGTCTTAGCTTAAGAGCAATTCGGGACCGATCTGAGAGCAACTCTGAGTAAGGAAAAGACAAAAACTTTTATCTTAGTGAGGAGGCGGGGTTGACCCCGTTGCTATGTATGACACAATCTTTTGAAGACTGTGATTGGTTGGTTGTCCAAGAAGGGGGGAAAAAGTGATTTTAAGTATAGGGTCTATTCTAAGCCTTCACTTTGAAATTACATGCGTATTGTTTCCTATTTGACATTTCTCACACACACACACACACACACACACTTATATATATAAATCGTTTTTTTTATTTACCATGCTGTTAATTTCCTATAAGGTATTTGCTTGGCTTAGAATGATAAAAATTGTTCCACTCTTTCCAATTACACTGATTGCTGGCATGTCTATTTAAGTGGTGGTTTGAATGTTGGTTTTAATGTATCAAACATGGAATTTTCCCAGTTGCCAAATATCGTAATGTAGTGATTACTTTCATTTCTGGCGCTATGGCATTTCTGCGCTGTGTTGGAGATATTAGCGTGTCTCTAATAAGATCAGTCACAAACATGATCCCTGCACGATCTAATCTATAGCGTCTTATTAACTCACTGTCATCCATTGTCTGCAACACATTTCTTCTCCCTCTTCGTCTTTCTGCCATTTTCTCCTCTGCTAAAGAAACTCTTAAGCCTCTTAAAAGTCCTCGTCCGTGCTCCTAACAATTTTAACCTTAAAACCTCTTAAGGTTAAGGGTTAAGATGCTTCCTGAATTACTTTTTTCTTTACTAGGATTTTTTCTTTAATTTTAAGAGTAAACGCCCACATTTCTAAGAATTTTCTTAGAATTTTGTCACTAGGAGCTACTCTTTGCATTAAGATTCTTTATGAATACGGGCCCTGTAGTTTATCTTTAACCCATTTGCGTTCAGCCCTCCTACACTCCTGCCTAAGAGCACGGGTTGTACTGTTCAACCAAGGCTGCGATTTGACCTTTTTTTCCCTGACTTTGACAGGAGCCACAACATCTAAAATATCTAAACAAGAAGAGTAAAACTGGTCGACCAACTCTTCTAAACCCATACAGGGAGGGGGGACTCGATCAATGAAAATAAAGGAGAGACCTCAAAAACAGCTGAAAATCTACTAGCTGTGCATGGATTGAGTATACGAGATGAAACAGAGGCAGAAACAATATTAGATAGCGCATAACAAGGAAAGTTAGAACTAAAAATAAGTCTTCAGAAAAAACAGTATCAGCAATCTTCACACTATCAACAGAGAATCCCAGAGATAATACAAGGTCAAGCGTATGACCACGTTCATGAGTTGGACCAGAAACACATTGTAGAAAATCAAATGACTCTAATAAATTTTTAAATTCTTTGACCAGGGGCTTTGAAGGGCAGCACACATGTATATTGAAATCCCTCAAAATGAAAATATTGTCAAAAGAGGGGACCATTCCAGAAAACAATCCTGTATAAAATCCCTATGAAAGTTTGGGGGTCTGTAAATCAAAACACAACACAGATTAAAAATAATTCAGTGTAATTAACTGAGATTCAAAAGTGCAATAGGACACAGAAGGTAAAAGTCTACACTTAAACTTGTCTTTAAAAACAACTGCTAGACCCCCACCACAACCAACAGACCTAGGGGTACTAAAAAAACTGCAACCAGGAGGAAAGAAAGTTCAGAGAGAGAAGTCATTTCACCAGTATTAAGCCATGTCTCAGTAACAAATAAAAAATCAATTTCATGAGAAAAAAAAGAGCCAGAGATCTTGCGTTAATCAACGCTATTGTCACTGGAGTGGTATCGGAAGAGGATTGCAGAGAGGAATCATAGAATGTTACTGGACTCCCATCATGTAAAGAGTGAAGATTCAGAAGATTAACTCCTCGATCTGCAGACCGTCACCTTACGTGAACCATCCGCGAGGACTGAGGCATCAACGCCAAAGACGGAAAGACAGACACAAGGTATGAACATCTCAGGTTCACCTCCACTGGCTTCGCCATCGAAGATGCTGGTCTGGGGCCGTATTCACAAAGCATTTTATCTTACCACTAGGAGTACTCCTAAATCGCACTAAAAGATTTTAGCTAGGAGTTTTCTCTTAAAAGTTATTCACAACGCCTTTCAGACCTACTCTTAGTAAAGAAAAATGACAACTCCTAAACTAAGAGTGAGCCTTCGTTGCTATGGATGACGTCATTACTCATGCACGAGCTTGACTGAAGTGACCACCTTGATTGGCTGATGATTGTAACGCGGGAATGATTCCAAACACCTCCCCTACGATGATGAGTGACAGGTGACAGGTCTGAGAATGCGTGCGCTACACAAGTAGTGTGAAGGACAGAAGATGATGAATAACTGAATAAATAGCCTAAATGAATAAAGAGTAAGGCAAAACAAATAGCCTAGTAGCCTAATGAAACATATGGATTGATGCAATATCTTTGCAACATTATTGAATAAATCTGTTACTATATGCCTCTGCCTACGTTTGCAAAGAGAAGAACATTTTAATTTGATTCACAATGAAACGTTACAATTAGTTTACATGCAATGAGTAGCCTAGTTTTGGTTGTTGTTGGTGGCGTTATTGCATCCCTAGTTATGCCTACAATGCAAAATTGTTCCCTCGCGATTGGAGCTCCTGTAGCCGCCGCATACGCATTTCAAAACATCGCAACGTGAAATGCCACAAAAAGCGGTTTGTGAATAGGTCTTAGTGAGTTAGGAGTCCTCTTGACTTCTTTTAAGCTGTCCCAGACTTAGGTGATACATTTAGGGCTAAAATGCTTCGTGAATTACTCTTAGTCAAAAAAATTAGGAGTCCTAAAGTTACGAGTGACACGCCCATTATTTTTAGGAGTTGCTCCTAAATTCGCCAGTTAGGAGCTACTTTTAGCCTTAAAATTCTTTGTGAATATGGCCCCTGATGACTGGGAACTTCCCAATCTTCTTTGATCTCACAAGGACCCCAGCATGCTTTGCACGCTTCCTTCGCCATTTCCTCCACGTGCACAGACATCCCGGCAGGTAACACATTTTCCTCAATGCAACTGGCACTTAATGCGAGTGCAGATGCCAATCATCTCTGGGGTCGCAAAATAAACAATCGGACACCGCCGATCGAATATTCAATAACGTCAAACAGAGCGTGTGATAAAACAAACAAGAAACAGGACAAATAAAACAGACATAGACAGAAAACAGATATGTTTTGATGATAATTTATTTGTATTAGTGTTAGTATTAATATTACATTGGAATGTATCTAAATTCTACTTTACAACAGTAATGTATTTTTCTTCAAGTTAAACCAAACTTTTATTTTGACGGGGTGCCGTAAAGACCTTTGTGTTTATGACATGACGATAGTTTTTCTCAAATGAAGTGGTTGCTCAAGTGACTTTCACAGCGGGTCTAGAGTCTGGGCCGCCCCACTAAAACAATGGTAGGGGAAGCACTGATAAAACATTCCACAGTGTCAAAACTACCTCAGTACTAACTTAAAGAAAATTAGAGTACAGCAGTGCAGATCTTAGATAAGTTTTGGCTCTGTATCACTCTGTGTTCTGTTTGTTTCCTTTTTCTGTTTAGAAGATAACAGGCATGTCTTCTGAAGAGGGTTTTCTGGTCTGACTCATCATTCTTAGAGAGGCTGGTGCACGTAGAACGTCATTCCACATTTGAATTTGTGGAGATACCAGAGCTCTCCCTAGCTCTTCCAAAAAGAGCCACCTTCTGAAACTCTTTCCTGCATTCCAGGCAGGATTAATTTACGTCCACTGGACAAAAACATTTAGGGCACACACACCCAGCATATTTGAGAAGAAAACCATGGGCCAACGGTTGGATTTCCGTTTACAGGTGTAAGCTAGCCTGGGTTTCCCCATGCTGCCTTGCTCGCAGCGCGATTTTATTCACGCTGCTAGGCAGTCTGGACACCATGGAGCAGATTCAATCACAGAACGGGGAGGGAGCAGCAAGACGATGACGACACCGAAGCAGTTTGTTTATATCTATAGATCCAACATGGCATCAGACTCGACGTTACCTTCTACCCTCATGTTTATCTTGCACAAACGGTAATATTCGTGTACAAATAAATCTTTGACCCATCGTCTTTTTCCTCGTCGAATTTCTGTCACTCTATATACGTCATCTGGTATAATTGAAGTGATTGGCTATGAGCTACGTACAGGCGCATTTGATAGACATTCATAGCGACCAATAAACGGCTCTGGGCATTCGTAAACCACGCCTCAAATACGAGAAAATGTACACGTGGTTCCCAGACCAAGTCTCAAATGAGACTTGGTCTGACGTTAGCCAGGCTAGGTGTAAGAAGTAACCATCTTGAATAAGACTCTCAGAAAAAGACAAAATATTTAAACTGTCTGAGCAGTCTGAAGTAATTTTGTTCATTTTTTTTCATTTAGCATTTTTATCTAAAGTGACTTACTAATTAAAAATAACAAGCAATTTGTCATAGAAAAATTTGTAAATAATGTAAAAAAAAAAATACAAAAGGCTCCACCTTTGGTCTTGTTGTAATACAAGATTATTTTTGGCTTCTTGTCTTTTCCTGTGCTTTCTGCAGCATCCTGGTGAATTCTGGTGGGCAGTAAGACCTAAGAGTATGTGTGCTTGTAAAAGCAAACATTGATGAAAATTTCTCTCTGCCCCTTGTTGTCACACAATGCAGATGGGAGCTCTGGCTTGTTTTTTCTCACTGTTCCAAACATGGAGAAGATCTAGCACAAAAAACCTGCCCTCCCTATGTCCGCATTACACAAGCTGGTTGTGGTCTCTTCATGGGGATTCACTCTTGCCAGCAGAAGTAGACAAATGAATCTCATTGGTCCAGGGGTTTTGATCACGAGTTCGGCAGGTGCTCCCCTTGTGACCGAGGAGGTGTAGCTGCAGTCCCCATAATAATATATATTTTTTTATTAGTAAGTGACTTCAGCAGGATCCTTTTCCTCAGAGGATAATGCAGAGTTTGAAAGACTTGATCGAAGGACTCCTCTGAAACCCAATCTGGCCTCTCTCCTTCATCCTTACTGGATTCAAGTAAAAGAAGCAAGCAACTGAGAACAGCTGGTCAAGAGACCCAGACATAGACAGAGGTATGACCTTTTCAAACAGTTTGTTCTCCTTGACCCTCCTGATGCACCTCTCAATGTGGACTCTGAGGCAGGCAATGGACTGAGTGCGCTGGACATCCTCTTTGGCCATCTGGGTGTTCTTTACCAGGAAGGCAGGTCAGTAAACCTTTCCAGCGACAAGGTTGTCCACTAGAAATCCTTCGTCCACCATAATGGCAATTTCTGGCGTGAGGCATTTGGTTATACCAGACAATTTAAAAATGTCCCTGTCACTCATTGAGCCTGCATACAGCGGGGAAACAAAGGTGATGGGAGCATGGGGTGACCATGGGGTGATGGGGAAATTAACATTAAAGAACGAGGAGGGTCACGCAAGACATCTTAAAACACTTGAGGGGGAATCGTTGGCCAATTTTTTGGGCGTTAAGAGAACTTGTGTTTTGTCCGAAAAACTTGCTCATTTCAATGTCACTACTGGCTTCCCACCAGACATAGTTCATGATTTATTTGAAGGGATTGTTCCTCATGAAATAGCTCTTTGTCTCTCTGTTTTCACCTCAAAGAAGTACTTTACCTTGGAGTTTTTGAATGACTCCATAAAAACTTTTCCCTTCAAGTGGAAAGATAAAGCAAATTCCCCCCATCCTGTGCCACTTTCCTATTCAAAAAGGAAAACAGTTGGTGGCAATTCTCACGAGAACTGGAGTTTGATAAGGTTTTTGCCACTCTTCTTGGGACAGAAAGTACCTGCTGACGAACCTGCCTGGAATCTCCTCACTGACTTAAAGGACATTGTTGACCTTGTTGTCACACCTGTGCATACTGACGAAACAATAGCTTATTTAAATTTCAAAATCTCTGAGCATAGAGTACGGTTTAAGGAGGTTTTCCCAGACTCCAACTTGCTTCCAAAGCATCACTTCTTGGAACACTACCCGCAGCTAATTTATCAGTTTGGACCTCTTGTTTCACTCTGGACTTTAAGATTTGAAGGGAAACATAGCTTTTTTAAGAGAGTTGCATGACACACTAGCTGCTTTAAAAACTTGTTGTATTCCTTGGCAGAGAGACACCAGTTATCTCTGGCGCACCAGCTCTACTCATTCAACTTTCCTAAACCTTTATTGGAAGTTAAAAAGTGTTCAACAGTTAGCATTGATGTCCTGAAAGATGATATTGCACTGGCTGTTAAACACAAGCACCCAAATGTGAATGAAGTTTCTTTGTCTGAAAATGTCACCTATAATGGATTTAACTACAGACTTGGAATGATCCTTCCATATGGCTCAATTGAAGGAATGCCTGCCTTCACTGAAATCATCCTGATGGTGGTTCTCAAAAAGGAGTTGGTCTTCATTGTTCGGAAACTAAGGGTGTATTCACACCTGCCTTGTTTGGTTCGATTGAATCGAACTCTAGTTCGTTTCCCCCCTTGGTGCGGACCTTTTGGGCAGGTGTGAATACAGCAATCGAACTCGGGTGCGGACCAAACAATCGAACCGAGACCCAGCTGAAGAGGTGGTCTCGGTACGGTTCCAAACGAACTCTGGTACGGTTCGTTTACGGTGTGAACATGAACCGACCCAACTGCAGAAAACTGCGTCTTTTTATTTGACTGCTCTTATGAGGATACTTAACAAAACGGACGTTTTGGCATAATGGTATACAGACATCCCAAGTCTCCCGGAAGTTCCGGGAGTCTCCCGCATGTCGATAGCGGCTCCCTGATGCCCGCAAATCAGTTAAAATCTCCGGGAATCTAGAGCGAGCGAGCAAGAGCGCGCGCACGGCAGAGAGAGGGAGCGAGAGACCTTGCGTGTGTGCGCCAGCTAGTGTGCCTCACGAAGCGCATGTAAGGACCCAAGCAATCAATTGTCAGTGCGGGCGGGCTTTTATCTATACTACCATAGTTTCTTCATATTGCGTTTGTAGAGAATAACACCAAATCAGTAAAATAACAAATATTACATTACGAAATATCTCCATGCTGAGCCTGTTTGTGCACTTCCTGCTTTTCCCTGCTTGAGAATTCCTGTCCAATGAATGGACGACCTTAGCACACGTGTGGTTTTGTTTACACATTTTGGTTCACTTGTAAAAAGAGCAGTGTGAAAGCGAACCGTACCAAACAAAAAAAATCAACATTCTATTTGGTCCGGACCAAAGCAAGTGAACTATCGGACTTTCCTGGTGTGAATACACCCTAAGTTCTTGGTACATGGAACACTTCAGAGCCTATCAACTTGAAACCTCACCTTCAAAGGAGATTGAAGTTCTGGAGCCATCTCAACTGACCGATCCTTTCCCCCTGGTAGACTACACAGTTGGGGCAATGCGGCTTATTACACTCAAGCGATATTTTCAAGTTTAAGGTTTGCATTAATCATGTCTTTAAGGATTGGGTCAAATATATACATACATATTCATTAATGAAGGTCACAGTGGATTTGATTCATAATGCTGATTAATTGTTTATGCCTCTAACATGAACTTCATAGCACCCACTCATCATTCAACCATAAAAAAGAACTAGTTATGCACATTTCTAATGTCTTTCTCTCTTTTCATCCTACTCAGAGGATCTCAAAGCATGGCGGGCGTCACACGGCTCCTGGTGATTTTAGAAGAGGACAACCGCATCAGGGTTGGAGCTTCCAAATGGCATCCCATCCTCTGTTGACGAATTCACCCAGCAAATAAAAAGCGTCTGTGGTGTAACTAATGAAATACGACTTCAGTACTACGATGCTGATTTTGGAACTTGGGTTAACTTAAGGTTAGGGTTAGAACCTCAGAACTGAAGGATCTTGCCACTTTGAAAGTTATTCATGTTGAACCCACTGTGACTCTATTCTTGGAATCAGTTGATATGTCTGTGGATAAGGGCAATTTTCACAGCCAAGATGATTCAAGTATCTCTGCAAGCTTAGATGACTTGTTACCCGTAAGCAGCCATTCCTCTAATACCTACAGAAAGGAGCAGTGGCCCAAGGTGTTTGTCATCCCAACTTTCTCTCATTCAACAGAATCCCAACTTAGGGCTGGAAATGCTGAGTACCAGAGAAGCCTGGTTAGACTCACTCCCATTTCTAAAATGGTTTTAAACATACTGGAAACACTCGCTAATAAAATCTTTTCTTAAAAATCTTATTCTAGCGATGCAGACTTGAGCGAAGTGGCAGAGTCACTCACACAGACACACGCCTGTCTGAAAGAACACTTGCCTGACAGCGAATGCTACTGCTAATGTGCTTTCTCAAATCACTGAAGTGACGTCAACGTCCACGTTAGCAGTAGCATTCGCTGTCAGGCAAGTGTTATTTAAATAAACTCCTGATGTACTTACAAACTTTCCAATGCCTCATTTTATGAGTACAGAACCTATTTGTACTACTGTAGAAGTTTGGTACCATTCTGGGCATTATTAGTGGGGTAATTTACCAGATACACACCTGGATCCATTAGCGCCTGCACTAATCCATTCGGCTGATATAACTAAATAAGCTCTAATTTTAATATTGTTCAAAGGGAAAAAATGCTTCTGGGGGGTGTTTGGTTCGATGTCATGGTGCAAATGACCCTAGGTTGATTTTACTCCGGACCATCCCTTTAAGTGCAGACATCCATTGTGATGTATGTGGGAATTCTTGGCCGTTTTTTGTGGCGTTAATACTGTAGGTTTGACACACTTGAATAATATTGTAATGATTATTATATCGACTGATAATGTATATTGCATGTATGACCATTCCCATTCATTCATTCCTACATAAACTAGCTCTCAATCTCACACTTAAAGGTGCTTTAAGCGATGTCACACATTGTTTGTCACATACAGCAAACATCTCCTCACCATCCGCTAGCTGCCTGTCCCCTGAACACACTGTAAAGAAACGCGGTCTCTGTAGACAGCCCAGGCTCCACAAACGGCAGCAAAAACAAACTGGGCTCAACCGCACCACAAACATAAGAAACTGTTCCAGCCAATAACCGACAAGAAGGGTTTGGGGGGTTAGTGCGCGGATGAGGAGGAGGGAGGGTCGAGCTAGCCTCCGTTTTGTTTGACAATACTTTAAACGTCAACAAGAAGTGACGTCACCCACCATCACTTAGAGCACCTTTAACAAACCTTCACAGACTCACAGTATGTCTTGAAGCAGTCTAGTTCAGATAAAATTGCGATAAGTTTAGCTGAAATCGAAACATTTCAACAATGTGTTGTTGTTTTTTAGATAGTGATAGAGATAGTGAACTGAGAAATTGTTGCATTTCCCTAATTCACTGCATTGTTCTCGGGTAAGGCTGATAAGGCTGTTGTTTTCTAAGGTCAATGTTTGCAAGCCCTTGAAGTTAAAATATGACACTTGAGCACTGAAATTGTGGATGTGTGGAAATAAGTCAATAAATCTTTATGCAATGTAAATTATTTGTCTTTTTTTATTTATTAGATTTTGGATCAGATCAAATATTAAGCAATGTTCCTTGATGGGAAACGTTTTATTAAATCCATATATTTTTGTTTGTTTAAAATGAATAATTTCTATTAACTTTTATTTTTAAAAATGATACATAATTGTTTAATTAAATCTATATTTGATTGGAGAAAACAAATAATTTCTAATACATATTTCTTAAATGAGAAGTTTTGTTTTGATTAAATCTATATATTTTTGTTTAATCAAAAATAGAATTTAAATGTACTTTGTACCAAGTTTTATAAAATAGTTTTCATAGACATAGAAAATATTGGTTAGAGTAAGTTATTTATTTTTCATTGGTTCAAGTTATAAAATATAGATGTGAACCATTACCCTAAATTTTTTTAATTGGATGAATGAAAATATTTTTTCAGTGTAGTAGATAGTTTTACCCTGTGACTTTTGTTTACATTTACTTCTCTTTTTAGTCAATCCATTCACAAGATCCTAACTAATTTCCCACTTGATTGGAATAGCGTATCAAATAGATGTATATATATTTTCACCATGAATTCCCATGACATCTATTATATATTTCCAAAGGTGTAAAGTCCACGGGTCAGAAAGTAAAAGTCCTGCCATATGTTTATTCCAACATATAATATAATTATAACAATTAAATAAAAATAAAAAAAATAAAAAAAGAAAAGATATTTATCACCCTCAAATGAAAAACATTTTAACATAACATCAATTTCTTCAAAGTTAACAAGAGTCATGACTTTTCTTCGCAAGTCCTAACTGAGTTCTTTCCAAAACATTTGGGTCTTGGGACAATCCCAAAATAGATGGTTGATAGTCTCAGGGGAAATTTTACAAAAAGCACAGATATCTCCGATGTTCACTTTAAAACGCTGTACCACAAGTTGGACTCTGGATATTTGACAGCAGATTAAACAGGACTTTTATTTTGGTCTGGCGATATGACATCATAAAGCTGCGCCGTGCTCCTGCAACTGTTATGATTAGACTGAAGAAAGGTTTGTGGTTTTACGCATTTAAAGAGTTTAAATCGATACACGTCGATTTGATAGTTTTTACAAGAGTTTTGACCATGTATTATTTAACATATCCTTGTAATATGCTTAATGTAAGAATATTTCGTTTTTTTTTTTTTTTTTTTTTTTGAGTATATTCACACAACTAAAGTAACAGTAACGTCTCATTTCGTGCACTATATCATGTATCAGTTTATTGAACACGAATTCGGGTTTTGGAAAGTGGTGATGGAAGAAATGGATTCAATTGAATCTAATGCTTTGCCAAATGACTCACTGATTCAAAGCGCTTGAATCAACGCGCGCTGACGAATCCTGCCGCTCAAAACAGTGTAAAAATACAACGAAAACTAAAAATATTATTATTAATAATGATACATTTTATGACAAATCGCAAATGTTTTCATGGCAACGTAATCTGTTAAATGTACAAATCATTAAATATGAAGTGTCTGTATAATTTATTTTATTATATTGCTTGTTTTGAGTGATTTTTGTCTAGTCAGTTTAGGTCCATTAACTCTCAGTCTGACTGACTCCCTCACCAGTGCGCTGAACTACTGAACTAGAGCTGATTGAGACGAGATTTACTGTGGATTTATTTTTCTTTCTGTTCATTATTCTCATCTTAAACATGATAAATTGTCCAAACACACAGGAAAACTCCTGGAGAAGCATCTGAGATCCACGACACTATTATAAAGATGGCGTTTATTAAACAGGAGAGTGAAGACATAAAGATTGAAGAAGTGTTCAGCGTGAAACATGAAGATACCGAGGAACAAACAGGTTAGTTTCATTCGGTCCTGAAATGAATGATATCTATGAAGAAAGTCATATGAGTTTCCTAATTAAAGCGGTTGTACATGGAGCAGATCTTCTCATGTGGATAGACATGTTTGTTGAGATCACATGACCAGACAAATGGAAATAAAGTGTTTCCGCATGAACTTTAGAGGACCTGTGCACTTGCATTATAGCCTATGGACTAGATAGATTATAAATCTCTGTGTTGATCCGAAGAAAGGAAATCATATATATCTGGGATGGTATGAGTGAGTAATTGATGAGAGAACATTAATTTTGGATGAAGTATCCCTTTAACTATCACCACAGCCCCTCAAGCCTTTCACTAAACCAAAGATTGAAACCAAAAACAGTAATATTAATGATAATGTTAACATTTTATGAAAGGTGGCCCTTATTACAATAATAAACTTAAAAACAATCAAGTTTGTTGGTGGAGAAATATTGATATTGCCAAATCATGAGTATAGTTACAATTATTATTTTGATGTATTGACATCCATTTTATTTTAAACCCTAAACAAGTCTGTCATTTCATTTGACTTGAGATCACTGCAGTTAGCAAATGACAACAAGCCCACAGGCCGTTCTTTAGGCAGTTTCACTTGTATAAAAATTAACCCTAAGAAATGACCCACAGGCTCAACACAGCTTTTGATTTTCCCCCTCAAAGTTATGTTTTGCTATTGGCCCTGAACTTATATATTTGTGACCAATTGCTTTCTTAAGTTCAATAGCACTCTGATTTATTCTTTTGCGAGCAGCGAGTAGTGGAAAGTTTGGAAAAAGTGTATGTCTGACATAAGGGATGCACGATTCATTGGCCACCATATCAGTATCAGCTGATAATTGATCATTTTAATATCATTATCAATCCGATAAAAAAATCTGGCCGATATATCAAATGCTATAAATAATGAATTATTTCGTTCAGCTGAGACACTTCAGAGTAGGGCTAAATGATATATCATTACTTGCAAAGTTTAACCATCAGAGAGTGAAAGTTCATCATTTGCACGTGTTTTTAAAAGATAAATTGTATTAATTACGGTAATTAATTATATGGGTTATATTTCATTTATACAGTGAAGACTGTTATTTTACATTTGATTGTTCAATTTCTGTACCTGAATACTGTTAGATTTACATGAAAAACTTAGTTCAAGTTCACTTGTGCATTCGCGTCATTTTGTGCAGATACAAGTTGTAATATTATGTTTAATCTCAAAACATATAAATATCTGATTAATCTCATAAGATGCATTTTCATGAGTTTATTAACCTGTTAATAAAGTGCTTCAGTTTCCCGGTGTACATTCAGCTTCAGCACAACTCAAACAAGAATGATGTTATTTGAAACAGTAATATTAATGTTAGATGTTTCTTTTTCAGAAACAAAAAACATTGCTGCATTATTAATAATATTTAAAAAAAAAAAATTTAAATAGAGATTTTCTTTCAAATTGATGTAGGATGCTGCTAGTTTTTTTTTTTTTTAAACAATTACTGAAATGTTGTTATGTTATTATCGCATGTTATTGTATGTACTGTGGTGTGTGTGATCGAAGTTATGTTTCTGGCAAATTTCCCAGGAACGGGACAATAAAGTATAAAGTAAGGTAATAATTAGCCCTTTTTTTCTTGTATTATTTTCCTAAACAATATGGTTTAATTAGAATCAGTCATTATTGTCCTTGCGGAGGCTATTCCATTTTATTTATCCATGACAAATACATTTTTATCATTTATATGTATGGTCCAATTACTTGTTTGCAATATTTAGGCAGTATTTTATTGCTTTGTAAGGAATTTTAATTTTTTTTATAAAGAAATTTCACAAGTGTAAAAATTTTTAAAATGAAGTTAAAATGTTCATATCAGAACATCCCTACCAACAGAATGGCAGCCTATGGGCACTGGAACAGTCCTTCCAAAAAACGCATTAAACTTTCGTTTACAAAGACGTGAAAATCACCGAGTGGTCAGGGGTGTTCACTGATATAAGCGAAAGAAACCTAAAATTCTCAGGACAGCAGCATCTGTCCAAATTTTAATCTTAACCGTTCTATTTCATCAGAAACGATCTGTAAACAGCGCTTTAAGTGTAAAATACCGAACTTGTCTTTTAATCATTACGCTGCAGGCTCCCTTGGAGCATCCCTGATTCTAGCCCAGAGCCTGGTCAGTATATTTCAGGTTGAGCATAGTGTTCCAGACACTACCTGAGGTTCGCTCTCTATGAATACTAAGCTCCCTAAAACTAGTCGGAAGGTCGGAGGACTCTCACGAGGCCTCCTTGTTAGATCAGCCCTAGAGCTGGGGGCGCTCCCCTTATTAGGGTCCCCTTTTTAGAGTGCCCAGCCTCCACAATGCTTTACTCAATCCTGGATCTACACAGAGCTTTAGTGTTACTCCCCTCGTTTGCAATGATTTAAAAAGTGCTGTAACGACTGTAACCTATGTTCCCTGAGAACAGGAAAAGAGACACTTGTCTTTCGCCATGCCTCGGGATGCCTGCTGAACAGTCCCTTCAGACGAGAAATGGATGACATGTTCTCTAGACCAGTCCTGCAAGGGTCCTGTTTGATAAACCCGAACCCGCACCGTACCTGCAATAATTAACAGAACACCTAACTCAATATCTGACAGGAACACAAATTTTAGTCCGGACCTGACCTGACCCGTTTGACATAAAAAACGCAACCTGAACTGCACCCGCATTAAATCACCTACACGAGGTAACGTTAGACAAAAATTATTTTACACACAATCAATAAAACCAACATTAGGCATTCTGAGTCAATGCAATTAATTAAACATTGCATTAACCAACACAAGTAAAATAATAGAACAAAGATTTTTTTAGTAGGCCTATTCAACTGTATAAGCTTAAAGCTAGTATATATATTTTAGCAGATTCACTAGGTATTTAAACACGTTTTTTACGCGGTGTTTCCCTGACCGCTGGTCCTCTTTGAAGCAGCACGAAAAATAAGCTAAAACTTTTATTCAAATTGTGAATATATTAAATGCACTTTAAAATAATATCTCCCTTTAAAATAATCACTATAGCTTTTCAATTGTTTTTGATTCATAAATTAATTTACAACGATCTGATGACCCAATAAATTTCCAAAGGACAAAATCCATCAAGTCCCACTCTTTTCTTTTTTTATTCTCACTCAAGAAGCCATTTCTCTCTGATATAACTATATTGGCAGAAGTATTGGGATGCCCCTCCAAATCATTGAATTCAGGTGTTCCAATTGCTTCCATGGCCACAGTTGTATAAAATCAAGCAGCTAGGCATGCAAATTGCTTTTACAAACATTTGTGAAAGAATGTGTTGTTTTCTGGAGCTCAGTGAATTCAAGCGTGGTCACATGATAGATTGCCACCTGTGCAATAAGTCCATTCGTGAATTTTCCTTACTATTAAATATTTCATGGTCAACTGTTTGTGGTATTATAAAAAAGTAGAAGCAATTGGGGACAACAATTGCTCAGCCATGAAGTGGTAGGCCACGTAAAATCACAGAGCGATGCTGCTCTGCGCATGCTGAGGTGTACAGTGCCCAGAAGTCATCAACTTTCAATAGCTACAGACCTCCAAACTTCGTATGGCCATCAGATTAGCTAAAGAACAGTGCGTAGAGCTTCATGGAATGGGTTTCCATGGCCGAGCATCTGCATCCAAGCCTTACATCAACAAGTCCAATGCAGAGCATCAGATACAGTGGTGTAAAGCACGCCACTTCTAGACTCTAGAGCAGTCAAGAGGTGTTCTCTGGAGTGACAAATCACGCTTCTCTGTCTGGCAATCCGATGGACGAGTCTGGGTTTGGCGGTGGCCAGGAGAACGGTACTTGCCTGACTGCATTAGGCCAAGTTTGGTGGAGGGGGAATTATGGTGTGTGGTTGTTTTTCAGGGGTTGGGCTTGGCCCCTTAGCATACCAAAACAAAGCAAGGTCCATAAAGACATGCATGAGTGAGGTTGGTGATGACGAAATTTACTGACTCGCACAGAGTCCTGACCTCAAGCCGATAGAACACCTTTGGGATGAATTAGAGCGGAGACTGCTAACCAGGTCTGAACCAACAGCTCATGCCACCGCTAACATGGACGTCAACGTCACTTCAGTGGTTTGGGAAAAGCACGTAAAAGTCCTTGCAGGAAGCGATGCATAAGGATGTAGTGTAACGACAAATTATTATTTTTTCCAAAGTGTTAACAACTTAGTGTTAACTAATATTTGTTGCAAACTGGTACTACCAACAAAATATCAGTGCATTCCTGGAACTGGGCGTCGTTACACTACATCCTTATGCATCGCTTTCTGCCAGGACTTTTACATGCTTTTCCCAAACCACTGAAGTGACGTCGACATCCGTGTTAGCGGTAGCATGAGCCATCAGGCAAGTGTTATTTAAATAAACTCCTGATGTACTTACAAACTTTCCAATATCATCTGAACATACCAGATGCTAAATTCAGTTTATATCACAGTTATAGCTAACTAACAGAATTAAATGAAGATACCAGCACTGTTATTTAATTAAAACCCATATTTCAGATAACATTTGCTTGTGTTTATTCAGTGACCGTAAAATCTACAAGCTACGTTTGTGCTAGTGTGCAAACCACGACTTCATGACCCCTGATTACAAGACCGCAAAACAGTCCAAATAACGTTACAACAGCCCGTCCGGTAGCACGTGTAATCAATGCAATAATAACCTGAGCTAAGGAAGCTTACTGGGCTAACGTTAATGCTTATTTTTACAGTCTGGGCTAACGTTATTTGAGCTATTGACTATCGTCATTGTGGTGGTTTTCCATTAACGTTACGATGGCGAAGCGGTAGCATGCAGCGGCCACTCCAGACCCAAATGTTGCTATTGTTGTTGCTATTGCTGTTACTTAGCCCGACTTTTACGGCACATGGACATCGTAGCTACCGGCGTTCGTGTTTACCATCGCCAGACACTGCTCAAATATAAGACTCATGCTACAACCAAGCTGCATGATGATTTGCATAAGAAGCTACACAACCTCGGCTTGCTGCGGAGACCAGGCCTCCAGCCCTCCAGCCCTCGGCGTCGCCTGATGCCGGTGGCCGGGGGAGTGGACGTCGTAAGCGGTGTGCAAGGAAGCGGAAAAGCGGCAAGAGGGTGGGGGTCCATGCTAGGCCAAAAACAAATCCTAGCCGGCCGGCTCTTCCGTCTATCCCGCTTTCAAATGAAAACAACAAACTGGACTTTATTCATTCAGCTAGACGGGCTCGCCTCGTTTCGTGCCGACAGAAATACAGCTCTGTGCGGTAAGACTCGCGGTGGTGGCTTGTGTGTTTATATTAATAAGGAATGGTGTAAGAACTCTATGCTAGTCTCTAGTTACTGCTCATCGCTGGTAAAACTTGTTGCCGACCTTTTTATTTACCATGGGAATTCACCACTGTTATTATAACTGGAGTTTACATTCCCTCTTGCGCTAATGCCAAGGAAGTGCTCTGTAAACTGTATGGGGCTATTAGCGAAATGCAGAACGCTTACCCTGACGGATTGTTAATTGTCGCCAGAGATTTCAATCATGCGAATCTCAAGACAATGCTCCCTAAATTCCATCAGTTTGTGGACTTTGCAACGAGAGGGGCGAACACGCTTGATCTTGTTTACACAAACATCCCAGGTGTGTACCGGGCGGAGCCCCGCCCCCACCTCGGTTGCTCAGACCACATCTCTGTTATGCTAATCCCAGCATACAGACCGCTCGTCAGGCGCGCAAAACCGCTTCAGAAGCAGGTGAAAACTTGGCCAGTAGTAGCCATCTCTGCTCTTCAGGACTGTTTTGAGTGTACTGACTGGCACATGTTTAGGGAGGATGCAACATATTGCGACTCTACCAACTTGGAGGAATATACAGCATCAGTGACTAGCTACATCAGCAAGTGCATTGATGATGTTACTTTCTCCAAGACCATCACCCCACGCTCCAACCAGAAACCGTGGATGACTGCGGAGGTGCGTGCGCTGCTGAGGACCCGAGACTCCTTCAGAATAGGTGACAAGGCGGCCCTAAGGACAGCGAGGGCCAAACTGTCCCGGGCCATCAGAGAGGCAAACGTGCACATGCCCAGAGAATCCTCAATCATTTCCAGGACAGTGGCGACACGCGGCGCATGTGGCAGGGTATCCAGGCCATCACCAACTACAGGACACCATCAGTTGCCTGTGACAAAGATGCCTGCCTTTCAGATACGCTGAATGACTTCTACGCTCGGTTTGAGGCACAGAACGATGTGGAGGCAAGGAAGACCATCCTTCCTCCCAACGACCAGGTGCTCTGTCTTAACACGGCTGATGTGAGGAAAACTCTGCACAGAGTCAACCCACGGAAGGCTGCTGTACCAGATAACATTCCTGGCAGGGTGCTCAAAGGATGTGCAGACCAGCTGGCAGATGTTCTTACCGACATCTTCAATATCTCTCTGAGCAGCGCCATCGTTCCAACGTGCTTCAAGGCTACCACCATCGTCCCCATGCCAAAGAAGTCTTCAGTGTCTTGCCTCAACAACTACCATCCCATCGCACTCACATCCATCATCATGAAGTGCTTCAAAAAGCTCGTCATGCGGCACATTAAGACCCAGCTGCCCACCTCACTAGACCCACTGCAGTTTGCGTATCGTGCCAATCGTTCTACAGATGATGCCATTGCCACCACCATCCATCTGGCCTTCACCCGCCTAGATATAAAGGACTCGTATGTTCGAATGCTGTTTGTAGACTTCAGTTCAGCATTCAACACAATCATTCCTCAGCACCTGATTGGAAAGTTGAACCTACTGGGCCTGGATACCTCCCTCTGTAATTGGATTCTGGACTTCCTGACTGGGAGACCTCAGTCAGTCCGGATCGGGAACAGCACCTCCACCACCACCACACTGAGCACTGGGGACCCCCAGGGCTGTGTGCTCAGTCCATTGTTGTTCACTTTGCAGCAGCTGTGCAGCAATGCAAAGTTCGAACCACATCGTCAAGTTTGCCGATGACACGACCGTAGTGGGTCTCATCAGCAAGAACAACGAGTCAGCATACAGGGATGGAGGTGCAGCGGCTAACGGACTGGTGTAGAGTCAACAACCTGTCGCTGAATATGGACAAAACAAAAGAGATGGTTGTTGACTTTAGTAAAGCACCACTCTCCACTGTACATCGACAGTTCCCCTGTGGAGATCGTCAAGAGCACCAAATTCCTTGGTGTTCATTTGGCGGAGAATCTCACCTGGTCCCTCAACACCAGCTCTATTACCAAGAAAGCCCAGCAGCATCTCTACTTTCTTTGAAGGCTGAGAAAAGCACATCTCCCATCCCCCATCCTTACTACATTCTATAGAGGGACTATTGAGAGCATCCTGAGTGGCTGCATCACTGCCTGGTTTGGGACTTGCACCATTTCGGTGCAAAGCCCTACAGAGGATTGTGAGGACAGCTGAGAAGATCATCGGAGTCTCTCTTTCCTCCATCAAAGCAACCAGCATTGTGGAGGACCCCACACACCCCTCACATAAACTCTTTAATCTCCTGCCATCTGGCAAGAGGTACTGTAGCTATCAGGCCCTCACGGCCAGACTGTGTAACAGCTTCTTCCCCCAAGCCATCAGACTTCTAAATACTCAGATACTGGACTAACACACACACACTTGTGTGTCTTCAGCTTTTGCACATGTCCAGAGTTGCACTTTAATTCATTTTCATTTTATACCTGGCTGTTACCTCAATAACTGCTATGTCCATAGAACACTATTCATAGTATGGTATGTTTACATTTGGCACTTTAAAAAGTATCATCTTTTTGCACTACTCTGATTACAAATACACTGCTCAAAAAATAAAGGGAACACTAAAATACCACATCCTAGATCTGAATGAATGAAATAATCTTATTAAATACTTTTTTCTTTACATAGTTGAATGTGCTGACAACAAAATCACACAAAAATTATCAATGGAAATCCAATTTATCAACCCATGGAGGTCTGGATTTGGAGTCACACTCAAAATTAAAGTGGAAAACCACACTACAGGCTGATCCAACTTTGATGTAATGTCCTTAAAACAAGCCAAAATGAGGCTTAGTAGTGTGTGTGGCCTCCACGTGCCTGTATGACCTCCCTACAATGCCTGGGCATGCTCTTGATGAGGTGGTGGATGGTCTCCTGAAGGATCTCCTCCCAGACCTGGACTAAAGCATCCGCCAACTCCTGGACAGTCTGTGGTGCAACGTGGCGTTGGTGGATGGAGCGAGACATGATGTCCCAGATGTGCTCAATTGGATTCAGGTCTGGGGAACGGGAGGGCCAGTCCATAGCATCAATGCCTTCCTCTTGCAGGAACTGCTGACACATTCCAGCCACATGAGGTCTAGCATTGTCTTGCATTACGAGGAACCCAGGGCCAACCACACCAGCATATGGTCTCACAAGGGGTCTGAGGCTCTCATCTCAGTACCTAATGGCAGTCAGGCTACCTCTGGCGAGCACATGGAGGGCTGTGCGGCCCCCCAAAGAAATGCCACCCCACACCATTACTGACCCACTGCCAAAACCGGTCATGTTGGAGGATGTTGCAGGCAGCAGAACGTTCTCCATGGCGTCTCCAGACTCTGTCATGTCTGTCACATGTGCTCAGTGTGAACCTGCTTTCATCTGTGAAGAGCACGGTGTTGGGCTGTAAGCACAACCCCCACCTGTGGACGTCGGGCCCTCATACCACCCTCATGGAGTCTGTTTCTGACCGTTTGAGCTGACACATGAACATTTGTGGCCTGCTGGAGGTCATTTTGCAGGGCTCTGGCAGTGCTCCTCCTTGCACAAAGGTGGAAGTAGCAGTCCTGCTGCTGGGCTGTTGCCCTCCTACGGCCTCCTCCACGTCTCCTGATGTACTGGCCTGTCTCCTGGTAGCGCCTCCATGCTCTGGACACTAAGCTGACAGACACAGCAAACCTTCTTGCCACAGCTCGCATTGATGTGCCATCCTGTATGAGCTGCACTACCTGAGCCACTTGTGTGGGTTGTAGACTCCATCTCATGCTACCACTAGAGTGAAAGCACCGCCAGAATTCAAAAGTGACCAAAACATCAGCCAGGAAGCATAGGAACTGAGTAGTGGTATGTGGTCACCACCTGCAGAACCACTCCTTTATTGGGGGTGTCTTGCTAATTGCCTATAATTTCCACCTGTTGTCTATTCCATTTGCACAACAGCATGTGAAATTGATTGTCAATCAGTGTTGCTTCCTAAGTGGACAGTTTGATTTCACAGAAGTGTGATTGACTTGGAGTTACATTGTGTTGTTTAAGTGTTCCCTTTATTTTTTTGAGCAGTGTATATACTGGTCGGTGCTGCACTGTCTTTTACTGTGCCTATTGTCCTGTTTCTTTAGTAATTTATTGTATTTGCACGTGCACTTATGGAGGAACTTTTTACCTAGTCTGTTTAGTCTCATGTGATTTTGTGATTGTTCTATGTTTGTTTTTATGTAGCACTATGGACCTGGAGGAACGTTGTCTCATTTCGTAGTGTACTGTACTACTGTATATGACTGATCAACAATAAAAACCACTTGAACTTGAACGTTACAAGCTCAGCTCATCTCGATTCTGCTCACCATGTTTGTTTTTCCATTGTGAATATCTAGTGTCTTGTACCTGATGTGGTTGTATCTTGTATCTTGTACCTTTTTCCTTATGGATTGAGTAAGACGCTGCCACTTCAGCGGGGTCAGTTCAGGTTGTTTATACCGGGAGTGAGCAAGTCAAGACGGTCTAACATTATAGGGATCTAACGTTACTAGCTAATGTCACTGAAACATACCAAACAAAAAATTTGGATTGTCTCGTACCTTGTACCTGCATGTGGTAATTTTTCTGTATGGATTGAGTAAGAAGACACCACTTCACCGCTGTCAGTTCAGGTTGTTTTTAGTCGGGGCGAGCTGGAGCTAATGTCACTGAAATTTAACAAACGAAACAATCAGCAGCACTCACTCATATTAACGGTATTAATATATCCATATACTTATATAATAGATTTCATGTTAACGTTTCATACCTGAGATGTGTTCTTCTGCCAAAAATGTTTGATTCTGGTAACGTTGGCCAAGCAATTTCAAAATTCAAACAGCAACGATCCCACAATGCAATGCGGTGGCTGTAAAATAATGCTTCTACAGTGTTGTTACAATAAAATTACAGGACTGGCCATAAATTTCCCATCATGCATTTGCATTTACAATAAAAACATGAATACAATATGTTGTCAAATGTATTGTAAAAATTACATCAATTGCTAACAGT
The DNA here is from genome assembly GCF_963993115.1 of Abramis brama. Lineage (NCBI taxonomy): Eukaryota > Metazoa > Chordata > Actinopteri > Cypriniformes > Leuciscidae > Abramis > Abramis brama. The sequence continues at coordinate 3,702,312 of NC_139970.1, read as the reverse complement.
GCTGTATATTAACATATTGACAGAAAACCTGTACTCCTAATAAAATCAGACATTCAGCACCCTTATATAGCCAAAATGGCATGATCCTCGTTTCATAACACCTCTGCGAAGATTCAACAGTGAGATTGGTAGTCGAATCAGGCTCCTCCTATCAAATTTAAAGCTCATCTACCATTATTGAAGGAGTTGCTGCTGCTGGTCCCTGGCTGTGGGTCTAAGGAAGAGCTGAACCCAGGGATGCCCTTCCCATTCAACCCAAGGGCCAGCTTTTCTGCCGGGGAGTAACGTAGGAGTGCAGGACCACCACCTTTTTTTCAGCCTTTTTCTTTGTTGCTGTTATAAACAATGACACTCTGACATCATTTAACAGTGGCTTTTTAAAAGAGACTAAGAACAGTAATTGGTAAAGATTACCATTTTGTAGAATATTCTTGTACTTTACTTGTTCCAATGTTAATGGGTGGTGGCTCTGACATTAAAAATGAATAAAGCAACTATGAAATTATTGAAATACAAAAATATTTAACATGGTCACCACTAAGGCATATTATTTGTCTGTTACTTTTGACCCTATTGCTCGCCCTCTCTCCTGGCTTTTGCACACTTTGAGGTGTTCCCTGACATTTTAATTTAAATTTCAAATTCCGCATAAACTTCGACTACTAGCTCTTGCTCTGCTCAGAGAAAAACTGTGTTTGTTCTTTGGCCATGGTGAGCAGCCAATAGCAATGTTGCTGATTAATGTTTCTACTATCAATACATATCCCATTTTAAACCAGCGCATGAACGCACAGTTATCTCAGATAAATCAATCCAGGGATACTAATCATAAAAAACAGGTGTGTTCGAAGAAGCTATTTAGCCAGATCATAATTAGCACGATGATATCATATTGGATGTATTTAGTGATGTACAAAGAACAGACCCCTGGCTTCTTGCAGCTTTGTTACCGTTCGGTCAGACAGAACAAGAAGTTTTCCAAACACCTCACATGCTTAGTTTTATCTTGTTTTGCACAATTGAATGAGCTGGAGTTTCGGAAATTGCATTTGTTCTTGTTTTGCCTCCAGTGCCTTGCCATGTAGGGCTGTTGTGTCTGACAAGCTGCCCAACTGTAATAACACGTTGAACAAGCGCATTAAAACTGTCATTAACCACCAGCTGCAGTGTATGCGCAAATCAGGCTACTGAGTCCCATTTCACCCATCCGGGAGAGTTTGCTGCCACAATGTTTGTGAATTATCGTAAACGCATGCAGACACTTTCCCAGTTAGTCATCAGTTAGTTAAGCTGTGAGGTTGTCAGCTGTGTGTTGCCATTAAACTGGTGTTAACTTGTATTTGTATTTTTTCGCTTTAGACCTGATGCCACTGAAAGAGGAGAGTCAAGAACTGAACAATATGGAAGATGAACATTATGATTTCAAGACTGGAGAGAAATTAAAGATGGAAAAGACTCACTCACGAAAAAGAGCTCAGAAGACCAAACCTAACAGTTATTTCACTTGCCTTGAAAGTGGAAAAAGTTTCAGTCAAAAACAAAACCTTAAATCCCACATGGTAGTTCACACTGGAGAAAAGCCTTTCAGCTGCCAACAGTGTGGAAAGAGTTTCACTCAAATGCAAAGCCTTGAAGTCCATATAAGAATTCACACTGGAGAAAAGCCTCATACTTGCTCTCATTGTGAACAGAGTTTTGCTAATAAACACAAACTTAATGTCCACATGAGAATTCACACTGGAGAGAAGCCTTTCACCTGTCAACAGTGTGGAAAGAGTTTCAATCGAAAACAAAACCTTAATGTCCACATGAGAATTCACACTGGAGAGAGTCCTTTCACCTGTCAACAATGTGGAAAGTGTTTCAAACAAAAACAAAACCTTAATGTCCACATGAGAATTCACACTGGAGAGAGTCCTTTCACCTGTCAACATTGTGGAAAGAGTTTCATTCAGAATCAAAGACTTAAAGACCACATGAGAATTCACACTGGAGAGATTCCTTTCACCTGCCAACAGTGTGGAAAGAGTTTCACTCAAAAATACAATCTTAATGTCCACATGAGAATTCACACTGGAGAAAAGCCTTATACATGCTCTCGTTGTGAACAGAGTTTTGCACATAAAATCACACTTAATTCCCACATGATAATTCACACTGGAGAAAAGCCTTTCCCCTGTCAACAGTGTGGAAAGAGTTTCACTCAAAAACACAACCTTAATGTCCACATGAGAGTTCACACTGGAGAAAAGCTTTACAACAGTTGTAAATCTTAGGTTTCACATTATCATTCACCCTGGAGAGAAACCGTTTATTGGAAGAAAAAAACAACGTTCAAACATGATCAATGTGGGAAGAGTTTTATACGTAAAAGAACCCTTGATTGCCACATGAGAATTCACTCAGAAGTCATCACTGTGGAAAAAGTTAACTTAAGGCTCACACAAGTACTTGCACAGGAAAGCAGTTCACATGTTGAAAATGCTTTCTTGCTGTGAAATGCCACTATAATTGAATGATTATACATAAGATTACAAAAACTGAATGAAAAAAGAACTACACCACATTATTTGCTTAATTGTTTGTGAGAGAATGCATTGGTAATGTCTTCAATCTGGACTTGAATATGGCCACTGTTGGGGCTCATCTGGTGACATCTGGAAGTTTGTTAGAGCTGCAAGTGCCTCACCACTGATCCTGACTCACTGGTAATTGCGTGACGGGGACTACTTCCAAGTAGTATTTGCCCATTGCAAAATGCATCCAGAGAGCAAAGAGATAAAAAAAACCGCAATGTTTTCTAGAATCTTGGGGAAGGGATGCTGCCACCTCTCCATCTAGAACGAAAAATGTAGCAGGAAGGCACTGCAATCCACCAACATACCTATCATCATTGATGCCAACCCCTACCTCCCCTTTGTGGTGGAAGTGGACGTCGCCACCCTCAGGCATTGGAGCAGTGTTGTCTCCGCTTTACAGTGACAGTAGGAAATTAAAGTAACATAGATTGTTTTGGCTTTACAGCAGCTCTAGAATAAAGTTATTGTCCAGCTAAAGTTAGTTTTGATTGTTTCACTTCTGTTGCAAAGATTTTTAGTTATTAACTTAGGGTGCGCTTACACGACCTTAATGCACTCCGGCCCACTCATTCGCATACCAACAGTGCCTGGTGGCTAGAGAAAGCAAACCTTGAAATAGGTTCCAAGGTGAAAGCATTGAAAAATTTAACGCTGACAGCGTGCACATGTGTATTACATGTTTAGTCTATAGGTATGCGCGTTTGAATATATATGTGCGCAGGCGTGTAGTCTTTATTTACAAATTGTCCTCAACAAATTACTTGTCTCATAATACCCAATTTTTTGTCGCTTTCGTGTATCCATGTGAACTGGAATCATTTTGACTATGTTTTATCTGTACAGAGGTAAAGGGAAGGGAAGGAGGCCTTCACAGGGAAGAGACTTGTCACTTCAGGACTGCGTTGTCGTCGTGTCCAGGCACAGGTCTTTCATCAGATCAGGACAAGGCTTGGAGCCGGCGGACTGCAGTATACCTCGGGATAAACAGAGAAACTAGTATAAGCGTAGATGCCATTCTTCTTATGATGTAACGATTTATGGGAAGTGTTTCCGGTTCCGGCTGACCTAATCTATGCAGCCTAACATGTCTAGGCTGTGTGTGATGGACACATAAGAGTGTGTCTGCTTCCAAAGTTTTGGTGCTAAATAGGAAAAGGATCTACCGCCAGCAGTCGATTTTGATATTCTAGGTATTATCAACTGACCGGAATTTTGAGATTGCAACAGACGTGAAGGACTAAAATGCGTTAAGAGCTCGCTCAAGTACTGGGGAGCTAAACCATTTAGTACTTTGTAAGTAATCAGCAATATTTTTAAATGTATACCATGTTTAATAGGGAGCCAATGCAGTGTTGACAGAACCGGGCTAATATGGTCATACTTCCTGGTTCTGGTAAGAACTCGAGCTGCTGCGTTTTGAACCAGCTGTAGTTTATTTATTAAGCGTGCAGGGCAACCACCCAGTAGAGCATTACAATAATCTAGCCTTGATGTCATGAACCCATTAACTAATCGTTCTAATTTTGTCATTGAAAGCATATGTTGTTATAAACAATATAATATATATTTTTAAGATGGAAGAATGCGGTTTTACAGATACTAGAAACGTGACTTTCAAATAAAAGATTGGTATCAAAGAGCACACCCAGGTTCCTAACCAACGACGAAGACTTGGCAGAGCAGCCATCAAGTGTTAGACAGTATTCTAGGTTATTACGTGAGGACGTTTTTTGCCCAATAATTAGAATCTGTTTTTTCAGAATTAAGTAGTAGGAAATTACTAATCATCCAGTTTTTTATGTCAGCTATGCATTCCGTTTATTTTGTGAATTGGTAAGTTTCGTCTGGGCGTGAAGAAATATAGAGCTGAGTATCATCAGCATAACAGTGAAAACTAATGCCATACTTACTAATGATATCTCCTAATGGTAGCATGTACAGAGTGAACAGCAACGGTCCTAGTACTGAGCCTTGTGGTACGCCATACTGAACTTGTGATTGATAAGACATCTCTTCATTTACTTCTACAAACAAATAACGGTCCAATACGTATGATTTAAACCATGCTAATGCAATTCCACTAATGCCAACATCATTTTTAAGTCTATTTAAAAGAATGTTTTGGTCAGTGATATCAAATGCAGCACAAAGATCGAGTAACACTAATAGAGAGAATACTCATCATTTTACCTATGCATGCATGTATGTGTGTTTAGTTTAGTTATGTTTGTGATTTAGTTAATAAAACTTGTGCACAATACGTATTTGGTTCTGATTCTCTGCTTGCAACAAGGTTTATTTTACAATTTAGATTTTGACTACAGGCTCTTAGTTGTACAGTACAGTAAGAAAGACATTTCCCTCCCCTGGAAATGAACATTTCTTAGAATTGATAAACAATGAACACTGAGTGTTCACGGGACGAAAAGGTGGATTGATTGTAATATTCATTTTACTACATTAAGTTAATTCTATTCTATGCATAATCAATTATAACAAGTTTTAATGGCACGACCAAAAAAATATTATTATTTAGTTTTATTCATGGTGTGGGATCTTGGCCTGGTAGACTTGAAGGACCGCCATTATACAATGGGTGGATCCAGATTGACCATTCGCAGCATATGCTCTGGCTGTGAGGGCAGAAGTAGTCCTGCACGGCTTACCCGTTATTTAAACTGCACACGCCTGTCACGCACTGCAGCTCGACGCGTCCACCGGAGCTGATTGTGGACAATTGAGGATGTATTTTAAACGACTAAATCACAGATACAAATCTTTTATCCTTGTTGTTCATAACTGGACTTTTAAGTTTATTAACTTTGTCTGTACACAATACACACAACAATAAACACAATTAAAACATAACCATTTAGCCAACCATGGTAGAACCTAAAAAATCAAGAAAAAACAACAAAAATCAAGAAAAACAACGTAGGATCTCATGGATCTCCAATCCAGTGCTATTGTGACAAACAATTTGTTGTGTGTGTTGTGGATATTTAAGAAAAAAGTTTGTTTCGCTTCATATATTAAATTTAACAGCATTAGGTTGAATAAGTAAAACTATGCAAATGAACAGCGCTCGTATATTTTTCATGCTTAAATTATGTTCTAAATTATGAATTAATGAAACGCTTTGCAGAACGGTCTGAATTTACTCGCATTCGTTTGGACTGCTCTCTCACTGATTCATCTGAAGTGATTTATCAGTCAGTAAAACTAACAGACGGCATTGAGAGAACAGCCAGCGCTGTTTTTCAGTTTTTTTCCTCTGTGAACATGTGCCATTCAAGATCTTAACTTTGAAAAAAATCTTCGCGCAAATACACCCAGGGGATTTGTTTTTCTCAGTGGATCTGAAAGATGCATGCTTTAATATTCAGATAGCCCCCCATCACAGACCATTCGTTTGAAGGGGTAGCCTATCAGTATACGGTCCTGATGTTCGGACTGTCCCTGGCCCCACATACTTTTACGAAGTACAGCGATGCAGCACTTTCCCCTCCTGATACAGAAGGGGATGCGCATCCTGAATTACCTCGACGACTGGCTCATCTTGGCCCAGTCTGAGGAAGAATTAATCTCTCACAGATCTGTCAGCCATCTGAAATGCCTAGGACTGAATTCAGCCAAAAGCTCACTGTCTCCCAGCCAGAGAATCTCTTTTCTGGGGGCGGATCTAGACGCAGCCCAAATGAAGGCGTGGCTAACCCACGAGCACACGCAGAAGATAGAGATGAAAGCACGTAAAATTTTTGAAATGGTTATTGTGGTTATTGTAATATATGATACAATTTTAAAATATGTAGGCTAGGCTATTATATAATAATAATAATAATAATAATATCCCATGAGTCCTAATAAATGCAATTTCAACTATTTCTGAAGTGCTTCTTTTATAAAGAACACCGCTTTCTCACATAAAGCAGTGAAGCAGCCCCTGCACGAGAGAATAATTGATTCTCAAGCCATCGATATTAACCAATTCAGCACCCGGTAACGTCACACGTAAGAAGGTATATCTTAAGCAGCTTCCTAAGGTATGGTTCGGGGAACACGCCTAGTAATGGTATACCTTTAGTTAAGTTATACCTTAAGAGTCTTCATAGCGCTAAGAGACAACGTTATCGGGAAACCCAGCCCTGGACCATAACTTTGTCTGTGCTGTGACAACATTTTTTTCAGTTTTTCTATGGATAAAGTAATGAAGTCTCCGACAAGATGGAAGCAGCACGAGGTTCGACTGCATCTGTGTTTAAACGCCCCCGATTGAAACCTGAGGTTTATAACACAGCTGACGGCAAAGTTATTGTAGAAGATGAGTTCCTTAATTTTCTAAGCCAGGATAAAATTGTTCTGTTGGCTGCAAATACGTTTGAATCTGAGTGGATTGAGTCCTCAAAGAAGGTGCTGTTTGAACTATGTTCTAATGTTACCACACAGCAAAATGTCTCTCACAAAGGGCCACAGAAATACGTGAACAAGATAAAAAGCTGCCTGAAAGTTATGAATGAATGTGGTGAAAATATCCCGAGATTTGTCTCTCATTATTTGGAGTTGCTGCCAGTGTCCTTCAATAATATGGATGTCTCAAGTTTACTTGGGACAATGGAGCAGCTGAGCCCTGAGCTTTGTTCCATGAAACACGCAATGCAGCTACACACGAATGTAGGTGAAGATCTTCGAACTATCACAGTTGAAATTAATTGTAGGGTGTCTGCTTTGGAGCGTTCTACGGATTTGACCCGAGGCAAAGTACCGGAGGTGTCGGCAGTGGTGTCGGTGGAGGCCTTTGATGTGGGCACCGGCGGGGGAGCTTTAAATGCCCAGAGTGTGGAAAGTTCCGTGACAACAGATGGAGTTGGATTAACGTCCTCAAACTCTCCAAAGGGGAGTTGCATGGTGAAAAAGGCTTGCCGTCAAGGTTTTGAGAATGATACTACCAAATCAAGATCACCTGCTGCCATTTTCAGACAGAAAAAGAACGTTGATAATGCTATGTCTGTTGTTGGCACTGGAGCTATGGGCAACATCAAAATGATTAAGACTAAACTGGTGAGTGTTTTAGCCTCCAAGTTCACACCTGATTTAGATGCTTTGACTTTGTCTGAGTATCTGAAAGAAAAACTTGGACGCGAAGTTGCTTGTCAGAGGATTGATTCTGTATATAGCAGATATAGTTCATTTAAAGTGTTAGGCTGCATAGATTAGGTCAGCCGGAACCGGGAACACTTCCCATAAAGCCTGATGTATATTATAATAGTAGTCTCTGTTTATCCTGAGGTTTACCGCAGTCTGCCGGATCCAGGCTTTATCCGGATCTGATGAAGGACCTGCGCCTGGACACGACGAAAACGCAGTCCAGAAGTGTCAACTCGTCTCTCCCCTGTGAAGGCCTCCTTCCCTTCCCTTTATGTCTGTACAGATAAAACGTTGTCGGGATAATTCCGGTTCACGTGGCTACGCGGAAGCAAAAAAAAATTCTGTATTATACATTTTTCAAGGCTTGTACCTTGGAACCTATTTCTTGGTTTGCGTTCTCAAGCCACCAGGCACTGTTCTGTGCAAATGAGTGGCCAGAGCGGATTAAGGGTTTTCTGTTAGAACGGTGTTGTGTAAGCTGCCCCTAAGTTAATAACTAATGATCGTTGCGACGGAGGTGAATCAATCAAAACTAACTTTAGCTGGACAATAACTTTTCTATTCTTAACTATTCTATAGCTGTTGTAAAGTCAAAACAGTCTATGTTTCCTATTATCACTGTAAAGCTGCTTTGAAACAATCTATATAATTAATTCAAAATTCGAGTCTTAATGGAGCCAGTACTGCATCCATGCATTTTGTGAATGTGCAGGATGACAAGGCTAGGCCGAATGGAAAAACCCGAAAAATTGGTACGCTTCGCCCCCGAAAGCGAACCTCAGGAACTTCCTGTTTTGTGGCAATATTTCTATATGAAAGGATGCGTCCTTCAGATCGATCGTGACGAACCAATCGTGATGTTGAATCTGCGATACGATCATCTTGACTGTTAACATCTTGAACTTTAGCGCTTTTACTGTTTTGTTTAAGCCTCGAAGATCTAAGATTGGACGCAACCCCCCATCCTATGGAAGTATCTGCTGTAATAGCCTGACTCTCTCTCTGGAAGAGGAACATGTTCTATGGCCTCTTTGCTCAGTAAAGATTGTAGCTCTTGTGACAGTACGTGCATCAGCTCCGGTCTCACGGAAGTGGAGACCACGCCATTGAAACGTGGAGGACGATTAATAAATGAATCGCACTGAAAGTAGCCAAGACAAGCATGAAGCATTTTGACAGTAAATAGCTCACAATGCCTGCACTCGCTTGACTCCAATGCAGCGGCTGCATGCTCCTCCCCCAAACACACAAAGCAGTAAGCGTGTGTATCCAGTTCTGATATAGGGCGAGAACATGGAGGGACACAACACTTACTCTGCTGTTGACTCATTTTTGGCTGATTTCTTTTAACTTGAACTCTTTTCACTTTTATGTAGAGAATCTACATAAAATCTTGACGATGCAGCTGGAGCTCAACTATTTATAGCCTCGTGTCGCGGGTGTGCGTTGATGACTTCACCAACCGAGGCTATAATACCTCTGGGTCAATTCTATTGACATGTTTACACACTATATTCACAGCTGGTCACGTTTAAAGACGTTTCCAATGCGCTGAGCAGCGCAGCATCGATTGTAGCTTTTGAAAGGGAACGTTGTTGACAGGATGTTGGAGAACTGTGACTTGCAAATGTTTGCAAGAGACATTTTTAGCTGTGCAAGAGTTGGAAAAACTGAAGATGAGTATTCAAATAGGGTAGCCTTTATTCATTCTTTTATTGAAAGTAATTCTACTTCTAATGCATTGGGGATATGAATGCAGACATTTCAGAAAAAAAATCTTTGTTTTTAAAGCATTGTTCAATTCTGTCAGATACTAATCTCATATTGTCAAGTGAAGTGATTTTGCTTGTAGATAGCTATACTTATGATAGCGAGGCTTGGAATACTATATCTTGGTTAGATCATTGTATCAGTACAGCTGATGCACATGCCTCTTTGAAGGATATGAGTATATTATATGACACAGTAACAACTGATCATATACCTGTTTTTATGTTGATAAATGTGGAGTATCTCATAGTGATTTCGGACAATGAAAAGAATGTCAATACCGTAAAAATGGATTGATCAGAACTTACTAAGGAGGATCTTTTAGCTTTTTATATTGGTACAGATAGATCCTTGAATAAAATTTATTTACCTAAGGAGGCAATAATGTGTAGCGACGTTATCTGTAAAGACGTAAACCATGGGAGGGATATCTGCTCTATGTATAATGATATAGTAAATGTTTTGTACGATTGTAGTAAGGGGGAGAGTCACAAACGAGTTTTGACAACAGTGTTATCAAATATCTATTCCGAAGCTGTAGGGGAAGCTCTATAGAGAAACCTGCGAGCAAAAAGCGAGAAAACAGCGAAGAAATCGGCAAGCTGCATAGTGCTGCTTTAATGTTTGTTGTTTCCCATTTCATCCGCCCCAATGACAGTCTTCCAGCCTGAGAAATAAACTACTTTGTCATTGTTTGGGGTTACCATGGCTTCTCAGAACGTTGGAGTGTTCTTCAGTATGGCGAGCCAATCAGGGATGAGTTTCCTAATGAGTCTTCCCCTACCACCTTGCAAAAAAAATTTTGCGTCCGGCCGCTTGTACTGCCATAGTAACCATGGCGACAGATGCGGACAACTGCGTTATGTCTAGCTGCACGCTCACGGTTGTTGTTTCGTTCAAACATTATGGATCATGGCAAGCAGACTCTGAGACAAAAGGAGAACTAAAACGGGGATCAATATCAGCGTGGCGTTTTCGAGATGCCGAGAGCTAGCGTCCGCGAATAACTTCGATTTGACAGAGACGCTGCTCTTGCATGTACTTTATTAGACAGGTGAGCAAATGTACATAAAACTAATCAATGTTATATAGCTCAACATGATGAAATGTTAGAATATGATCAGTATGTTAGTCTAATGTTGATCTAGCTCACTGCTAGTCTCATACAGCCAAACTAACACATAGAATAAGATTATAACTTTCAACACACTCAAATGCAGTTTAGTGTGATAGTGTAGACCAAGTGAAACGACGCTGCATTACCTCACAAGTTAAATTCGTCTAATAAACTGACCTGTGTGAGTAGTAATCCAGACATGCGTGTAGTTCGGTCGCGTGTGACACTGATTTCTGTCTCTCATTAGCAATAACGCCCTGCTTCACACCGCAGTCATGTTAAACACATCAATGTATTCACTCATCCATAAACATTATTAGATCCATCAGCTTTGACAATAAGTTCCATAATTCCGCTTAATGCGTCATCAACCTACGCCTTTGTTATTGTAAGTGGTTAGCGACCCCTAGCGGCAAAAAATAAATAAAAATACACATTGTGTCTTTAACAGGATGGACATCTGTCAGTCACAGACAAAGATAATAATGTTGTTATCAGAAGATGTTTATTATAGAACACCAGAAAAGACAAGCACAGGGAACCACAATGACCAGGTGACATGCAGGATACAGGATTTTTGTACTTTTTCAATACTTTTTAGTATTAACATTAACCTTAACATTTTTATTGCTTTTTAAAAAAAAAAGTTATCTTGTACTGATTCTTGGGGAAGATATATGCATTTCAATGCTGACACATATGAACTGTGCTTTAAGAACTCATATTCTTAATCATTTTTAACAAGTTATTTGTAGTTCTTGATCTTTTTCATCACATAATTGGACAACATGTATTAAAATATACATTTCACCAAGAATTCCCATGACATGTATTCTATACATATATATATATATATATATATATGTGTGTGTGTGTGTATATATATATATATATATATATATATATATAACATATATATATATATATATATATATATATATATATATATATATATATATATATATATATTTCTATATATAGTTTCTATATTTCTATATATTATATATAAATATAATATATATTTCTATGGACTCTGGATATTGGACAGCAGATTGAATAGGACTTTTATTTTGGTCTGGCGATATGACATCATAAAGCTGCGCCGTGCTCCGGTGTTACGGATCAACTGGGGATCATGTTAACTGGGGAACGCGCGTGCACGCAGATAGTTTTACCTGGATTTCCAGCAGATGTTAGACGGCTACAGATTCGTCGCAGCCATTTTTCACGGATCCATGATTAAAAACGTATGTTTCACCAGTTGTATACACACTGGTATGCATAATAAAGCGATTTGTTTTTGAAGTGTATATTCCTACGTATTTGACGCAATTTCAAATAAGTTTAACATACTTAAGTGTCAAGCTCAGAAACCACGCCTATGTTAACATGGGGCATTCGGTTTCATTGGATGAACAGACTTGTCCGCGCACTTCAGAAGACGTGTAAGAATCTTCTTCTCAACATTAGTGTATCATATATTCTGTAGTGTGTTGTCATGAGTTCTAATCACAAATAACAACAGATGTAGATAAATTAAAGTAGCTAGGCTACCTAAAAGAAACATAAATTGCAAAGTCATTTACATTTTTTTCAAGTTGCATTTATTGATCTGCATATAGCCTAATTTTATAATGGATCTATTATTTTTTATATAAAAACACTTATCAGCTTATTTTACTCTGCTGATTATATTAAGATCTCTTTTCTGTACAACCATCTCTGACGCCTCTGTATCCTTTTCCCTGGACACAAAGCAGCTATGCTTATACACGTAGGCAAGGGTGTAACTTTGGTTTGAGAAGTGGGGGGGACACAAAACGGGGGAACATTTTTTCGATTTGAATCCCATTTCCTGCATTTACATACATTTAGGGACTATGGTGAAACAAAATAATTAATAATAATAATTTTGAAAATAATTAAGTTGATTATAATGATAAATTCTGCCAAAAAGAATAGTAGGCTACTAAACTATGTATAACAAAAATATGTCTTACTTTTTTATTGTTCAATAGGGTCCGATTGCCAAGACGTGAGAGAATCATTTTATAAAGTCAAAAATGTTCACTATTAATGTTTTGTGTGTGAATAAAATTGAAATAAAGTGAGACTCAATTTCCACTGTAATGTAGAAACAACAAATGTTTTTTCCCCTAAATTTTAAACATTTATTAGGCTTCAAAAATACAACAACTTAATTTAAGTGAACTTTAAACAATCCTCACTTAAACCCATAATAAATGTCATATTTACCCAGGGCCAGATTAACAATTTACTGTGCCCTGGGCATCAAGACTCAAGGCCCCCCACAGTTAGGGGGGTTCGGGGGCATGCTCCCCCGAGAAAATTTGGATTTCTTTGACCTACATATGTGTAATTTAGGACTTTTGAAGGCCAACAAATTATAAGAAATAGGCTATTTAAAACCTTGTCATTAGATTATTTGTCAATACCTGCTCTCTCCTCATCTTCATATTTCTTATTCTCTCAGTATTCTTATCCTGGCCTATTTCCAGACATGGGGACTTGTGACTTGGTGACTTGGACTCGAGTCGCTATTTTTATGACTTGTGACTTGACTTGACAAAACATAAAATACTTGAGACTTGACTCGGACTTGGAAGTTAAAGACTCGGGACTTGACTTGACTTGAGACACGATGACTTGAATGACTTGAGTGTTAATCACATAATTTTTTCAGTTTGAATATAAAATATATAAATTATTTTTAAAAATAAAGTTGATTACCCAGCTGGAGCGCAGGCTGAGAATAGCGTTGTCATGACTGGCACTACACTATCATCAGTCGCGCCCTCTCGTACCTTGCACACCACGCCCACTTAGATCAGATATCACATCAACATGTCAGCCGGAGGGGTAATGAGGGTCATCGCTTTCGGCTTCGAGAATTATTCACAAGATGGCAAAAGACGAACAGCGCTTTGCAAGACATGCACCATTAACATCGCGGCCAACTCTCACGCATTCACCATGAGACACACGCGACACTGACTTTTCACACGCTCTCATTCATTTTCTCACGCACAGAAAAATCGCGACACAAGAGCAGGTTACAATATAAAAAAATCTCAGCTCTCAGATTCTGTCCTTTTTATTACGAAATTCGAACAATACCGTTTTGGCGCTTGTAAATGTGACGCAGATCCCTAGCGCGGCACGTGAACCAATCATCTCTAGATAGTAGCCTAAATAAACACGAATGAACAATGTTGAAAGATACAGTACAGCTGAACTTACCGAAATGTATATTCCTCATACATACACTGTTAGACAGTTCTTGTAATTTTACAGGAAATTCCTGGCTAATAGTTGCCGTAAATTTACTGTAAACAGTATACAGGACTGTTATTGTAATACTTAATACAACATCCCTACTGTAATTAATTACAATAATCATGTAAATTTACTGGTATTTGCCAGGAATTTCCTGTAATTTCACAGGATAGAATACTGTAAATATTACAGCAAAATGTTATATTTACGGCAACTCAGTAGCCAGGAATTTCCTGTAATTTCACAGGACAAATCAATATACTGTAAAACATTACAAGTATAAATATTACAAGTAAAAAGCTGTCATTTTCCGTATTGGCCAATTAAAAACACAACAATGGTATATTTTCTTTTTTTTTAATTAACAAACTGTGCAAAAATACATATTACAAAAGTATCCACTTTATCACACATAAAACAAAATTTTACTTTTAAAGAGATACTCCACTTTTTTTGGAAATAGGCTCATTTTACAACTCCCCCAGAGTTAAACAGTTGAGTTTTACCGTTTTCGAATCCATTCAGCCGAACTCCGGGTCTTTAGAAGAATGTCAGAGTTTTTGGTCCCATTGACTTCCATAGTATATATTTTTTCCTACTATGGAAGTCAATGGGACCAAAAACTGTCTGGTTACTGACATTCTTCTAAAGACCCGGAGATCGGCTGAATGGATTCGAAAACGGTAAAACTCAACTGTTTAACTCTGGGGGAGTTGTAAAATGAGCCTATTTCCAAAAAAAGTGGAGTATCCCTTTAATGAAGAAGCTCACTTCCAGACATCCAGGCAGCCAATCATCAGGGGGAACATGATGATATGGAACAAAGGTGTCCAGCCAGACTTGAACTGCATAGGGGAAGTTGTTCATGTTACTATCCCATCAACTCAAAGTCCAGTTTTCTTAGGAGGGTGCAAACAGGTGCGTTGAGCCTGTGTCTCTTCTCGGCTTTACTGCCCGTCTGGGAGTGGATTCCACAAAAAGCTCTGAAAACCGAGAGAGAGGAAAAAAGTTAAAGTTTTCATATCTGTTAAATAATGACAAATACTGTATAAAAAACATAAGTAACCTACTTGCTCATAAAATAAAATGACTTTGATGTATTTATTTAACATTAACAACTTTAACCATACAATTTAATTTAATGAATTAATGAAAGTTGTAATGTTAAATTGTTGTCCGTCAGTCTCTTCTGTTTACACAAATTATGTCCTGCAGGGGAAAACCAACTCTACTATAGAACAGACACTTAACAGCAATAGCTGGGTCTCCATCCAACTTTTTAATGCACATTTTAACCATTTGAAAAAGAAATCCTGACTGGAAACGGTTAAAATTCACATAAAATATTCTAATGTGAACAAAAACTTCTATGTGGATTGACAAATTTGCATTTTTTGCAATTATATCAGGTGTTTCAAGTTGCCCTGTCAACCTTACGTTTTGATCCCACAGCTGTTCACGACTCCTAGGTGCGTGACCATTTATAATTCGCATAACAGAGTTGATTGAAATGCTCTCCAATTAGAGGGTTTTTTTGCCAAATTTTTACGAATGCGTTTAAAAGTTATGTTTTAATTGGATGGAAACCTATCTATTGACATCATTGCATAGAATATATCATAGAACCTAACAATACTGGTAATAAGGTAATAATTCATGGGACGTTACATATGAGAATGATGGATTCACTTTACAGTAAGAATTATCATGAATTCATGTATAAATTCATGCATGAATTATGCATTCATATCTCATGAATCATCAGGAACTAACACGAGTTCAACGTTTTTCATTCATGACTTCATGAGTGAACAACACCTTAATTAAAACATTAACTAAGATGGGTAAATCATCATGAATTATGATTTATTACGCATGATCATGATGTTTTCTTTGTTCACAGTTATACCACTGTTCATCAGTGTTTCTAAGGACCAGTCACCACTTTAGTTGAGGGGCCACACACATGAAGTCATTGATAGATAATGCTTAGTTAATGATGACTACTGTATTTGAATGTCAACAGTTCATGTCTTCTTCAAAGCCTGCAGGTGATGATGATGATGATGATGATGTTTATTTCAAACCTGCATTCTAATTTTCTCACAATCAACATAACAGGCAACATAGCAGACAAATTATACAAGTGCATGGTTTGAAAAGGAGGTGGACGAAGCAAACGCTTGTGGTAGTTGGACAGACCCCAAAATAGACCAATCACAGCTCAGAGCACACAGATTCTGTTGACATTCAAATACAGTAGTCATCATTAACTAAGCATCATCTATCAATGACTTCATGTGTGTGGCCCCTCAACTAAAGTGGTGACTGGTCCTTAGAAACACTGATGAACAATGTGCTAATGGTCGCATATGTGAACAAAGAAAAGCATAACGATCATGCGTAATAAATCATAATTCATGATGATGTACTCATCTTAGTTAATTTTTTTATTAAGGTGTTGTTCACTCATGAAGTCATGAATGAAAAACGTTGAACTTGTGTTATTTCCTGATGATTCATGAGATATTAATGCATGAATGAATGCGTAATTCATGCATGAATTTATACATGAATTCATGATAATTAATGTACCCATACTGTAAAGTGTTACCTCATTTTCTTTATTAGTGTGTAAACAGTTTAAACATACCTTTGTATAAAGTCCCTGAGGCGTCTTTAGGATACTGCATGTTGAACACATAAGTTAGTAAGCAGCGAAGGTTTCAGCCACTCCATTCAAAAGACTGTTTTGGGCCCCATCACAACTGTTCCTTCTATGAACACTTGTTGCGATTAGTGTCTCTCCTGAAATGCATTAACACAATATGATAATAAAAGGTGAGTAAATCATGGGGTAATTTTCATTTAAAAGTGAACTACTCTATAAAATAAGGGAAGAATTTACCTTGCACAATTAAGCAAGGTGTGCTGGATAGGTCTCTCTCTCTCTGGATATCAGCAGCTGTGGCAGAGGGCTAGGCTAGGGAATAAAAAACGTAAACATTACCAAATGTATTACCAATTACACAAATGCCAAATTAAAAATCTATTATTATTTTAGTCCATATAGTCTGCCAGGCAGCCACATGTAATTTGAGACAAACAAAATGGTTAACTTAATTTTAATACTACTGATAATTTGCTGCCTTTTCTGAAGACAAAGAGAGCATTGAAAGCTTTTCAACAGAACCCAGGCTCCGGGAAAAAATATATTTTATGACGATGCTGGTTGGATTTAGTTGCGCACGCGCAGTTTATTTTAGATACAGACAGTTACATGACTGCTCTTCCAACCTGGTTTGCCAAGCACAAAGTAATGTTATAACATATGAGCATACCAGATGCTATATTCAGCTTATCTCACAGTTATAGCTGACTCACATAATTAAAGATACCAGCATTGTCGTTTAATTAAAGCCCATATTTCAACTAAAATGTGCTTGTGTTTATTCAGTGGCCGTAAAATCTAACGTTACAAACTTCGTTTATGCTAGTGTGCAAACCACGGCTTCAAGACCCCCGATTACAAGACAGCAAAGCCCTAATAATGTTACGACAGCCTGTCCAGTAGCACGTGTAATCAATGCAATAATAACCTGAGCTAACTGATCGGGCTAACGTTAATGCTTATTATTAACAGTCTGGGCTAACGTTATTTGAGCTATCGTCATTGTGGTGGTTTTCCATTAACGTTAGGCTACGTTACAAGCTCAGCTCTACTCGATTCTACTCACCATGTTTGTTTTTCCATTGAAAATAGTGCCGTGTATCTGCATGTGGTAACGTTACTATTTTCTTTATGGATTGAGTAACTTAAAGAAGACGCCGCTTCACCGCAGTCAGTTCAGGTTTATAACGTCGTTACCCGGGAGTGAGCGGGGCGAGTTGAGCTAACGTTATATCTAACATTACTCTAGCTAATGTTACTGAAATATACCAAGCGAAAAATTGTGAATATCTCGTACCTTGTAGCTGCATGTGGTAACTTTTTTCCGTATGGGTTGAGTAAGAAGACGCCACTTCACCGCGGTCAGTTCATGGTGTTGTTTTACCGGGAGTGAGCGAGTCGAGTCGGGGCGAACGTCACAGAAGCTAATGTCACTGAAATATACCAAACGAAACAATCACCACTCATATGACCGGTATTAATATATCCATAGACTTATAAAAATAGATGGCATGTTAACGTTTCATACCTGAGATGTGTTCCTTCCAAAAGCTGCTTCTTCCAAAAGTGTTTGATTCTGGTGCCGTTGGCCGCCGCGGTACCGCGCAATTTCAAAATTCAAATCGCAGCAATCCCACAATGCTATGCGGTGGCTGTAAAATAATGCTTCTACAGTGTAGTTACAACAAAATTACAGGACTGTCCATAAATTTCCCATCATGCATTTGTATTTACAATAAAAACATGAATACAATATGTTGTTGTAAATTTTATTGTAAAAATTACATCAATTGCTAACAGTGTAATATCGACCAATTAATCAAACAAATGGGTCAATAAAACAGCTGGAGAACAATTATGTCACATAACATTTACCTCAGGAAAGCTATGATGACCATATAGGCTATAGCACGTTAGTTGGCTAGAAAAAGTATTTTGCTAAATATGTGTACTATATTACATATTTATTATATTTTTACTTATCATTAAATAAAGTTGTTATTATAATAAAAAACGCATTATATCTCGCTGTATGTTTACAGCATTAGGTGAGTTGTTTTTTTCTTAAAAAAAAAAAAGTGCCTATCTTGTGTAGCCTACCTAATATTTATCCAAATGAGTCAATATTAAGTCAGATCACAATAATTGAATTGAATTGAAATAATAAAAAAGCGTAGCTTACCAGAAATTGTACCATGTAAACATTGTAACATGTTGTCACTAAACCGAATACAATTCAGTTTAGTTACTAAAATGTTTTGACAATCACAATACACTTATTGTAAACACAGTTTACGTACAACATTAAACTTTGTTACATTTTAAACACTGTTGGCAGAAGTGAAAAATAAATAATTTTATGAAGTTACAATTTTGCTTGATTCCATGATGTATTTTACTGAACATGAGTATTTACAATGCAAATCCAAATTATTGTAATTTATTGACAGTAACTTATATCTTGTCTTTTCACTTTATTAAGATCAGATTCTGCAGGTAAAATTACAATAATAAGGTGACTTGACTTGGACTTGACTTGACCTACTACAGGACTTGATTTGACTTGACTTGACATAGCCTGTGACTTGACTTGACTTGACTTGACTTGCCCAAGAAAAAAATACTTGGGACTTACTTGAGACTTGAAGGTTAAGACTTGAGACTTACTTGAGACTTGCATATGTATGACTTGGTCCCATCTCTGCCTATTTCTTCCCCTCCTAAAGCTGAACTTTGACTGATAGTCTTTTCATTTCCGTCTGTGTCAGTGACGAAAGTAAACATTGGCTCAACTGATATTTATACGTTTTATGAATCATTTTCTTAGACAAGTTAATTTACTCAAGGCTACCTATAGCCTAAATCAGTATTGCCATTAGGAACCTTCTGCAAGCTTTGGAATTTGAAAACGTCTGTTTTTAAATGTTAAAAGTAATTTTAAATAATAGAAATTATAGGCTACGTTTACCGCAGTTGGTGGAATTGGCAGACGTTCCCTTAAGCATCGTGCGCTGTGGAAACGCGTCAAAGCATTCTCAGGTATAATTATGCAGCATTAATGCACGAATGATTTTGAATGAATATTTTCATCATGTCGATATACAATGGTCACATAATGTTGAAACTAATCTTGCTATTGATATCTTTGTTAGACTACCGACCCTGTAGAACAAATGTCCTGCTAATATCAAACCTAAAACGAACTTTACCGCACTCAACCAGCGGGAATGCTTTTCACGAATTACGCCCCTGCGTGAACCCGCGTAGATGCACCTGCAGTAATTCGATTCTGGCGCGCTGTCGCGCTCCCTGCTCATTAGAACTTTCATTGAGCTATTTTTAGAGTGTGGACGCGACGTTCCTGGAAGCGACAGCTCACATAGGCACAGGCTTTCTTTGTCCAGCTCCTCCGTGGCGATGACGGTGTGCGAAAAAAAAAAAAAAAAAAAATCATCATTGGAAAGTGGGGGGGACACAAACGGGATTTTGAAAAGTGGGGGGGACATGTCCCCCCTGTCCCCATAGGAAATTACGCCCGTGCACGTAGGGTCATTAAGTTAATTATCTCATGAACTTGTAACATTTTCAACAGATTTATAAAATATAAAATAAATAAATAAAAAATAAAAACGTATATAGTATATATATAAATATATAGTAATATTGAATTGTACATTGTGTCAAGCTTTTCTGTAGCTCAAACAGTAGAGCATTGGTGCTTACAACGCCAAGTGCATGGGTTCGATTCCCAGGGAAAGCAAGAACTGGTAAATGTAAATGTGTACTTTGAAACGCAATGTAAGTCGCTTTGGATAAAAGCGTCTGCCACATGTGTAAATGTGCATTATGCTCAGTAGGAGCATGAACTTGAATGTTGTGTATCTAATGTCTTGTATTGGACATGTAGAGAACACTTTGTCTTTAGTGATTAAAGTCCTGTGAAAAACACTGAGAGGCAACCACAATTTGTATTACTGAAATAAGCAAAATATATGATATAGTGATAATGAATTATTACAAATATATACGGATATTCTCTATGGCTAATATTATCATAGGCCTACTGTCACTAACCTCTTAATCATTTGTCACCTCACATGCATAGCATGCCCCTCTCTAAAACAATAGGAAATGCTTTGTTTACTTTTTGCTGACCTCTTTAACAAAAGAAATATGACACAATCTTTTTATGTAATATAAATTTAGATTATGCCAGTTCTCTTCATTTGACTGGTACCATGAATCTCATTAACATATTCTCTTTACTTGTTATTCATCACATCATGTGCTTTCATTATTGTTGTCTGCTAACCGTTAGGAACAGATTAAAAGGTCTATAAATGAAGTGTCATTGTTGTTAGGCCATATACTGCCACAGCAAATGGATGCAATTAAAGTTAGACAAATCCAAAACTTTGCAGGATAACCAATATCCCGACCGCTGCTCAAGAAAGGAGCGTGATTATATAAAGAGGAGACGTGAACATTTCACAATGAAGGATGATGGTGTGTTAAATTGTTCTTAAAAAGATAATACAACTGTGACATTTATTTACCAATATAACATGATTACATTAGATGGAGAGCAGCATGGGTATGAAGGCCAAACTGGCCAATGGGTAAGAAAAACTTATTACATATAGGCTACATTACAAAACAAGTAACTGTTCTTCATTAACATGTAACTTAGTCTATAGTTTGTTCTCCCTTCTTTAGATTGAATGTTCAGAATGTGGAAGGTGGGACTGTGTGGTCAGATCTTCCACTGTTGGCAAATACAGCTGTCCTGCATGCATGCACATTTGCCTATTTTTTTTTCTTACTTTTTTTATTGTTACTTTCATACCTGTTAGCTAATGAATATGTTTGTTGAACATTCCCCTGAATAAATGCTGTGGGTAATTCACTGGATACATAAACTATGGCTTCTCAATTTTCAACACTCTTTAGGAACATTTATGGAGTCTAGCCTACTGTATGCTTTATGCTTTAACTCATTCCTCAGTAACATTAAAATAAATAATAAATAAATGCTTGACATCCCTTTGACCACAGCAGTACTGCTGCTCAATTTAAATGAAGCCACAAATTGGCATCATAACAATAATCTGCGAATACACATGCACTGCAAAGACACAATGTCAATAGCATAATTTATTTAATCTACTTAAAGTTGTCATCAGATATTCAATTTCATTGAAACGAGTAACAAAATAATGTGGGCGTGGTCTGTGTCGTATAATTAAAACACATTAAAACTTCCCTTAAATGCGTCTGAAACCTTAAGCGGAGCAGCGACAGAGTAAACAACAATGTCCTAATATGATACAAACATTTACCAATAACGTGGAAAGCTTTTAAATCTGCTCAGTGAAAGATTCGCTGTGACGAATCTGTCACCGTTCAACATCTGCTGGAAATCCAGGTAAAACTATCTGCGTGCACGCGCGCGTCCCCAGTTAACATGATCCCCAGTTGATCCGTAACACCGGCAACTGTTATGATCATTAGACTGAAGAAAGGTTTGTGGTTTTAAGCATTTAAATTGATACATATCTTTGTAATATGCTTAATGTAACAATATTGCGTTTTTGTGTGAGTAAATCGTATTCGAATGTGAGTAACAGAAAAGGTGCGTCTCATTTCGCGCACTATATCGTGTATCAGTTTATTGTAAACACGAATTCTGGTTTTGGAAAGTGGTGATGGAGAAACGGAGTCAATTGAATCTAATGCTTTGCCAAATGACTCACTGATTCAAAGCGCTCGAATACCGCGCGCTGACGAATCCTGCCGCTCAAAAGTGTAAAAATAAACACTTATATGATGGAAAACACTTATATGAATAATAATAATGACAACTTGAACAAATCGCAAATATTTTTTATGATAACGTAATCTGTTAAATCTACAAATAATTAAATATGAAGTGTCTGTATAATTTATATTATTATATTGCTTGTTTTGAGTGATTTTTGTCTAGTCAGTTTAAGTCCATTAACTCTCACTCTGACTGACTCCCTCACCAGTGCGCTGAACTAGAGCTGATTGAGACGCACTCAATCTCAGAGATTTACTGTGGATTTATTTTTCTTTCTGTTGATTATTCTCATCTTAAACATGATAAATTGTCCAAACACACAGGAAAACTCCTGGAGAAACATCTGAGATCCACGTGACACTATTATGAAGATGGCGTTGATTAAACAGGAGAGTGAAGACATAAAGATTGAAGAAGTGTTCAGCGTGAAACATGAAGATACTGAGGAACAAACAGGTTAGTTTCACTCGGTCCTTATTAAAATGATCTGACAGAAATTAATGATATTTTTGATGAATGTCATATGAGTGTCCTAATTAAAGCAGTTTTATTTGACATGAAGCGGATCTTCTCATGTGGATAGACATGTTTGTTGAGATCACATGACCACAGGCATGAACTGTAGAGGACCTGTACACTTGAATTATATGGGCTAGATGATTATTTACATGGATTATAAATCTGTGTTGATCCGAAGAAAGGAAATCATATACATCTGGGATGGTATGAGTGAGTAAATGATGAGAGAACATTCATTTTGGATGAAATATCCCTTTAACTATCACCACAGCTAGGGTTGGGTACCGAAACCGGGCACCGATATGGAACCGGTACCTAACCAGAATGTAACCGGACCAAATCAAAACGCAGATTTCGGTGCCTCCCCAGACAGCAATCAGATCCGGCCCACATCTGGTACACCTGGAATCCACACAGCCCGGATGTGGGCCGGATCTGGGCCAACACTATGTTGCTGTCTGGGTCATCTTAAATGCCTCAGCTGTCGGTTGAAATATTTGTCCTCTGGTTCTCCGAAACGGACGTAAGAAACATCATCACCGCATGTGATTGCTAGTTAACCCTTTGATCGTTCACACTGGTGTGCTTAATGTTCAGATCGTGTGATCATCAACTGCTAAATTCAAATCTGTGTTCACGTGTTGGCTGGCACTGAGCCAGAAACAGATGCTCTCAGCGCTATCATATTATATCACAACAGTGTTTTTAAGCATGTTTTTAAGAATAAAAATATCAGCCAAGGACTGACTGACATGTAGCGCAACCAATCACTGTTCGTTTTGTTCCACGTCATGTTTAGTGTGAAAATGTAAAGTCGATGTCCGTACAATAACAGACCGGTGAACATCTAATAAATTAATCATTCAAGAACGTTGTGCAAGTTTACTGCAAAAATAGAGCCAAGAACCTTACGTTCTTTTGAAAATCCAGCCTTCAGTTGATCCACGGCATTTAAGGTGATTCGTTCTAGAATAACGCTCACCTTGTGCAGGACATGCAGAAAGTCAGTGAAAAGAATGGCTGAAATTTAAAGCTGGTTTGTAGCATACCAAGAATACAGACTACTTTACTGTTATTAGTACTGTAGTGTTATTTAGTGTTAAATTATTGTAGTTGGGTTAGGTGGCTTAGGTTTTATTGTGAATTTGTTATGTACATTTGTTGTGTTTTGTATTTACACTACTTATATTTATAGATTTACTCTAAAATTTTGATATATACAATTTTAGGAATATTAAAAAAAATTCTATAAAAAAAGCCGTTCTTTAATGTCATTCACCATCATTTTGAGGCTCTTTTTTTTAAAGTATCGGTTCAGGCACTGGTACTGTTTTAAAAGTATCAGTATCGATTTGGCACCAGTATAAAAAAAAAAAAAAAACGATACTTAACCCTAACCACAGCCCCATCAAGTACCTTTCACTAAACCAAAGATTGAAACCAAAAACAGTAATATTAATGATAATGTTAACATTTTATGAAAGGTGGCCATTATTACAATAATACACTTAAAAGGATGGTTCGGAGTAAAATCAATCTAGGGTCCTTTGCACCATGACCTTCAAGCCAAACCTTTCTGCATTGAGAAGATTGTTGCAGTTAGCAAATGACACAAAGACCACAGTCCAAATGCCTCTAAAAAAAAATGTCTCATTCTTTAGGCAGTTTCTAGTCTGGCTATCACCAGACCAAGCTCAATCTTTTAAGACTGAACATTAGTCTGGGGAGTCTGCTCAGTATTTTCTACTGCACAAGAGGCGTGATCAACGGGCATAGTTCAAATGACCCTGTATGCAATTGGATAGTCCTTCAACCAATCAGACCAACGATCCGGGTGTCGTGCTTTGCAGCGAAAACTCCAGGCAGGAAACATGTCAACAAACGTGTTGGTTTGTAGCATTGATCAGCGGTTTGCAGAAGCAGCAATAGCATCGAGTGATTTTTGCAGGTTGTGCAAAAAAAAAAAAAAAAACATAAAAGTGAGTGGTATTTACACCCACTCTTTGTTTGCTAAATCAAAAAGAAGCAAGGATCGTTGAGAGGTTAAAAGGAATTGGATTGGATTAAACCCCCCAATAGCGCAACAGGTGGATAAGCCTGTCTGATCTGATTCTGTTTTAAATCTTCAATCAGATTTAAAACAGAATTAGGATTCAGGATTCAGGACAAGGCCAGGACAAGCGGTCAGTCTGTGGAAACGGCGAGAGTGTGCAGGTGGTTTTTCTTAATATCCAGTTCTCCTGTTGTTTCAGTTTACTATTTGAGTCAAGGTAAGGCTATTTTCGATTCTCTACTTATTTTTAATTTTTACCTTCACATAAATCTGTATTTTATTTATACGCGTTCCTACTTTAAATAACAGCCGTGTCTGAAAAGAATTGCAGTTTGAATTTTATTACACTTAAGTCCAACAGCAGTTTCGATTCCTCCCATTTTCGGATTATTTGCTTTTGCTGTGCTAATTGCTGGGCCGGCTGTCCTCACTCAGCGGTGAAAGCACTATATCTATGTAGTTTGCGCGCTGTTGCGGAAGCGTCAGCGTAAGCGTTCAGCTCTCGTGTTCAGCCTCCTCGTGTGAAGACCGACTCGGGTAAAGACCATCGACTCTACCTGTGCGACTCCACCGAGCAAGGACACCAGGAAGGCACTTAAGTATCTTCTTCTCCCTTTCCTTTCCCACTTTTATCTTATTTACCTTTACTCAACATGTGCTTTCAATATATTCCTGTTGTCTCTCGACAACGCTCTTTCATCACTCGCAGGAGGCAGCGCAATACTGATAATCTGCGCCCCATTTTCTCATCCTCACACACACCTCTCTCTCTTTCCGTGGGTCTATGGAATTGTCAGTCAGCAGTCAATAAAGCTGACTTTATTCCAGCCTTTGCATCTCATTCTACTCTTAGTATCTTGGGCTTGACTGAGACCTGGATTCGTCCAGAAGACTCAGCAACCCCCGCTGCTCTCTCTAGCAATTTCTCTTTCTCTCACTCCCCTCGCCAGTCTGGGAGGGGTGGGGGTACAGGCCTTCTCATTTCTAACAATTGGAAATACTCAGCGCTCTCTTCTCTATGCAACAACAACTTGTTTGAATATCATGCTATTACACTTACAACTCCCAGTAAGATCCATATTGTAGTCATTTATCGTCCCCCAGGTCAGCTGGGTAACTTTGTAGAGGAGCTGGATGTGCTGCTGTCCTCTTTCCCTGAGGACGGCACCCCACTTGTAGTCTTTGGTTATTTCAACATTCATCTCGAAAAGCCGTATGCAACAGACTTCATCTCTCTCCTCGCCTCTTTCGATCTCAAACGGCTCATCACCACAGGTACTCACAAATCAGGCAACCAACTGGACCTGGTTTACACACGCAACTGCATCACAGACAACATTTTGGTGAGACCTCTCCATGTTTCAGATCATTTCCTCATTACTTTCAATCTATAACTTCTTACCCGTGCACCACCAACCCCCCCACACCAGTCACTTTCAGATGAAACCTGCGCCCATCTTTCCTCTGCCGTGTCATCTTCTCTTCCCTCACACTCACAATTCTCATCTCTGGATGTGAATACCGCAACGGATACCTTATGCTCCACTCTAACCTCTTCTCTAGACAATATCTGCCCTCTCTCCTCCAGGCCAGCACGCGCTACTCCCTCTAACCCCTGGTTATCTGAGGTTCTTCGTGAACACCAGACTGAACTCAGGGCAGCGGAGAGGAAATGGCGCAAATCAAATGACACATCTGACCTGAGTATGTATAAATCTCTCCTCTCTTCCTTTTCTGTTGATGTTCATGCTGCAAAATCCTCATACTTCCACAACAAGATCAACAGCTCCTACAACACGATTACTCTTCAAGACAATCAACTCTCTCCTCTGTCCACCTCCCGCCTCCTCTTTAACTGCTGATGATTTTGCTAACTTCACCAACAAAACAACAACTATCAGCAGTCAGTTCTCAGCTCCACACACACAGGAACCCAGTCTGACCCCTTCCACAGCCAATAACCCTCTCTCCTCCTTCTCTCCGCTAACTGATGAAGAAGTATCTAAACTTCTCCTCTCCAGTCATCCTACCACCTGCCCTCTAGACCCCATCCCCTCACACCTTGTAGAAGCCATCTCTCCCACACTTCTACCAGCTCTCACACACATCATCAACTCATCCCTACATACTGGCACTTTCCCTTCTGCATTCAAGCAGGCTCGGGTAACTCCACTGCTTAAAAAACCAACACTAAACACATAATTTGTAGAGAATTACAGACCTGTCTCTCTCCTACCATTCATTGCAAAAACACTTGAAAGAGCTGTTTTCAACCAAGTAACATCCTTCTTGTCTCTGAACAACCAGCTGGACGCCAACCAATCCGGCTTCAAGAAAGGGCATTCAACTGAGACTGCATTACTGTCGGTCACAGAAGCCCTACGGATCGAAAAGCTGCCTCCAAATCCTCAGTTCTCATTCTCCTGGATCTGTCTGCTGCCTTCGACACTGTGAATCATCAGATCACTGGGCATCACAGGAACTTCCCTCCACTGGTTCGAGTCCTATCTCACAGGTAGGTCCTACAGGGTCGCATGGAGAGGCGAGGTATCCAGAGAACATCAACTGACCACAGGGGTTCCTCAGGGTTCAGTTTTTGGTACCCTCCTCTTCTCCATATACACCACATCCCTGGGACACATCATACAGGCACATGGTTTCTCCTACCACTGCTATGCTGATGACACACAGCTCTTCCTCTCATTTCAACCAGATGATCCCACAGTAGCTGCACGGATCATCACCTGCAACTCATTCTGTTCCACGTCACTCCTCTGTTCATCTCTCTGCACTGGCTACCACTCGCTGCTCGCATCAAGTTCAAGGCATTGACGCACTTCATCTTCAGAGCTCAAAAAATGCCCAATTCCACCTTCTGACCTCAAACCTATTATAAAAACTTATATCCACAAGAAATGACAAGCTGAATGTCAGTGTACAACAAAAACTTTACAAAATGAATCCTGTGGTCGGTGTAAAACGATGTGTCCATTTTGAAAATCGTTGGGATTATATTACCTACACAAGCGGTCAAATAAGGCACTCCAGACTAACTCGTATGTTTCTATTAACGGGTGAAGATTCTCCTTTATCCCCTCGTGCCAGAATCCATTATCACTAAAGCATATTTTGATTGATTGTGATAGATTAAATTTAAAGCAATAAAAATAATAAAAGGCTAATAATAAAAACAACTACCCCCATGGGGTCATTTAAAGGGCACCTATTATGCAAAATTCACTTTTACACGGTGTTTGAACATAAATGTGTGTTGGCAGTGTGTGTACACAGCCACTAGCCTGGGAAAACCCAGACAACTTCCGTCAAATTTAGATTTGCTCTGCAAGTAGTCTGGCAAAGAGCTCATTCTTTCGTCGAAATCGCGGCACCAATCAGAAATGTTGGGGCGGGCTTTACACGATGACGATCGCTCTGATTGTTTTTAGGTCTATCCAATTGCGCCCAGAGGCATTTGAGCAACGTCCGTTGGTGAAGCGCATCACCTTTTAAATGCATTATTATATTCAAATTGCAAACACATGAGGACAGTCTCCAGGGTTCGTACGTTTTGAAAAAACCTGGAAAAGTTATGGAATTTGAAAAATGCAAATTCCAGGCCTGGAAAGGTTTTGAAAAAATAAAAAGACCCAGAAAGTTTTGGAAAAGTCATGGAATTTTTTTTTAACACAGCATAATATGTGATTAATACAAAAACTCTTTAATAAAAAAAATATTTCGCGTTGTCTTAATGTCCTTATATTCGGGCGGCATAACGTACAGTTCACTTCCGATTCACTCACTTGTTGCCTGAGGTGAAGTCGGTGCTGACAGAAATTTAACTGAAATGCCAGGAAAGTGGCACGAGCATGCTAAAGTTTTGCAAGCACCGGTGGGTCGAGAATGTAGCGGAAATAAGATTGCAGCTCTGGCCGCATGTGAAACGATACGCAGCATATCAGCCTGCGTCTGTCTCCTGCACGCGAGAGGAGAGAAGAAAACGAGTAAATGTCAGTTCAGTTGTAAGTTCATTCTTTATGTGCTTAGGAGTGTGCGATATTGTCTATGAACTATGATGATATTGTAATCATTGTTTTAACTATGTACGAGGCACTGCGAGTGCGAGCTGACATCGCGTTTGTCTCATGCTTGCTTTCACTGCGTGATGTGTCAGTTTATAGATGTCCCCAAATGAGTTTTTGTCTTATATTTATATCATATTATGTTGTCATATTAGAATATCACATGAGCAAGAGTGCCGTTTTCCTGTGCACAATTGCAAATGTGCTATTTATTTTATACAGCAGTTAAATTAACAATAAAGTTAACATTGTGAGTTACTTTTTGGACACAATATTGTCAATTTTCACTTTATATCGCCGACGAGAATTTCATAATGAAGCCGTAGTCCAACAAACATCGATGATTTTTTTATTTATTTAATGAAATCCGCGTTTTGAACGAATCATTTAGCGATTCAATGAACAATCACTTGTTTTTCTGAATGAATCAGCCGTTTGAACGAATCGGTTGAAATTACTCCAACAACTCGCTTATTAAGACAGTGACTTGCCGCCACCTACTGGTGGTTTTAGTTTCATATTTAAAGTATATTTTAATTAAAACGTTAAGATTATAAATCATATCATTTAAATATTGAATAGCATTATTTATGCAATTGTAAATGAAGTGTAAATATAGTAGGCTAATGCCAGTTTTGATGCCACTTCTGTGTCAGCTCTAATGTCGACTGACATTTTCAGGAATACATAGTCATGGAAATGTGCCGAAAAGTCATGGAAAAGTCATGGAAAAGTCATGGAAAAGTATTGGTTAAAATGTGTATGAACCCTGTCTCCATGAAAGACCCACTGGCAGATGAACGTGCTACTACATTTCTCTCAGAAACGGTAGGAAATTAAATTAGATTTAATAGAGGATTTTAACTGTGACAAGATGATTGACAGGGCAGTTCAAGTGACAGGATGCACGCGACAGATCCGTCCGATAAAGATGACGAAGTAGTATGTCCCAAAGCTTGCCTACTTTTTTGCTACACATTCAAAAGTAAATACCTTTTCTTCACAAAAAGAGCACATACTTACTCGTAGTGTAGTGTAACTTAGGCGAATTGGGATGCTTTACACGATGACGATCGCTCTGATTGGTTTTAGGTCTATCCAATTGCCACCCTATAATGATAAAAATCCACCCAGTGCTTTTTTTTAATCCCCATAAATTATAAGTAGTGTCTCAGGCCACATTTACGCATAGCCGGGTATTTAGAGAAACTAATATTTCCCCCCCTCCGTTTTCAATAATAACATCGTGCACACAACATCGTTTTCAAAAAAGTTATAATTTACATCAACCCGCATAAATACGCCGTCGAGCGCCATCATAACTATGCCAAACCTATGGGCGGCAGTGTAGGGAGAAGGATAAAGCCATGCAAGCCAATCAGAATCCTCAGAATCGACAACAACGAATAACACAAGCGATTCCTAGGGCCCTCACATGATGTTAAGCATTTTCTGGCGCATAATGTGACGTTTGAGAACCTAATACCCAGTTTCTCCTAGTTGACACGGCAACACATAACCGCCGTTATCAGAAATCTCCACTTTGGCCGGAAATATTTTTTAGAAATAATCGTTTTCTGTGATAAAAACTGGGTTTTTGTGTAAATGAGAGGCCAAACCGCAGGGAAATATCTGCGTCTTCCAGTGCCTTAGAACAAGCCGTTCTCAGATTCTGGGCAATGTGATGTACTTTTGCACAAGCCCTGCCCATGATTGTTGACTGACGCCGCTGATCCACTTGTCCGTGCGACACTTCTGTCGCGCCGTGCTCCACTATATTCCTATGGGTGACGTCAAGCGACTTTGACGCGCCCGCAAAGCATTCCGGGAAGGCGGCGCTTCATTTGAAAAAATGCTGCGCGTCAAAAAGCTGGCCGATGCCCATCTTTATGCAAATGAATTCCGTTGAACGCGACGCGGCTATCCAATAGAAGTAGAGCATAAGGAGACGGAGGGAAGTCTCTCGCAGGTCCTCTGTTTTAATACGCTACATTTCCCGCTCGGTCAAAACCACGCCCATAGCAGTAAACGCCCATCAACGTACCAATGTGGGGAGGCGTCGCGACACCACGCGACAGTCGTGTCGGACAAGTGGATCAGCGCCGTGACACTGCCGTATTACCATAGACCCGGCCTGAGTGAGCTGTACACAGTCCGCCATTGTTTCGACGCCGGAGCAGCTCTATAAGAATGTCTCGTAAGCGATTTAGGTGTTTTGTAGTTGATGTAAGGATGAACATTGCTGTCTTCATGTACTCCTTACATCAGAGCTTTTGAAGACGCAGTGGATTACTTTTGTTTTTGAAGGGAATGCACCCCCAATCTAGTGACCTAAATGCGTTTATGTTTGCGTGAATTGATCCAGTTGATCCAACTGTTGTGTTCGTGATCCAGCTTACAGTCTCTGGAGCGATACAGATCACGGCAGTAATGAAAGGGACAGCACGCACTTTATTGCAGTTCATCAGAGTTGTTTTACGAATATAAAGTTGACCAGTTTATTAAGCACCCACTGAAAAGGTCTGTATACTTTTGTTTACTGTTAGTTGTAACATAATGAGTGTTTTTGTGTAATTCGCTGTGTAATGCACACTTCTTGTACTGTGATTTATTCAGCTCTAATGGTGATTTTCTGGACTAAAACAAATGCTTCATCTTTTGTGTGAAGTACAATAAACTTCATAAAACTCATCAGTAAATTTTTGGCCATCATTCGGACGGGGTCTGGCTCTATGGACAACATTGTCCGACTCTGATTCGAACTGAACACCGCTACTGACAGTTTCTGTTCTGACATGTTAATTCTGTGAGATGAGATTGTCCTGACACCAGAGCACAAGCTCCTGAAGCTCCGCCCTCTTCTTG
Source organism: Abramis brama (assembly GCF_963993115.1). Taxonomy (NCBI): domain Eukaryota; kingdom Metazoa; phylum Chordata; class Actinopteri; order Cypriniformes; family Leuciscidae; genus Abramis; species Abramis brama. The sequence goes on along the minus strand of NC_139970.1, from coordinate 3,670,396 downwards.
AACTCCGCCCTCTGTGCCGGCAGCAGCAGTTCATTTGTATTTAAAGGGACACACACAAAAACGTTGTGTTTTTGCTCACCCTCCAAAAGTGGAAAATTTAACATGCTGTAAAAAAATATATTCACATACACTCTGGGGACATCAGAGACTTATTTTACATCTTGTAAAAAGGGGCATAATAGGTGATCTTTAAGGGCTGTCTTTGGCTCTCATGATCGGCTCTGATCAGGTGTATGTTTAGGAGGTTAAATGTGATTGGGTAAATGTTGAAAATTGACATGTCCTTTTCTATTGACATGATGGTGGCTGCACATTTTAAGGTTTACAACATTGTCGCAATCTCTGCCATTTTCTGCCAGTATTCAGTACTCGGATCTCGAGGGTTCTGGCTTTTTGCAGCTTTGTTACCGTTCGGTCAGACAGAACTGTTGTTCAAGAAGCCTTCCAAACACATCACATGCTAAGTTTCATTTTGTTTTGCATAATTGAATGAGCTGGTGTTTTGAAAGTTTCATTTCTTGTTTTGCCTCCAGTGCCTCCAGTGTATGTAGGGGTGCTGTGGTTAAAGTGCCTGACAAGCCGCCCAGCTGTAATGATAACCCGATGCACAAACGCATTAAAACTATCATTAACCACCAGCTGCAGTGTATGCGCAAAAAGACAAAAGAGTCCCATTTCACCTGTTTGGGAGAGTTGGTTTTTATGTTTGCTGTTTTGTGCCATTAAACTCGAGTTAACTTGTATTTGTCTGTTTCCGCTTTAGACTTGATGCCGCTGAAAGAGGAGAGTCAAGAACCGAATGGAATGGAAGAGAAAGATCAGTATAAGAAACATCATGATTTCATGAATGGAAAGAAATCCACAATGATGGAAAAGACTCGCTCACGAAAAAGAGCTCAAAAGACCAAACCTAACAGTTATTTCACTTGCCGTCAATGTGGAAAAAATTTCAGTCAAAAACGAAACCTTAAATCCCACATGAGAGTTCACACTGGAGAGAAGCCTTTCACATGCCAACAGTGTGGAAAGAGTTTCAATCAAAAACAAAACCTTAATGTCCACATGAGAATTCACACTGGAGACAGCCGTTTTACCTGTCAACAGTGTGGAAAGAGTTTCATTCAGAAACAAAACCTTAAAGCCCACATGAGAATTCACACTGGAGACAGCCGTTTTACCTGCCAACAGTGTGGAAAGAGTTTCACTCAAAAATACAACCTTAAAGCCCACTTGAGAATTCACACCGGAGAAAAGCCTTATACTTGCTCTCATTGTGGACAGAGTTTTGCACATAAAAACACCCTTAATTCCCACATGAGAATTCACACTGGAGAAAAGCCTTTCATATGTGATCAATGTGGAAAGTGCTTCACAACTGTTTTAAATCTTAGGTATCACATTATCATTCACAGTGGAAAGAAACAGTTAATTGGAAAAAAAGCGTTCACATGTGATCAGTGTGGAAAGAGTTTCACACGTAAAGTAACCCTTAATTGCCACATGAGGATTCACTCAGGAGAGAACAGTTTTATATGTAATCACTGTGGAAAGAGTTTCAGTTGTAAAAGTAGCCTCAACACTCACATGAGACTTCACACTGGAGAGAAACGTTTCATCTGTAAACTGTGTGGCAAGAGTTTTTCACAAAAAGGAAATCTTAAGGCTCACACAAGTACTTGCACAGAAGAGCAGTTCACGTGTTGAATATGCTGTCTTGCTGTGAAATGCCACAATGTAACAATGATTATACATAAAATTACAAAAACTGAATGAAATAAGAACACATTCTTTGCTTAATTGTTTGTGAGAGAATGCATTGATAATGTCTTCAATCTGGACTTGAATATGGCCACTGTTGGGGCTCATCTGGTGACATCTGGAAGTTTGTTAGAGCTGCAAGTGCCTCACCACTGATCCTGACTCACTGCTAATTGCATGATGGTGACTGCTTTGAGAAAGAATTTGCCGATTGCAAAATGCGTCCAGAGAGCAAAAGGATAAACACAATGTTTGCTCAAATCTTGGGGAAGGGATGCGGCTACCTCTCCATCTAGTACGAACAATGTAACAGGAAGGCACTGCAATCCACCAACATACCTATCATCATTCATGCCAACCCCTACCTCCCCTTTGTGGTGGATGTCGCCACCTCAGGCATTGGAGCAGTGTTGTCTCAGCAGCAGAGGAATCTGTCCACGCACCATCCATGCGCCTACTTCATAAAGCTTAGCAGAACTACAACATTGGTGACTTTGAGCTCCTTGCTATCAAGCTGGCACCAGAAGTGTGGCACAACTGGCTGGAGGTCCTAGTGATCACGGACCATCGCAACCTAGAATACCTTCACGACACCAAATGGCTGAACCCTCTTCCAGGCCCAGTTGGGCATTGTTCTTCTTGTGATTCAACTTTACTGTATCCCATCGTGGGTCCAAGAACACTACTTGTCAAGGTTACACTCCTGATGCTCCCAGCTATATGTCACTCACACTTAGTAAAGTTCTAATCAAGCTTACCTATTCCCCTTTATCCCTTCATCATGGACACTCACCCAGCACAGACACACAGTCAGCCTCTGGTCTCTCCATTGGATTACCCTGTAAAACTGTATGAGTAAGACATAAGAAAGACTCTTCAGGACCAATTTGAGACTTTCAGTGTATTGTTTATCTGGATGATCCTTCATGTGTCCTCGTCTTTGCTCTTACTCTCTGCAAGATCACAACTGTGTTACTTCCAGTTAAATATCCTCTTCATTGTCTGTTGTATTCCACCAGTACCTGATGAGTTGTGTGCAGTACAGCTGTGGCAAATATTTTGGCAGTGACAATTTTGTTTCACAAAATGTGCTGCTTCAGTATTTGTATTGAAGGGGGTGGATTGGAATCCACTGCTGCTTCAATGTATATGTAATGAGGGATTATAATCAAGGTATTAATCAATATTTTTCCTTCTAAATATCAAATGAATTGAATGACTTCTCTGGAGATTTTACTTTGTTATAGAAGTTACCAGTGTGATTACTGAAATGTTCTTTTCATGTATTCTTTTTAATGTCAGTATTTGATATTTGAATGTAGTAACAGTGCTTGCCTATTTAGCCCAGCTTCCAGAAATTAAATAGGGACTGGTTTTGTGTTTGTGTTTGTTTTCAACGTGCTCAAACAAATAGGGGTCATCGAAGCCAATAGTTTAAGGGACCATTTCTTTGTTAAAGCCTTACTTAGACTAAAATGTAGCTCTCCTTGAGAAAGAACGCATTATCTTGATGTTTTGAGACGAGACTCCTGTTTTTGTAGTTAGAGTCTGGCCAAATCCAACCTTGGAAAAGATGTGTGTCGGTGTGTGTGTGTTAGTCTCCTTGGTTACAGGTTAAAGGGATAGTTCACCCAAAAATGAAAATTCTATCATTGTTTACTCACCCTCAAGTTGTTCCAAACCTGTATGAGTTTCTTTGATCTGCTGAACACAAAGGAAGATATTTGGAAGAATGTTTGTAACCAAACAGATCTCGGTCCCCATTGACTTCCATAGTATATTTTTTTCCTACTATGGAAGTCAATGGGGACCGAGATCTGTTGATTACAAACATTCTTCCAAATATCTTCCTTTGTGTTCAGCAGAACAAAGAAACTCATACAGGTTTGGAACAACTTGAAGGTGAGTAAATGATGACAGAATTTTCATTTTTGGGTGAACTATCCCTTTAAAGCAGGGCTCAGTAGTTTCGTGATTTCTTCGCTGTATTCTTGCTTTTTGCTCGCAGGTTTCTCTCTAGAGCTCCCCCTACAGCTTCGGAATAGATATTTGACAACACTGTTGTAAAAACTCGTTGGCGATTCTCTGACGCCAGAGGCTAGTAGATCAACGACATCAAAGCGGATGGGACATTCTTTAAAACGTCTTCTTCATTCGGGTTCGAACAGCGTGAGGGAGCGCAATAATGACAGCATTTTAGCAGATTTCTTTTGGCCGTAAAGCAATTGTTTACATCGCGAGACCTGATATCACGCGATACTTCCTGACGCGGTGGCCGGCGGCCCGCCGGCTCAAAGTTGCAAGTGCGGATTCTCCGCTCACGGGCACCAGGGGGGTGCGAAACGACCACCATTCAACCCGAAATAAGTAATATAACCATTCCAATGACTCCGAAGCTGTTCAGTTAAGGTAAAAAAGTTACTTAGTTCACCTTTAAGGAACCACTGGCATTATTGGAGATTGACTGAGTTGTTGTTCGAGACATGCTGGCACCCAGCAACCCAAATCCCCAACCTGGAAGGTCACGACGTGCCTGACTTCAGGGTCTGAGTGTCAGCTGCATAATCGATGGAGATATGCTTCAGTCTATCTGTATATGTGTGGAATATTACTATGTTTATCTATTTCTTAGCCAATAAGAATCATTCAACCTGTAAGCAATGACGTAGCTTAGACCTTGGAAATGGTATAACTGCTGTGATTTTTGTAACTGTAAGCGGGGCGGCCTACGAACTCCTGTGTGAGTCTTGAAGCTGACTTCTGCTGATGAAACTGCAAACTATCTTCAGTAAAACTTTTCTTCAATTTTTTATAATTCTGACTCTCACTATGTAATTGAATGATTATACATAAAATTACAAAAACTGAATGATAAAAGAACATTACACCACATCATTTGCTTAATTGTTTGTGAGAGAATGCATTGATAATGTCTTCAATCTGGACTTGAATATGGCCACTGTTGGGGCTCATCTGGTGACATCTGGAAGTTTGTTAGAGCTGCAAGTGCCTCACCACTGATCCTGCCTCACCGCTAATTGCATGACGGGGACTACTTCCAAGTAGTATTTGCCCATTGCAAACTGCATCCAGAGAGCAAAGAGATAATTATACAATAATTAGGAACCACAGTTTCCACAAATCCCTTCACTCGATTGGGATGTTCTCTTTTATTCTGGACGGCAAGGGCAGTGACTGTAACATCGAGCGTATTTTGCAGTATTAAGCACGCATTTATACCGATTTCATCAGGCTCCGAAAATTCTTCAAAAAGAACATAGAGAATGGCCTTCTCAGCTGCCGTAGTTGCAACTCTCATCAGAACAGGGTGTTTAACGCACCACCGTTTCTGTTTAAAAAAAGTTTTGCAACTGTTTGTCGGGGCTGATAAAAGTCTAATTTTTGTCTAAATAAAAGACAAAATGAAGTATAAACTGTACCATGAACTAATATTTTATTATTATATATTTATTGCTGACTTTATGAAATCATTGTAAATGCTTAACAGGATGGACATCTGTCACAGACAAAGATAATAATGTTGTAATTAGGGCTGCACGATTTGGGGAAAATGTCATATTGCGATAATTGAGGTCAATATTGCGATTGCGATATGCGATATAATAAACAAATGGTTTCATGAGTCAACTTGCTTGGTTCTCAAAGAAAATAAATGCACACACAGATTAGTGGTAATCTGCTTAAAGAAAAAAGTTCTTTTCAAGAGCAGTGAGTGTTTTTCTCTGTTCCCTTTGTTCTTTGATTAACTTTAGCAACAGATATAATTAGTGGCTACTGTGTACTGTCCCTTTAAGACCAGCCGCTGCTGTCAGAGACGCGGATCTCACACGCGCCTCATTCTCTCACGAGTCACAACTCTTCACGTTTATCATAAGACTACTCTTATGTTATGAAGATACACGACAAAAAGACATTTTGGCATAATTGTGTGTGTTATTGTTTGTTCAAGCTCGAAAGAGAACTGCATTCTGGCATGCTGTTTTGTGCGCACGCACGATATTAGCGCGAGTCTTTCTGTGTGTCACAGTCAGGACATTCACAGGCAGCGCGTTCATTTTGGCATACATGTGTGTTGTTCGTTCTACAGCGAAAGAGAACTTGATACTGGAGAGAAGATACCGGAGAGAAGAGAACTTTCTATGGACTCTGGATTTTGGACAGCAGATTGAACAGGACTTTTATTTTGGTCTGAATATATGACATCATAAAGCTGCGCCGTGCTCCTGCAACAACTGTTATGATTAGACTGAAGAAAGGTTTGTGTTTTGTTTTGCATTTAAAGTTTTTAAAGCGATAATCGTCGATTTGATCGTTTTTACAAGAGGTATGTGACCATGTATTATATTGAACATATCTTTGTAATATGCTTAATGTAACAATATTGCGTTTTTTGTGTGAGTAAAGCGTATTTACATGTGAGTAACAGAAAAGGTGCGTCTCATTTCGCGCACTATATCGTGTATCAGTTTATCGTAAACACGAATTCGGGTTTTGGAAAGTGGTGATGGAGAAACGGAGCTTTTCGAAACTCCGAGTCAATTGAATCTAATGCTTTGCCAAATGACTCACTGATTCAAAGCGCTTGAATCACCGCGCGCTGACGAATCCTGCCGCTCAAAACAGTGTAAAAATACAACGAAAACACAAATATTATGATTAATAATCACATCTTTTATGAACAAATCGTAAATGTTTTCATGATGACGTGATATGTAAAATCTACAAATCATTATATTAAGTGTCTGTATAATCTGTTATTTTAACCTATTATTTATTTGTAGTGCTTGTTTTGAGTGATTTTTGTCTAGTCAGTTTATTAACTCTCAGTCTGACTGACTCCCTCACCAGTGCGCTGAACTACTGAACTAGAGCTGATTGAGACGCACTCAGAGATTTACTGTGGATTTATTTTTCTTTCTGTTAATTATTCTCATCTTAAACATGACAAATTATCCAAACACACAGGAAAACTCCTGGAGAAACATCCGAGATCGTGACACTATTATAAAGATGGCGTTTATTAAACAGGAGAGTGAAGACATAAAGATTGAAGAAGTGTTCAGCGTGAAACATGAAGATACCGAGGAACAAACAGGTTAGTTTCATTCGATCCTTATTAAAATAAACTACAGAAATTATGTTTTTTAAGAGTGTCATATGAGTGTCCTAATTAAGGCCTTGTGCATACGTTTACATTTGAAAACGCATCTTTTTCTCTCTGTTTTGGCCGTTCGTCCACACTGAGACAGCGTTTTTTATTAATAAAAACAAAGCTTTTTGAAAACGCTCTTCAAAGTGGATACATTTAAAAAAGCCGTTTTGTACTTTGTAGTGTATTCTGTCAAAACGGAGGTATTTAAAAATGATGACGTAAGATATTCACGTGTATACTGGTATTGGACCTGTTTGTGCTATTCACTTTCACACTGTTGCTAAAATATGTTACTTTGAACACTCTTCATATCACAGTCCTGCCAAGATGACAGACAATTCACTCGCATTTGCTGTCCTGCGGCAATACATGAGAGCATTCTCGTTTTAGCCCAAACAAATGGTGACCGACCTGGAATCATCAGTGAATGCTGAGATATTTTGCTGAATAAAATGGTCCTGTCAGAAGAATCGCATGATAACTTTATTATTTATTTTTCCGTCTGCATCAACTCAGTGAGGTTTTACGCATGCGCAGTAAGTTGAATTTAGCGTTTTCCAAAAGTTTCTCATCCACACTGAAACGTCGGAAAATGCTAGTGTGGACGGAGAGCATTTTTAAATGAAAATGCCGTTTCCAAATGTATCTGGTAGACACTGCCTTCGTTATCTAGTTGGTTTTCCTTTGTTCTCCGTTTCCTGCCACTTTTTCGTGTTGTTGATCGATCTCCATCGATAGAGTATACGCTTCTTTTATGTACGATATTAAGTAATTGTTTGTAGTCAAATAAAATTTGTTGGCAATTCTGGTTTGATCATATATTTTCACAAACATATGTTTTGATTGTCAATCTTCTTAGGCAAATCGCAGGACAGCTCTAGTAGCTGAACCAATCGCATTGCAGTTTTTAACGTCATTAATGTTATATTGTAGGCCTAGATTTATGACACTTTATCTTGGATACGGAGTGTTGTGTGCATGTTACTAGCTGTACATCAACAAACATCATACCCTTTTCAGTAACAAGTTGGATCAAGTTTGTACAATGTTCTTTAGAGTGGGTGAATTTAAATACAAAAGAAATCCAAATTGCCCAAAAAGCTGTGGAAAAATATTAAATCACAGAAGGCCACATTCCAGATGTGCCAATTCATGTTGGCTACCATAGAGAATGCTACATGCTGTATGCTAACAAAAGAAATATTGAGAGAGCCAGCAAGACGAAAGAAAAGACAGTACAGGAAGTCGAAGGTTTGTAAAGCAGCTTTATAGTGGTTAAGTGTAGTTGTTTGACCTCATACGTTTGGATAAATCATGGTGTAAATGCTTAGAATCCTTTTTAACTCCAAACATAAATTATATATATTTACATCTCAGAAATAGTGAAAAATCTTACAGATATAATTATATAATGTAATAACTTATTAAGTTAATTATTATATATTTATTCTTATAAAAGTTGAATATGTATTATCTTAGCATGACTACCTTTATAACTAAATAATTCAACTATTTGGTCAAGCAGGCTTTAGTAGTAGTAATATATGGCAGTAATATATATATGCACACAAAAAATAAACCCTGCCAGGCCAGACCATGGATGTATTAAAGGTCCCATGACATGAAATTTCCACTTTCTGAGGTTTTTTAACATTAATATGAGTTCCCCTAGCCTGTATATGGTCCCCAAGTTTCTAGAAATTTTAATCGGTGTAAATCGAGCTTTTGCTATTTTTCTCTGCCTTTGAGAAAATGGAAGCTCATACGCGCTGATCTTGAATCTCCTCCTTATGACGTTATAAGGAGAAATGTTTCCTCCCCTTTCTCTGCTTTGCCCGCCCAGAGAATATTTCTCGCCCATGAGAAAATGCGCTAGGAAGTAGAACGCGCGCGCGATTTTAGTTTGTCCACGAGAGATATCATGGCTTTTGAGCGAGCGAAGCATAATAATTGCTCAATAATTGGATGTACAAATGAACATCGAATGGTCAATACAGAGCTGGGCTTGCTGAACGTCGGACAAGTAAGTCAACAAATGATATATAAGTGTGTTGCTTTTCTGTTTATGGTTACCTAGCTTGTTACACGTAGAATGTGGCTGTCACATTAGCTATGCAGTTACTTGCGCTAATGTAAAGGTAGACAGCATCAAGTTACACACACTGTAACGCGAGTGTTGTACACTTCTTTGTTATTTGGATAACCGTTTTCCTGTTGGTTATATGGCGTGCGCGATATCCGCATTTCAAGATCGCAGAGCTTGATGTAATTGTAATAAGATAAATTACAGACGTTACAGATCTCTCATGAAAAGGCAACAGTAGGTTCGCGTTAGCTACATGATAATAACTGTAAACCATCCGAAAAAAGTACCGTATCCAGACATAATATTTTAAACTAACCATTCGGAAACGTCCTGCTGGAGCCGCTGATTTGCAACATCTTCATCCGTTGCTTCTCCATCCGGATCAGATTCTGGGTCAAACTGAAATGCTTGAACGACTGCGTGTCTTCGTGCCATTGCAATATATCCAACATAAACAAACATGCATGGTACCGTTGTGCAAGATGGTCAAGGCCACACCCACCCTCCACCTTGCGCCGCCTTTCTCCTCCTCATTAGTATTTAAAGCTACAGACACCGAAACGGCCCGTCTGAAGGAAGCTCATTCTGGGACTGGCTTGTAGTGGCTATAATTCTGCACCGAGGCTGAATTTTTGGAAAGGGATTTCAGATACAGTACTAGGGACCACTAAGGCCTATATTAAAGCCTACAAAAAGTAGCATGTCATGGGACCTTTAAGAGAAAGGCCAGACATTAGCCTGGTAATACCAAACTCTGCTACTTCACTTTGCTTCGTAGACAGAGTCTGGCATGGCATAATTGAAAAGCGTTTTCTTTCTCACGGGGGGGCGCTTGTCTGAAGTTTAAAATCATTGGTTACCCGTAAGCCAATCGCATAACGTTTGGCTATGGCGTGTGTTATGCGCTGGCTCAGCCGCATCTAACTTCCACTGTAAACACATGTATGATGCGAAAACAAAACCATCGAGCGAAATACCGGAGTGAACATGGCTGTGAACAACTTTTGCAGATTATGTGAAGTAAATCTACGTATCCACGGTACAATCAGCGTCTACGTCACGGCTCTCAGCCCGCCCTCTGTTCGTTGATTGGCCGGCTGTTTTGAGGCCGGAGGAAAACGGTCGCTATCTCAGACTGAGTACAGAAGCGAACTGAAATTGAGCGGAAGTACGAAGTCTGACGTAGTCAGGCTAGCCAGACATAGCCCTGTGTCTTAATTGGCATTTTAGTAAAGGTAAACTAATAAAAGGCTACTATAGACAGCGACATCTAGTGGACACATTTTTCAACATATAGCGACTGAAAATGTGCTCCACCAATCAGATGAGCAAAACATTAAAAGGGTTTTATGATGACCCATGAAAAACAAAGGGCATTTTCATTGTTTCAGCAGAATAGATGCGTCAGGGCTTCGTCAGATCAGGTTGGGAAGATGTCTCACAGCAGGGCTGAGGATCTGGGATTACCTGGGGAAACAGATTAGCAGAGTTGTAAACAGTGTAGTAAAATTATTGGTTCACAGTCTAATAAATGAGGATTTACATTTATGAGGCACTTACTAAAAAAAAAAAAAAAAAAAAAAATCGTAACTAGATGAGCCCAGATTAAAATGCATACAGTAATCACACCTTGTGTCAATATGAATAAGAAAAGCATACCATTAGGGTTCAGCAAAACTTGAAGAAGTGGTTATCCAACTTGGTATCAGCTTGTAGTTGCTGAAACTGAAAATAAGGTTGACATTTTTAGCACATTTTTGTCATGAGTAATTAATAAACTAAACAAAAGGAAAAAAAGCTTTATTACAGTAAACAAACAATTATATGTCGTTTGTTTTATTTGACAATTTAAAGAATTTGAATCTCAAGTGTTATCATGTCCACTCTCAATTCCTGTTATACAACATTCCAGAAGTGCATATATATATATATATATATATATATATATATATATATATATATATATACATACAAGTTTGTTTTTCAAAATTGGGGCATTTTTTTACTTTTTGTCCTCCTTAGTTAAAGACAAACTATAAAGTTGGAAGCATTACTACTACAATCCATGCAGTCAACACATTTTTCTGTTTTTCCCTTATCTTTTCCATTACAATATATTAGATGAAGAAGCCTACACCACAAATACAAATGATAATACGCCAACAGAAGTTCTCCGCTCAACCACAACAGAGGTTCCGGGTCATCTAAAAAGAGCACCACATCTCCTTCCAAGGCAGTGCATAATATGCAGAAGAGATAAATATTTAACCCAAAAATATAACCGAAAGAGGGTAAAGGAGAATCTTCGAAAATGTGAAACACTGACAGCTGGTAAGCTGCTTCTTGCAGCGGATTCACGCAGGGATGAAAATCTGCTACTACAAATACGTGGAATGGACCTTGTTGCCTCAGAAGCAATGTATCATTTCAGATGCTACAGAAACTACACTGTATTTCTGTACAAAACAGATGAACATGACTGCACAGGAAACAGCCAGTTTCAGACTGGATACAGGTATTTCTGTACAACAGTGGTGGAGGAAAGTTTGCTAAGAAAGCAGAAGGTGCTTAAGCTATCAAAGTTGAATGCACTGTTCAAGAAATGTGTCCATGAAACAGAAGGAATTGACATCTCCTCTTACAAATCTGGTTCCTTAAAAGTGAGACTAAAAAAGTCATATCCTTTTCTAAAGTTTCAAAAACTATCAAGGCATGACTTTGTCTATGTTGAGGATTTGACACCACACGAAATGGTCCAAGATGAAGTTGCCACAGCTGGATCATCTTTGTCATCAGCATCTTCATCCTCATCATCAGATGAAGACAACACAAGAAAAATTGAAACAGATTACACAGATGAGACCCGCCTCTTGTTCCATGCAGCCATGACACTGAAAGATGCCATAGTTGAAAAGTGTAAGGCAACACCCAAACTCACATGGCCACCAACAGCACAGCAACTTACGAAGTCAGCTGCATCAAATCTGGTCCCAGATAAGCTATTCAATTTCATTGCATGGACTACAGCCATGACAACAGATCCCTCTACTGACAATGAAAGAGTGAATGTCAGTGAAGAGGAGGCTGAGAAGATTGTGTCAATTGGCCAGGATGTTATTAAGCTAACAATGAAAGGGAGATTACTTATGCCCAAACATTGTGCATTAGCCATGGCTGTCAGACACATGACAGGATCAGCTCAGCTGATAGGCTAATTGAATGGTCTTGGGTGCTGTTCCTCTAACTCACAGGTACTTGAACATGGCACAGCTTTAGCACAGTTACAAATACTACGAGGTGACACTTACATCCCCCAAAACATGCAAGTACAGTTGCAAGCAACTCTAGTTTGGGACAATAATGATTTTGGAGAGGAAACGTTGTCTGGTAAGGGGACTACACGCAATACAAATGGCATAATAATTTAAAAAAATTATTCCATGTAATGAACCTACCCCTGACCATCAGTGTTTACAGAAAACAAGAAAGAGGTCTCTTGATCCGCTCCCTACTAACCTTGAGACGTACATCAGAGGGAAGAGAACAGGCCTAGAACATTTTGGAAAAGAAGTGGAACTAAATCGAGACACCCACATCCTTACCAGGAAATCAGCACAAAAATTAGATGGTGCCTACTTCCTGATGAAGACTGCAGTCCATGGCAAAGTCCTTCCTTCCTGGACTGGTTTTAACACAGCGATCCGTGGAGATCCAATTCCACCACCAACCAACATTGGGTACCTTCCAGTGATTGATGCAAGTCCTACAGAATTGGGAACTATAAAAACCATCCTTAAAAGATCAACAGAAATTGCAGACAGACTCCAACTTCAGGAGATAGTTCTAGTCTTTGACCAAGCCATCTATGCCAAAGCTCAGGAGATACGGTGGAAGAGTGAAACATACAAGGAAAGACTTACAATTAGAATGGGGGAGTTTCACACATGTATGGCTTTCCTGTCCTGTATTGGCAATCGATTTGGAGATGCTGACTTACAAGACATTCTGATTGAAGCTGATGTTATTACTGCTGGGTCTGTTGGGGGAGTTATAACAGGTCACCAATATAACAGAAGCATCCGAAGCCACATGCTGATGTGTGAGGCACTACACAGGTTATGCTGGCAAGCCTACCTTGAAACCCTTTCTCAAGACTGCCGTGAAGCTGCTTTAAAAGTTGCTGCTGACCTCCAAAGTGCCTTTCCTGAAGAAATATGTCAAGTAATTATTGAATCACAGGTGTTCAACACAATCCTTGAAGGCTATGACAAATTCAACAAACAACAAGAAAGCAAGACATACCAGTTTTGGAGTTCCTACATTGAAATGGTGGAGATTTTGGAAAAGATTTTATGGTGATTTCCCCAAGATTTTACACCATAGAAAGTGCTCCCGCTTTTATGGCATGTGCTCATGGATGTGGCTAGCTAGCTAGAGAACGCATGTGCTACGCTACAGTCATGGTAATGGCACTATATTTTGAACGAATATTATTGGCAGACGTTAGTCACGTGACAATAGAATTCGTTTTTTGGTTGGTTAGATGTATAGTACTCCCTCGCGTTTGCCTAATCCGTTTATTAAACGTAAATTTAGTTTTCAATTTGATCGACTTGACACTGCCAACAAACAGATACGTGTTTAGAAAAAAATTATTTAGTTTATGTGAAAAAAGCAGCTACTCTATCCTCGAGGATCTATCATTTAAAAAACTAAAGCAGATAGCAGCGTTCGGCCCACCGTCTAACTAGTTTGTCACCTTGGTTACTCGTTAATTAGTTCCCACCTGTTTGTATTTTGTTCGTTATCTTATGTATTTAAGTTCTTTCAGTTCATTATTTGGTGTTGTTTGTGTGTTTACACACTGTTACTGTTAAACGATTGCCATGGTTTAATGAAAACTGCAAAAAAAAAAAAAAAAATAGTGAAAAGCAAAAATTTTTCCTAAGTCCAACAACAGTAAACCTCATCAAATTAGAAAAAGTAAAAAAAGTCTGGAATCGGATTCAGGGAATGATGGGGAAGAATTGTGGACCTCAAATTCAACACATCAAACTTCAGGATGAAATTATAACCACAAAACAAGAAATTGTTAATATCCTTGCAGAAACTTTTGGTAAAAACTCTAAAGCCTTTAAAGCAATTCAGGGCTGCAGAAGAAAACATTTTTAAAAAAAAAACTTTTTATCGGATCATTTGGAGTCATATAACCAACTTTTCACCATGGAAGAACTGCTAAGGGCCATAAACAGATCACATACAGCTGTTGGTCCAGATAACTTTAACTATCAATTTTTAAAGAATTTACCTTGAGTATCTGTGCTTGCTTTTGATAATTTTTAATTCCATCTGAATATCAGGAATGATTCCATCATCCTGGAAAGAAGCAGTGATAATCCCTATCCCAAAAGCAGGAAAGGATCTCGGCAATCCATCCAATTATCGTCCAATAGCTTTAACAAGTTGTTTATGTAAAATTATGGAAAAGATGGTCAACGAACAACTTCTATGCTGGAGTCAAATTATCTTATAAGTGATGCTCAATGTGGTTTTAGGAGAGGAAAGAGCACCATGGATCACCTTATTAGCCTTGAGAATTACATACGGGATGCATTTAAAAGGAAGGAACGTGATTGCTGTTTTCTTTGATCTAGAGAAAGCTTATGACACAACTTGAAAGTATGGTATTAAAAGACAAAAGACTATTAAGAATATGACACATTATTTAGCAAATAAAACGTTATTTATATATTTGTATATAGCTACAAACAACACTGTTTCTTAGTTATTAGCAATCAACATAGTGAGAAACATTTCTCAAAAAGTTCCCCCCCAAAAAATACAAACAAATTTACTATTTACAAAGTATTGCACAGTTTGGCAGTGCTGTTCTGTTGATGGTTTGTCAATTAGCCGGTAGCTCGTTCACCCGGTACATATACAATCCCTATTGCAAAATAGTTATTCTGCATTGGACTAAATATGAAGTCACACTAGGAGGTTGGCATTCATACTAGCAGAGTGAAAGATGAAGTGTCCAGCACACATAGAGAAGAGTTTTACCACAGGTAAGGATGGTTTGTCAAGTAGCCCACTCGTCCACCTGGTACATATACTCTCACAATCCCTATTGCAAATTAGTTATTCTGCTTTGGACTAAATATGAAGTCACACTAGGAGGTTGTTCTGTGTATGATACTCCATAAAGCAGTACCCAGGCATGAAAACTCCTCACCTTTCGGCGAAATTAACATGCCTAAGACTTTTGCACAGTACTGTACATACATATGCGTCTACCTGCAGTGCTGTCGTTGGTGATGTGCACAGGACTGTGACACCCTCAAGAAGGACGAAGAGGAGTGTCAGGCACCTTGCTTTTGGTGGTAAGTCCTACCAGCTCCAAAATCAGTGTCTCCCGGAATGCTTTCTGAGACATTGGCTTCTGGTTTTTAGTCATTGCCAAATCCTGGTGCAGAAGGAAAGCATTTACCACTGCGATGGACACAAAGTGATAAAAGAATGTCCAATACCACTTTTTGGTCTTGTGAAGGACGCTGTAGTATCCAATAAGCGCATCAGAGTTATGATCCCCCACTCCCCACTCCCCCCATGTACCTGGAAAAATATGTAAAAATTGGGACATTTAGTAAACCAAACAATTATAACATCATAAAATAAAATATAATATAATACTAACCTATTGTAGTCCTTCACAGCGGCTGGAATGGAGACATCCATGAGTGTCCAGGAACCGTCAATCCCTTTGACCCTTCTTTTCACAGTGTCACCAGTGAAGGCTTTGTGGAAGGCGGAGGCTACCAACACTTCCCTTGTGTCCTTCCACTCCACAAACAACAGACTGTCATCCCTTATCCAGCGTATGGTGCCACGAGGTGCTTTCTTGGGCATCTTGTTCAAGGTTGTTTTGGGAAAGCCTTTTCTGTTAGGTCTGATGGTACCACAAGCATAAATCATTTTGCTCAGGAGATCTTTGAAGAGGGTTGGACTGGTATAAAAGTTGTCAACAAATAACTTGTAACCAATTCCCAACACTTTCTCATTTACCAGTTCCATGACTGCATCATAACTCATTCCATTCTCTGTGACTTTATTAGCTGCAGACTTGCCCTCATACACAGAGAAGTCCCAAGTATAGCCGACAAGTGAATCAGCCAGTACAAGTAGTTTATATCCCCACCTGGTGGGTTTACTTTTCATGTACTGTTTGAGTCCAGATCTGGCTTTGGATGCCACCATCCTTTCGTCAACAGAAATGTGCTGATTGGGATGGAAATATGCCTTGCTTGCTTCCCTGATGACATCATATATGGGCTTTATTTTGCAGAGTCGATCATAGGCTGGTGATCTCTTTTTCTTCTCGTTCTCTACATCAGCTTTAGGATTACTCAGATGAAGAGGTTGAAACATGACTAAACTTCCTCCCTGACATTATTACAGATGGCAGGGGCAGACTGTAGAGCGCAGACTTCCTCCAGTAGTCCGGCAATGTTTCACCATTCCCATGTAAATAACAAGTGCCAGGTATGACATCATGTCTTTCATGGTTATTTCTTTCCATGGCTTGCCATTGACCGTCTGGCGCATTGATCCATAGGCATTGGAGTTAGCCATCAGTGTCTGCAGCAACGAACTTGAAAAGAACAGCTGGAACAGCTGCAGAAAAAAAGCTGTTTTTATAAGCTTTGCTCCAACAGCGTGAAGAGGCCTAAAGATGATTTCAGTAGGTTCTGTGCTGTCCATGTTACTGCACCATCCTGTCCCTGAAGTGCTGGGTGAATCATCTGAATTACCATCACTATTGAATAACAAACAGGAAAAGAAATTTATATATATACACATTTTATTTTCAAAATCAATTGATCATTCACATACAACGATCTACCTCCATACCCACTCTATTGCTACTATTATTGAACATTTACACCACCAGCTAATAATGCAGACTGCAATCAGACAATAATGATGCTCTACAATATCATTTTCTTTTCTCAAGAGATATGCTCATCACATTATTTGCTTACCACAAAGTGCTGGGCTGTTTCTGTCTTCCTTTCTGTCCTCTTGAACTTCTGGAGGCAGCTGAAGATGTTGCAGCCACGCAGGGACGCTTTGCCTGTTGTCCAGAGGCCTCTGGTGCCCAGTCATCATCTGAAGTTTCATCACTGTTGAATTACACAAAAATGATCAGGAACACACCTAACACAACTGATTATCTTACACACAGAAAATGACCCATATTATTGCATTTATTATCTACTTAGCTACATAAAATAATATGCTCAATGTTGTACATGGTTTCTTCTAATACAGCACTTGAATAACAATGGCATTTCACGGTACTTCAAAGTACTTATATTATAAGCCGCAATAGTGCAGAAAATCAAAACTAAAAAGCAATGTAACAAAAACTCACTAAATGTTTAGACACTTACCGATCTAAAACTGGATCGAGACCTTCCAAAACCATAGCCTCTTCTTCAGAGTCGACGCTGGATACAACACTCTCTTCTGAATATTCCACATTGTCTTCATCACTGCTTCACAGAAGTTCTTACAATGCAGCTGCAGGAGAAAATAACTTCTGTCCCCGAAGTGAATCCATTGCAGCAGTCGAAATGGCGAATATAAATGGAGCGAGCGCTAGAGAGCAGGTGTAGCAGGAGTCAGGACAACTTCTGTGCGTCACGACGAGCGTGTGTGCGTAAATTTCCAGGAAGCAAATGGTTGCGCAAACAAAAATGCAATGTAATATACGCAAGATTATGCAAATCCACACATGGGCGTATTCGTTATAGCATAGGCTTCACATTGGATGACAACACAAGAGTTTCCCATTGCTATTGGTTTATTTTTTTACCACACATATTAGCCTATGCGTAATCATACGTCACCAAAAGCGCCTGTCATCTTTCAATATTTTCTAAAATTACATGGCCACGTCCAAGCCTCGGTAGGGAAGTAAAACAACTGGCAGTGTGACGTGTCCGGGGCGGCAAACAGATCTACCTGTGCGGTCCCGAAGCACCTCCAAATCAGATTGACCACCTGGGGATGAAGTCTCCATTTTCCTGGGAGCACCTGTTGCCGTGAGAGCTCATCAGCTGCACGGTTGAGCAGGCCTAGAATATGAATGGCACGAAATGAAGTGGAATAGGCTTCTGACTCCAAAAGAGGAGATGGCGGGCGAGTTGTGACATGCGGCGGGAATGTAGAGTACCCTGGCGGTTGATGGACAGCACTGCGACCATTGCGTACGTACGGACCAGTACATGCTTGCCTAGTAGTGGTGTTTTGAAGTGGCCCAGCGCAAGGTGTACTTCTAACAACTCGAGGCAGTTGATGTGCCAATGCAGTTGAGGTTCCGTCCACAGACCTGAAGCTGCATGCACGTTGTATGTGGCCCCCCAGCCGGTGGCAGAGGTGGTGGTGACCACAGAATGCCTGGACACTTGATCTAGGGGTACACCTGCCCGCAGGAACGAAGGGTCCGACCATAAGCATCCACATACCCCTTAGCTGCTCCGCCATTGAGGGTGGTGAGGAGGGAGGAGCCACTAGGACGGCGCCATCCATGTCCTAGTGAGCTCCTCATGCACCTCCGGGAAGAATGGCACCGGATCAGCGCGCTGAGAACCAGCACAGCCCGCCCCGAGAAACCAATCGTCCAACCGAGACGGTTCGGGAGCCCGACCTTCTCAGCGGCCCGGGAAAGCATAGCCGCCCATTCTGGATCAGACTCAGGCAACACTACACTCCATGAAGGGGGTAACGCAGCCGAATCCTCATCTCCAGAGGATTGATGCTCCCTCTCCGATACTGCAACCGACATGTGGTAGTCAGGTGGAGCTCCAAAGGACACGACTGGTCGTCCATGCGAAGGACCAGCACGCTCCTTTGAAGGCTCCAACGGCGGCAGCGTTTGTGAGACGTAAGGGACCCACGAAGATTGTCTCGGCAGGGAAGCCCTCACGGTAATCCTCAGATCACCCTGGCTAAGCGCCCAAAGTAGGTCTATTCTGAGGTCCGAAAAGGCACTAGATCAAGGCATAGGCGAGGGGACTGCACCTCCCTTGAGGTAAGCAAGTCTCGATCTTAACACTGCCATAATCATATTCCCACTATGGGAACATGAACTATTCACAAAGGCTGCATCAGCGTGCTGAATGCCCAAACACGAGAGGCAGCTATTGTGACCGACTGCTGGCGCTAGGGAATGACCGCATCTAGAAACGCAGTGTCATGCCTTTGTTGCTCTTGTGTGAAGAAAAAAATTTTTTTTTTTTTTTTACCCTCAGGAACGCCCACCGAACCGACACAATAGAAATTTCAATGCTATAATAACAGCAGTTGTTTGAGCTATAAGCTCGCAGTCACTCGCTGATCGCGCCGTGACGGCAACACTTTAGTGGAGAGATGAAGAGTCTTCAACGCAGTTTTGGTAGTCAAAAACAAACAGGAAGCTCGATGTGAAAGACAAAGGTGCGTGCGCCCGCTTCCTGTTTATACCCGTGCTGCGGGGCGGGGCGCGTGATGCGATTTACACACGCCAACGTTCATTGGTTCGTTCTGTAGACACTCGAAGATGGTAGGGTTCCCTCAATTGATCCCAATTACGTTACACGCTAGGGATTATACCAATTCAAAGGAATAATAATAATAAAAGGCTAATAATAAAAACAACTACCCGCATGCAGTCACTTAAGGACTTCTGAACCTTCGCCTTGAACTCTGTCACTCTTTGGCTGTCAACCTCGGCTCTGATCAGGTATATGTTTAGGAGGTTAAATGTGATCGGGTAAATGTTGGTGTTACGAGCCCATTAAATGAATTAAAATGGAACATCATAACATATAAAGACCACAGAGATTCAGTGACGGTGTATAAATTATTTATTTATAAATGATTTAAATGATGAGTAATTAGTCATAAACAGAGCATGGTGGTAAAAGAAAGTAACAAAACAAACAGAAAGAAAACCCTGCACACATATGTCTACCGGAGAAATATCACTTGCCTACCTCCCGTTCGAAAACCAACGACAATGTTCTCCGTGAGTCTTCCGGGTTCTCTGACTGCTGCCCTAACTAAACCTAAACTAAATAACGTGAAAACCCAACACCAATTACCACCAGCTCTAAATAAAGTTATAAACTAAAATCTAACAAACATGAGTTCCACACCAGGAACGTGCTTATAAAAAAACACGATCATCAAGTCGACACGGGGAAACTCCATAAAGAGGCATAACGGGCCAAACACACGGGACACCTCGGAGCTACGCTCCGTCTGCCACCAGAAGCGGATCGAAAGTGAGAGTGAGAGAGAGAGCGGATGTCAACCAAGGCATCTTTAAAGCAGTTGCCCCGCCCACAATCAGCAGTCGGCGAGACGTCACGTGACCTATGGAGGAAACAGAAACACAACGCACAAAGCAGCACAAACACTGTTCCCATTTGCTTGACAGCGTGGAAACTGACACGTTCTTTTTCTATTGACATGATGGTGGTTGGACATTTTAAGGTTTCAAACAATGCCGCAATCTCTGCAATTTTCTGCCAGTATTCATCTCGGGTCTCGAGGGTTCTGGTTACTTGCAGCTTTGTTACCGTTCGGTTAGACAGAACAGCCCACCTATGTTGAAGAAGTCTTCCAAACACATCACACTCTGAGTTTCAACTTGTTTTGCACGATTGAATGAGCTGGTGTTATGTAAGTTTCATTTGTTTTTGTTTTGTCTCCAGTACCTTGTATGTAGGGTTGTTGTGGTTGAAGTGTCTGACAAGCTGCCCAGCTGTAACAATAACCTGATGCACAAACACATTAAAACTATCATTAACCACCAGCTGCAGTGTATGCGCAAAACAGGCTACTGAGTCCCATTGCACCCATCCGGGAGAGTTTGCTGCCACAATGTTCATGCATTATCGTAAACACATGCAGACACTTTCCCAGTAAGTCCCCAAGTCTCCACCGCATCAATTCATTTAGCTGTGAGGTTGTCAGCTGTGTTTTGGCCTGGCAAACTTTGTATTAGTAGGACAGCTGATTTAACATTCCAGTCCTTGTTGATATAGTACACCCACTTCAGAAGTCTCTACTAATGAGTTGAATCTGTAGTGTTTGATTAGGGAGGCATACAAAATGTGCACTAGATGTGTAGTTATCTTATTTGCCAATGATATGGTTATGACAGCTGACAACCAAGTTTCTTAGTTTATTTTCTGTCCTTAATCTGCATTTTTATGTATAGTACAGTGTTGC
This sequence comes from Abramis brama, assembly GCF_963993115.1. Classification (NCBI taxonomy): domain Eukaryota; kingdom Metazoa; phylum Chordata; class Actinopteri; order Cypriniformes; family Leuciscidae; genus Abramis; species Abramis brama. Next base: position 3,649,097 of record NC_139970.1, on the reverse strand, counting down.
GTCCAAGGATGTATTTAATCTGTTGTTGTTTATACAAGGAGTGTTGTTGGAGTGTATATTTCTTTCTCTTTCTCTGTCTTTGCTTTCTTGATAGGTAAATTACTACCACCTGTGCTCATGCATTGATCTAAGTGCTGGCAACGCACTAATTGGTGCGTGTCTTGAGGATTTATATCTTTTCCTATAGTGTCCTATATCTTTTCTCCTGTTTAATGGATAGTTAGGGAGTGAGAGAAAATATATGTTGTTTATTTTTCTTTATTTTATGTATAGGTAAGTAAATGTTATCCCCTTAATTTAGAGGTATTTTGGTTTTCTTTTGTTTGGGTCCTCCTCCTGAGGTAATGTTTTTGTTTGTATTTTTGGTTTATTTGTAATGATTTATTTAATATTTTCTTGGTTACTTTTGAACCCTTGCTTAACGTAAAAATAAAAGGCAGACATGCCATCTTTGAAACCCTAATGTTTGGTTGTTTTTGACTCTGGGGCTGGAGTGTTGAAGATCTCAAGGTCTCTCCACATATTTATTGTTCGTCGTTCCCTATTTACCCCTAGACTAAAAGAGGAAGACGTAACAATAGTAACATGTATTTTATGGTGTCCTTAAACTAAAAATTGATGCTGGAAAAAGTGCTTGAAAGTCCTGAAAGATTGCAGACAACTCTTTCAGTAGACTGATTTTTGTCTGCTGTTTTGTGCCATTAAACTCGTGTTAACTTGTATTTGTCTGTTTTTGCTTTAGACTTGATGCCGCTGAAAGAGGAGGGTCAAGAACTGAATGGAATGGAAGAGAAAGATCAGTATAAGAAACATCATGATTTCATGACTGGAAAGAAATCCACAATGATGGAAAAGACTTGCTCACGAAAAAGAGCTCAAAAGACCAAACCTAATTTCACTTGCTGTCAGTGTGGAAAAAATTTCAGTCAAAAACGAAACCTGGAAGTCCACATGAGAGTTCACACTGGAGAGAAGCCTTTCAATTGCCAACAGTGTGGAAAGAGTTTTACTCAAATACAAAGCCTTAAAGTCCACATGAGAATTCACACTGGAGAGAACAGTTTTCCCTGCCAACAGTGTGGAAAGAGTTTCACTCAAAAACAAAACCTTAATGTCCACATCAGAATTCACACTGGAGAGAGCCGTTTCACCTGTCAACAGTGTGGAAAGAGTTTTACTCAAAAACAAAACCTTAAAGCCCACATGAGAATTCACACTGGAGAAAAGCCTTATACTTGCTCTCATTGTGGACAGAGTTTTGCACATAAAAACACCCTTAATTCCCACATGAGAATTCACACTGGAGAAAAGCTTTTCATATGTGATCAATGTGGAAAGCGCTTCACAACTGTTGTAAATCTTAGGTATCACATTATCATTCACAGTGGAGAGAAACCGTTAATTGGAAAAAAAACGTTCACATGTGATCAGTGTGGAAAGAGTTTCACACGTAAAGTAACCCTTAATTGCCACATGAGGATTCACTCAGGAGAGAACAGTTGTATATGTAATCACTGTGGAAGGAGTTTCAGTCATAAAAGTAGCCTCAACACTCACATGAGACTTCACACTGGAGAGAAACGTTTCATCTGTAAACTGTGTGGCAAGAGTTTTTCACAAAAAGGAAATCTTAAGGCTCACACAAGTACTTGCACAGGAACAAAGCGGTTCACGTGTTAAAAATGCTGCCTTGCTGTGAATTGCCACAATGTAACTGAATGAAATAAGAACACGGCATTCTTTGCTTCATTTTTAGTGCGAGAATGCATTGGTAATGTCTTCAATCTGGACTTGAATATGGCCACTGTTGGGGCTCATCTGGTGACATCTGGAAGTTTGTTAGAGCTGCAAGTGCCTCCACCACTGATCCTGACTGGGACTACTTCCAGATAGTGTTTGCCCATTGCAAAATGCGTCCAGAGAGCAAAGGGATAAACACAATGTTTGCTCGAATCAGGGAAGGGATGCGGCTACCTCTCTATGTAGTACGAAAAATGTAGCAGGAAGGCACTGCAATCCACCTACATGCCAACCCCTACCTCCCCTTTGTGGTGGAAGTGGATGTCACCACCTCAGGCATTGGAGCAGTGTTGTCTCAGCAGCAGAGGAATCTGTCCACGTACCATCCATGCGCCTACTTCATAAAGCTTAGAAGAACTACGACATTGGTGACTTTGAGCTCCTTGCTATCAAGCTGGCACCAGAAGTGTGGCAAAACTGGCTGGAGGTCCTAGTGATCACGGACCATTGCAACCTAGAATACCTTCACGACACCAAATGGCTGAACCCTCTTCCAGGCCCAGTTGGGCATTGTTTTTCTTGTGATTCAACTTTACTGTATCTCATCGTGGGTCCAAGAACACTACTTGTCAAGGTTACACTCCTGATGCTCCCAGCTATATGTCACTCACACTTAGTAGAGTTCTAATCAAGCTTACCTATTCCCCTTTATCCCTTCATCATGGACACTCACCCAGCACAGACACACAGTCAGCGTCTGGTCTCTCCATTGTATTACCCTGTAAAACTGTACAAGTAAGACATAAGAAAGACTCTTCAGGACCAATTTGAGACTTTCAGTGTATTGTTTATCTGGATGTTCATATCCTTCATGTGTCCTCGTCTTTGCACTTACTCTCTGCAAGATTACAACTGTTACTTCCAGTTAAATATCCTCTTCATTGTCTGTTGTATTCCACCAGTACCTGATGAGTTGTGTGCAGTACAGCTGTGGCAAATATATTGTCAGTGACAATTTTGTTTCACAAAATTTGCTGCTTCAGTATTTGTATATTATATGTTTCACATGTTTCTATGGTATACTGTAAAACAATGATGAGCATTTCATAACCCTTAAAGGCTTTATTAGCAAAAACATTGTCGTCGCTCCTCCTTTTATGATTCTGCTCCTCCGTGAGAGATACGAGACCAGTGCGTCTCACAGGTGTCGCTCATTAGCAATCACGCCACCGGCCTCGCGCCGTTCTCCCATGGCCCTCAGCCTTGTCCTGCTCACCACAGTTGGATATCAGCTTCTGGGCCAAATCCTGACTTATGTCTATCCATTCTTGCCTTATTAGTGCAATTTGTGGGCTTCTGCTTGACCAATCACCTTTTAACCCTCTGGGGTCTGAGGTGTTTTCTGGGCCCTAGAGGTGTTCTGACATGCTCTGACATTAGTGCTTATTTCTGTTACTTGTGACATTTTCATGGCTAAAATCTGATTACACTGTATTCAGCACAAACTCTGCTACAATAATATGTATGTAAAAGTTTGTAGTCTTGAGATAATGACGTGTATGCGTGGTTTGTGAAAAAACATTAAATAAATTGTGATTGAAATAAGGTCATGAAACCCATACTGATTATTTCTTCACAAGACTTTTGAAAATTGTATCACATAGCCTAGAATATTTGTTTCAAAACTATGTGAAAATCACCCTGACTGCTCATTCAGATAAAACAATATATTGATTTATAATTTGTAAGACATGTTTTGTGTAAGAAAGCTTTATGCGAGGAGGTGTGAAACATCATGAATATTGATGTCTTTCACACCTGAGAAAGACAAAGACCCTCCCATAATGGCCCTATCAGGTGCTCTCAAGCCCTATCATTATGAGGAACCTTGCACAAAGAATGAGGAGAGATTTAAAAAAGAATGGCTTTTTGATTGTTTGGATTTATTTACAACACAACATAATCCAAAGATACACAACAAATGACAAAAAAAAGCACATTATTGAACACACTGATCTAAAGACAGAGACTTGAACAGTCACACACCTGTGTGCCATTCCTGAAACATAGTACATACCTGTCATTTCCAAGGTGTTTGATTTTTCACTTTACCATGTTCATGTACAGAGACTCATGTGAATGTTGAAGTCAGCAGGACTCATCGGTGGCATCTGGTCCCTGTAAAAAAAAAAAAAAAAAAAAAAAAAACAGCTGTGAACATGCTGATGTCAAGAGAAACTATAGGGCTGCACGATTTTGGGAATACATTTTAGATTTTTCTGGTTAAAATTGCGATTTATAATTTACAAAATACACACATATATATATATATATATATATATATACAGTGAGGAAAATAAGTATTTGAACACCCTGCTATTTTGCAAGTTCTCCCACTTAGAAATCATGGAGGGGTCTGAAATTGTCATCGTAGGTGCATGTCCACTGTGAGAGACATAATCTAAAAAAAAAAATCCAGAAATCACAATGTATGATTTTTTAACTATTTATTTGTATGATACAGCTGCAAATAAGTATTTGAACACCTGAGAAAATCAATGTTAATATTTGGTACAGTAGCCTTTGTTTGCAATTACAGAGGTCAAACGTTTCCTGTAGTTTTTCACCAGGTTTGCACACACTGCAGGAGGGATTTTGGCCCACTCCTCCACACAGATCTTCTCTAGATCAGTCAGGTTTCTGGGCTGTCGCTGAGAAACACGGAGTTTGAGCTCCCTCCAAAGATTCTCTATTGGGTTTAGGTCTGGAGACTGGCTAGGCCACGCCAGAACCTTGATATGCTTCTTACAGAGCCACTCCTTGGTTATCCTGGCTGTGTGCTTCGGGTCATTGTCATGTTGGAAGACCCAGCCTCGACCCATCTTCAATGCTCTAACTGAGGGAAGGAGGTTGTTCCCCAAAATCTCGCAATACATGGCCCCGGTCATCCTCTCCTTAATACAGTGCAGTCGCCCTGTCCCATGTGCAGAAAAACACCCCAAAGCATGATGCTACCACCCCCATGCTTCACAGTAGGGATGGTGTTCTTGGGATGGTACTCATCATTCTTCTTCCTCCAAACACGTTTAGTGGAATTATGACCAAAAAGTTCTATTTTGGTCTCATCTGACCACATGACTTTCTCCCATGACTCCTCTGGATCATCCAAATGGTCATTGGCAAACTTAAGACGGGCCTTGACATGTGCTGGTTTAAGCAGGGGAACCTTCCGTGCCATGCATGATTTCAAACCATGACGTCTTAGTGTATTACCAACAGTAACCTTGGAAACGGTGGTCCCAGCTCTTTTCAGGTCATTGACCAGCTCCTCCCGTGTAGTTCTGGGCTGATTTCTCACCTTTCTCAGGATCATTGAGACCCCACGAGGTGAGATCTTGCATGGAGCCCCAGTCCGAGGGAGATTGACAGTCATGTTTAGCTTCTTCCATTTTCTAATGATTGCTTCAACAGTGGACCTTTTTTCACCAAGCTGCTTGGCAATTTCCCCGTAGCCCTTTCCAGCCTTGTGGAGGTGTACAATTTTGTCTCTAGTGTCTTTGGACAGCTCTTTGGTCTTGGCCATGTTAGTAGTTGGATTCTTACTGATTGTATGGGGTGGACAAGTGTCTTTATGCAGCTAACGACCTCAAACAGGTACATCTAATTTAGGATAATAAATGGAGTGGAGGTGGACATTTTAAAGGCAGACTAACAGGTCTTTGAGGGTCAGAATTCTAGCTGATAGACAGGTGTTCAAATACTTATTTACAGCTGTATCATACAAATAAATAGTAAAAAAATCATATATTGTGATTTCTGGATTTTTTTTTTTTAGATTATGTCTCTCACAGTGGACATGCACCTACGATGACAATTTCAGACCCCTCCATGATTTCTAAGTGGGAGAACTTGCAAAATAGCAGGGTGTTCAAATTCTTATTTTCCTCACTGTATATATATATATATATATATATATATATATATATATATATAATGAACACCAGGGTTGTTGTGCCTTGTAGGCATATAGGCTATGTGCAGTGCTGCATAAAATAATAATAACAATAGCCTATAGCCGGCGGCCTATAAATCATTAAAAAGGAACACTTCAGTAACACTACACTAGAGAAAAATAATTGATTATCATATGTTACTTCAAATGTTAACATTCGATATGACGTTATGAAATAAGATTGGAATAAAATTATGAAGCCTAATGTTTGGCGCGTTTTGCTTTTCAAACGCACAGCACGAGTGACTCAAACTCACAGTGCTTGCAGAGAACAAGCGATCGAGCCGCTCCAAACTATGAAACATTGTTACCATATTATGTAAGGGTTAATGCCCGACGAGGTGTCCATTGTCAGGTATTAATGGGCGACGGCGAGGCGTGAACCGTCCAACGCGCAGCGGAACTAAATATAAACATTAGTTTATATTTTAATACAATATATATATATATATATATGTGTGTGTGTGTGTGTGTGTGTGATACAGTTTAAGAGAATACTAAATTAATTAAAAGAGTAAAAAGATGATACATAGATAAACTTCTCATCTGGCATCTGGAAAAACACGATTTTTCCCTAAAATCGGACAGGAGGAGCTTTAGGAGCCTTAACCTGGGGTTTACTAGGGGATTAAGATCCGGGGAGTTGCCTGGCTGCAGATCCAAAATTTCAATGTAATGAACGCCGAGCCACTTCATTATGATGTGATGTGACTTGACATGAAGGTCAAGTATGGTAGCCCATACTCGGAATTTGTCCTCTGCCTTTAACCCATGCAGGTTAGTCCACACACACATTAGGAGTAATGAACACACACCATGTCAGCCATTTGCTGCGGCACCCAAGGAACAATTGGGGGTTAGGTGCTCAAGGGCATCACAGTTGTGTGTATTGAGGGTGGAAGAGAGTGCTGTTCATTCACTCCCCTACCTACATTTTGCTGCCGATATTGAGAATCAAACCCATAACCTTTGGGTTACCAGTCTGACTCTCTAACCGTTAGGTTAAGCCTGCCCCAATTATCACTCTTGTCTTGTGACATGGTGCTCCATAATGCTGGAAAATGCACAGATCATTACCAGATTGCTCCTGGATCGTTGGGAGAAGTTAATGTTGCAGGAAGTTTTGATAACATTCTTTATTCCTGGAAGTGTTTTTGGGCAGAATTGTGAGAGAGCCCATTCCCTTGAATAAAAAAGCAACCCCACACATAGATGGTCTCAGGATGCTTCACTGTTGGTACGACACAGGAATCATGGTAGCGTTCACCTTTTCTTCTCCGGACAATTGATTTTCCAAATGTCCCATACAGTTGGAAGGGGGCTTCATCAGAGAAAATAACTTTGTCTGCTGTCTAACCCTTGTACTTCCAACATAATTTCAGTCAGTCCTTGATTTTTTATAGAGAAGTGGCTTCTTTGCTGCCCTTCTTGACACCAGGCTGTTGTCTTGGTCCAGTCTTGGACTCACTGTGTGTGCAGATGCATCACACTCACTTGCTGCCAATATTGAGCATCTCTGCACGGGTGGTGATATGATTCCATAGCTGACTCCTCAGGAGGAGATGGTCCTGGTGCTTGCTGGACACTCTGGGACATCCTGAAGCCTTCTTCACTGCAGTTGAACCTCTCTCCTTGAAGTTCTTGATGATCCAGTAAATTGATCTTTCAGGTGCAATATTATCTGCAGCAATTTCCTTGCATGTGAGGCCATTTCGATGCAAAGTAATGATGGCTGCACGTCTTTCTTTTGAGGTAACTACTGCCAACACAAGAAAACAATGATAGGAAGCACTTCTTCCCTCCTTTTACAGCAATCAGTCTGCTCGTATGATCCAATCAGAATGATAGAGTGATTTCACCTAACTAGTTTAATAATTAATAATTTTAATAATTGATTGAAACGTATCAATTGCTGTTTAATAATTGATTGAAATGTAGCAAACTGGTGTAAAAGTGATCCACTGGAGCCAAGTGTAAATGAGAACCCAACTGGCAGCTCCAGTAGTAATGAAAGGATTTATCCTGAACTCTGCTATGGAAACTAGCATGTATAAACCGTAATTAAACAATTTAATAATCAATTAAAAAGGAATTTATACCTGTATTATGCTGGACCAGCGTGGTTTGAAAAATGGATGGATGATTGATTCTGCTGCGGTGCCCTCTACTGGCCATCAAAAATCATGACGTCCTCTTCCCAACCTGAGCAGAATTAAGAGGAAAATGTGATGGTTTCCCCATTGTTCTGCGTTTTACTGTTCGCTGCCCCGCTTTTACAGGGGCGGTGGGAATTTGAAATGGATTAGATTCAATCTGGCTTGCTATCGTAACAGCTCTGGTTGTAAGATCAGTTTCTAGTAAAAGTCTCTTACATATTCATGGACTAAGCACATTCTCTACTAACTAATCGCAAATAATTTCATCAGTACTAGCAGCGAACTCAAATGAAACAACAAGCTCTTGCAAAGAAACACCGCACTGTATAGTGTCTCGAGAGGTGTGTGACCGCATTTATGGAAGGCTTGGTGTTCAGCTACTATTTTAGCTTTTGGCACGAATTAGGCTTTCAATGCTGTGTTTTTCTTCCGGCCAGACATGCCCTGTTGCATCAATAACTAGTAAGTAATTTAAAAAAAAATCAGAAGCCATGTACTGAACGGCATAGCAGGGCCAGATAGAAAAAAAAAACCTGTTAGCAACAGCCATCTTAAAGTTAAAGACCCAGCTTTGCGAACCAATGAGTATAACCTCAGACTTGTCACCATTTAGACAAAGAAAATTTCGAGACATCCAATTTTTTTTCTCAGAAATACATTGAGACAGAAAGGCAACAGTCACATTATCATCAGGTTTTGAATGTATGTAAATGTGAGTATCATCTGCGTAAAAATGAAAGTTAAGATCAAGTGATCTTAAAAGTTGACCAAGTGGAAAAATGTAGATGCAAAAGAGTAAAGGGCCCAAAATTGATCCTTGAGGAACACCAGATTTCACCACACCAACCTCAGACCTGCAACCACCCATAGCAACAAACTGCTTTCGATCTGAAAGCTATGACTTAAAATCAGTCTAGTGCAGTATCAGAAACACCAAAAACGGTCCTTGCACACTGAGTCCGAAATTCTCGTCCGAAATTTTCGCACGTTAAAAAATTATACGACCTCACGTTATGTCGATGATGTTAACACACACCTTCCAAAAACTTTCACCCGTTGTAAAAAATTCGGATCAAGTTAAATTTTCTGCGTTTTTCAAGCATTGAAAGGTATAGCATTTTGAGAGGTATTTTGACAATTCAGAGCCACCATACAAGCGAACACCAAAATCCTGAAAAGCGTTTGACAAGTTGATCCCCTTTGTCTCGCAGCACAAAGCACTGTGTGACAAACAAAATGCGGAATACAAAGAGATGGAATATAAAGACAGATTGTGTCAGATGATTGTGTTAGTATTCAGCTTTCTGCAGTTAGTTTAACAAGTATACAAACAGGCAAAAGTTCACTTTTTTGAAAGGGACATGTATAAAATCAGTCTGTATGTGTCTGTGGACTTCTTTTTTAATGGGGCAAATTCTCAATCTAAATGAGCTGGAAATAAAAATCAGAAGGACTTGCTGTTCTTTTCTGCATTTAAAGATATGGTCATAAGATTACATCAGCTCTATGGAATTTGTAAGATGTGTATGTGATGTTTATTTAGCGGAGCTCTGAAGAAGCTGCATAACATTTCTGACAAATATAACTTGTTTAAATGTTTATTAGATATGTAAATGTATAATGTATTATAATTATATATATATATATGACATAGTCATGAAATTTAATCTATTGATTCATGTTCATGGACATGAATTTCCCTTTTTTTTCGTGTCACTCAGCACGACTTTCAATCTAATGTATTTCAACAGGACGTATTTTTCGTGCCTGCACCACGTTTTTCTTTCGAGAGCACAGTATTGTTTTTTTCTCAATTGTTATTCATTTTGCAAACTTTAAGGGCTACATTACTCAACATTTAATCAGGAGATTTTAATCCTTGTTTTATTGCTTTATAATCGGTAGGCTGCTCAACATTGTAAACCATCGTCAGTGCTTCCTAACAGTCAAAATATAGTAAATATATTCTTCCTGAACGCGACTGCAGAGTTGAGTTACGGCTATCGCTTCTAAATGTTGCCGTTTCTTTTCTGAGAAATACCGGTTTTCCATCGGTTTGGTGTGTCAAATCTAACAGTAACTACATTTCCACGAGCCTTATCGACCGTTAGTATGGTGTAGACGACAGATAAAACTGAGGACCCGCTGCCGATTCTCTTTTAATGATATCCTCATCTTTTTTCAACACAAACGCGAAAGTGTGCTTGATAATTCAACAATACTATGTTATGGCCATCAGTTTTATTTGTTTCCAGCATTACCCATGATCATCAGCTTCCGTTGCTATGGAGACGGAGCCAGCCCGCTTTGCAATTGGGTGATTTCTTCAGTGATTTCTCATTGCGCTCAAACCACTTTCAAGGTAAGTTGCGAGGCTCATAAGAGTCGTACGTAACGATCACGTTTTGCTTAAATGCTATAAAAAATGTATGACTTTCTTTGCCATTAGATTCACATGGTTTACACGTTAGGGCAACGAATTAAAGCCCGTCCAAGGTTTCCTCTTTATCAGAAAAATAACCTGTGAAATTAGGTTTGCTAAATGGCTAGCCAACTTTAACATAAGCTAACTCTAGTTATGTAATGATGTCATTTTCTCTCGATCATCGTGGTTCACCCACAAAGTCACTGTAATGTGTCAGTAATAACAATATTATCACTTGGTCTAACGTTATACTGCACATAACGCTGCCTTAAAATCTGGGATGACGAACCCCAGACACATGTTACGCGCCTTAAAAAAAAAAATGTTACGCGCCTTTTAACAGTCGCACAGGAAATAGGAACAACGTGAATCTGTATTTATTTATCCTAAGTATTTATAAGAAAATGGGAATCACTCACTATTAGGGTACACTTTTTAAATCTTATATCAACATAACACTACATAATTAACATTTTCTGTTGTTCTCCCTGCAGATCCTGTCAAACACATCACCTGTCCGAACCTATAGCCACACCTGATTTTCAAAACCCAAAGGCACTTTTAAGAGCCAACCTCTATCTCTTCATTATTTTCTATATCTCACATCCTCTCTGTTCTCAATATCTATATTTCTGTCCATCTCTCCAATCTATATCTTTATCTATCTCACAGTCTTTATCTATTGCTTGTTCTTTTCTCTCTGTCTGTCTTTGTCTACTTGTCTGTCTTATCCATCTTTGTCAGTCAGTCTGTCTGTCTGTCTGTATCTGACTGTTTGTTATAATGCCAGGGGGGTCTACAAAAAAGATCTGCCCCTTTTGTCAGGGCATTTTATTTTGTGCACAAAAGATCTGTTCACATTGTAAAAAGGAGCAGCCTCTGAAGCAGCGCCTCAAGAAGAAGCTTCAGAGGTTTGAGGAGAAGCGAGAGGAATGGGTGGTTGGTCATAAGAAAAACCACAACACTGCATCCATCAAGGATGAAGCCAATATCATGGTACGTACAATTTCATACATGACATTAAACTGTCCAGATCATCTAGGAAGTACATTCAGTGGTACCATTTGTTATTGAGCATGCCAGCGCAAGGTCAGAAAGGCATTATTTTTTGCCAATATAGATAAAGTTGAATAATTTTTTTCAATGATACTTTGTCCTCCCTGTGTCATCAGAACTAATTTAAAAGTACAATTTAACTATCAAATTTGAAGGTAGATGTAATTGTGATTTTTAGTTTTTATTTTAGTGGTAATATCCTTAAGTAATCACATCTTCACCGTAACACATCACAGACCTAAATGATCTACCAGAGCAAAATTTGAACACACAGCAAATATAATTGATACTCAGGAATTCTTGAGTTCATAACAAATACAGGCATGCAATATGACAAAATTACAGGTGCAATATAATAATCGAACTTTCTTATCGGGTGGATGAGAAATAACAAATGAACTGCATTGACAATCTAAAGATTTGTTAAAAATAAAGGCAGAAACTAAGTGATTACATGACCAAATGGGTGAATGCTGCACATATTTACAGTTGACGCGTGCACATTGTAAATGCTACTCAAAGCACTTTACAATGTGCACGCGTCAACTGTAAATATGTGCAGCATTCACCCATTTGGTCATGTAATCACTTAGTTTCTGCCTTTATTTTTAACAAATCTTTAGATTGTCATTGTCCAGTTGCACAATGGTTACATAATCTTATCAACGTAGGTGCAAAACCTGAGCTACTAATGTTACAAAAAGTTACATTGTACTAGAGCCCGACCGATATATCGGCGGGCCGATATTATCGGACGATATTAGGCATTTTCCAAACTATCGGTATCGGCATTTATAACGGCCGATAAATGAATATTTAAAAAATAAAATAAAAGCGGACGAAACACCCTGCAACCATGTTATGAGTGTTGGCGCTGCATAGTTTGTCCACCAGAGGGCACTCTACAAGGAAGACTGCTAACATCAATGAGCTTGGAAATCACAACGAACTTATTCTGCCTAAATAAAGTAATGATTACTGTATTTATAACTAGCATATCTGTAGTTCCAGTCCCTGCATTGTAAAACGTAAGTTAGGCACGCGAGGAGTGAACACTTAGACAGAGAGAAAAAGTATCAAACATAGCAGCTAGCCTGTGCATAAAAGTTAGCTTTTCTTTTACACGTGTGTGAAATCCAAGTGTGCGTTACTGTAGGGGTAATTAACACATTATTACCGAGTCGATCGTTCCCTGGGATGCGTTTTCATGAAAATCGAATGTAAAGAGTTTTAGCTATCTCTAAAAAAGGATGATCTTATAACGCTAGTATATGGGGCACAGAGTAAGTAAAAGTAAATCGCTAGTTAATACCACTAACAAGGCTCAAAATAGCCTCACACTAACACGGTAGCATAATGAGGGTCCTTACATGCAAACCGAAGCATTGAGAACTTTGTATGTAGGGACCCTCATTATGCTACCGTGTTAGTGTGAGGCTATTTTGAGCCTTGTTAGTGGTATTAACTAGCGATTTACTTTTACTTACTCTGCCCCATATACTAGCGTTATAAGCTAACGTTAATCTGTTTTTAGAGATAAAACTCTTTACATTCGATTTTAATGAAAACACATCCCAGGGAACGATCGACTCGGTAACCATGTGTTAATTACCTCACATAATGTATTCAGTGCATCACTAAGTAGTAGATTTTAGAAGGCAGGCAGCAAATGATGATTGAAAATGTTTTTTTGTAGCTTGATGGAATAGATGGATAGAATTAGGAGTGACCTTTGTCTTGTTTAATAATAATACAAATGATGATGATAATAATAATAATATCATCATCATTGATTTTTTTTTTAATTATTACTATCAATATTAATAATAATAGTTGATTTTTTTTGTTCAAAGGACTTTTAGTTTCATATCTTAAGTTTGTATTTTTAATATACATTATATTTATCAGAACTTTAATATATTCTGTTCTGTTGTGACAATAAAGTTAATTAAAAAAATATATATATATTTTTAAACTGCATTATATTATTTTAGTAAGGCTGAGGACTCTTAAAAAACTACGAATAACTAATGTTAGGGAAAATCTGTTCATATTTTGTTACACGTTTCTGGATTTAAAAATATATATATATATCGGCCGATATATCGGAATATCGGATTTTTAAATCACCAAATATTTGTATCGGTATCGGCCTTAAAAATCCTTTATCGGTCGGGCTCTACATTGTACCCTCATTTTCTATAAAGAGTTGGTTTTTGCTTCTACTGTATGAGCCTTTCCTGTTTGCACATACTTGGTTATACAAAAGCTAAACTCACCATCAGGTTAAAATAATAAAATAATAATTAATATTCTTAGTTATTTTTTATGTTGTTTTTCTATTACTTTAAACAGCAAATACACAATGTTGTCATTGCAGCTTGAGAAACTCCATGCCATTGGATACAAGCCAGTTCTGCTTCTTGGAAAGGACACCAGAAAAAGAAAAGAAAACAAGTGTGAAATATTAACCCCTCGCTGCACACTCTCCGCCTATGCCCAGGACTACCTTCAGAAGATAGGTTCATTTTATGAATACCTTTGTGAAGGTGAGATGCATGCACTGTATCTTAAAGTCAGTGTTGAGTATGCAAACGATTTTATTAATGTTTAAATCTTAAAGGGATGGCTCGCCCCTAAAACTTAAATTCAGTCATTCTTTTTTTCTGCTGCTGAATGCTTGTATGATCATAGGCTACTCTATGTGACGACTCTACCAACACTTGTAATGTAGACGCAAATGGGTAGAAAAACATAAAAAATTCACATCTGGCAATTGATTATGGGAATTGAATTAAACTGTTTCAAAACAGTAGTTTCTTGCAACTGCAGATACTCAGACATGTAGATTCTAAGTGTATTGAGCCCCGTTTGTATTAAAGGGTAACTAAACCCCTGGTCAGAGCCTGACTCCACCCACTGGCAATATTTGAAAAATGCTAGAAAAGTGGGCAGACCCCAGCGGAGATAAAGGGGACGAACCGAGGGCGGGGCTGAGCGCGGGGGCGTGCATCTGAGACCCGCAGTGACGGATTAATTGACAGCTGCTGTCAGACTCTAAAATGGAGACTGACTGGAGTGAAGAAAGTAGCTGTGCAACAGAGCTATCATTTGAGGTCGAGGACTTTTCTCCCCCACCTTCACCTGAAGTGGAGGGGGCGAATTGTCTGCGGACACAGGACCAGAACCTTATCAGTTCGAGCCGCTGGCTCAAATTGGGGTCTTAACTCCCGTATCACGATCGGCATCCGACGATGCTAGCGAAGCAGCCGCGCAAGGGAGAATGAGGCCAGTGTCTGAGTGGTAAAACATTAGCATTATGGCTAAATTAGGCTAATACTAATAGCAAATGCTAACGGAACTATAAAAAATTTAAAAACCATGCATTTAGGCTGATTTTGGTATGATTTAGTGTTAATAATTAAGCGAAAAAACATATTCCATGTCTCCCTGTACAAGTACAAATGATTCTGTCTCAACAGGTGCACCTGTGGGCACTGCAGCTCACTGTCCCTGGTAGAGAACGTCTGTTGTAGGGAGATACCCAAGGTAGCTATGAAATATGACAAGAACAGTGTTAAGTCCAGTTAATTCATTTAATAAGTACTATACACAAAACCAGGGTTCATACATAAATAGGTAAACAAAAATAAACAAATTAAAGGGGTGGTTGATTGTGATTTCACTTTTTTCATTTTAAATAGTGTGTAATGTTGCTGTTGGTGCATGAACATTATCTGCAAAGTTGCTGCGCTGAAAGTTCAACGTAAGCAGAGATATCGACTTTTAAAAATCAGGAAGTTTAATGCCTACAAAAACGACTCGAATGGGACTACAACGAGGTACTTCCCGGGTTTTATACGTAGCTAACCCATGCAAAAAAGGGGGCATGGCCATATTTCTGCGGCTTTGTCGAAGAGGAGGAGTTATAGTGGAGAGCTGTAGCCATGCCGTCGAAAGTGTGTTATTTTCACCCAGCTGCCAGGTCTTCTGTGTTCGGGCTTCATACGGACGCTGTAGTTCGTCAACAATGGCTAAAATTTATGTTTGATTATGTTCCTGAAAACTTCAATCGTAATAGCTCTCTGTGCTGCGCATTTTACGGAAGACAGCTTCCAGAATCTCCACGAATTCAATGCCGGATTCAACAAGAAACTGTTACTAAAACATGAAGCAGTTCCAACTTTACAACCAGAGACAGCAGTTGTTGAGCCACAACCTGTAAGTAAGACTTAATAATTTTAAATGTATTTGCATGTATAATTTCAGACGTAATGTTTTTGTTTTATCAAGGACGTAAACAAATGCCAGCGCTGGCTAGTAGCCACTTACACACGTACAAACGCGTACAAACATTTTGAACCTGAATATGTAATTATGTACTAATTTTGTAAATGTATTTTCCATGTATATTTTATGACGATCGATTTGATCAAGAACGTAAACCAATGCCAACGCTATAGCCAGTTAGTTCGATGCTATTTTCTGTGTAAGTTATAAGACAAACGTGTATGAAGTTAAAAAATATATATATGTAGCCTAATCGCAACAGCAAACTTCAGCTGCTGAAGTTAAAACAATAACTTTAAAAAACGGTATTACTCAGTCATTTATTCAGTTATATTAAATGTTTAATCAGGAGAAAACCGTATCTCAAAAGCTAACAAGCAGCAGTATTTTCAAGTAACAGCATATCGAAATACATATATAATAGTAGATTAGAATATAATAATAATAATAAAAAATGTACCATTCAGAAACGTTTTGTAAGAGCCGTGTTTTCGGAGGTTGCTTGACTCTCTTCATTGTCACTTTCTGGGTCTGATATTTACATTTGACCGGAGCACATGCAACTTTCGCCCGTAAAGGTAATGGGCGTGAAGTTTCCGGACAACATGCACTACGCAGTTTAGCCAATTACAACACACCGGCCCAACTAACCAATCTGAGCCCATTGCCTGTTTCCGAGGGAGTGTTTTCATAGAATCAGGAAGTCAACCGGTCGTTCAAATGACAGAGGAGAAAGCGGCTTACAATAAAGGTGAAATTTAAGACTTAAAAAAAAAAAAAAAAACCCGAAGACATGTTATATTGCACCCCATAAACACAATCATGCAAAGAAAAAAAGCAGTAAACCACCCCTTTAAACAAAATAAAAGTACAAAATAAAGTGCAGCAAATACAATGACTGTGGAAACTTTAACCATTGAAAGGTTACTATGACAAAGATATCGCATTCAAACAGATTTTCCATCTCATGAATATGATTGACCTGAAGAATGAAAAGCTGTATCATATACTTGGATATTTATTAACAATATCACACTCATAACCATGCAAAATGTTTCTAAAGCTTCAGCCTATCTGATAAAGATATAATTTTGTGTGAAAAGATTGCTTTATCAATAAAATTAAACACTAATTTCACATATATTGTCTTTTTAGTAATTTAAGTTAAATGTTAAGTCAAATTCAAGTACTTCCAAGCATTTTAAGCACCTTGTACGAACCCTGAAAAAAAACACACAACCTCCACATTCCAAATATTAAATAAATCATCCTAACAAAGTAGTAATAATCTCATGTTGTAGGTAGTACACAGGTGTGATCAGATAGGTGGAGTGGGCTGTATAACAGCACATCCAGGATTTGATATGGTAGGCTGTATATGGTACTTACGTACAGTTATATGGGGAGATGGAAGAGACCGTTATAAACAGGTTAGTTCCAGAAAGAAAGGTTACATTTTATATAAATAAATATAAAAAATAAGTGTATATAAAAATAATGAAATAATGCATTACAATTTTTTTTATACTCCACTTCAACATACATGTGCACCACCTGTCTTTCAGCGCTTATAGACACCTTGCGTATCGCAATGTCGTTAGGTGGTGTTGGGGGTACCTTGGCCAACATGTTCGGGTGGTCATACCTTCATGCGCTGTGACCCGGATCAGGGAAGAGTTTCCTGAAGAAGGACCATACAGAGGTTTCCTTCCCCCACTGCATTTTTGAATATTTTTTTGATTTTTTTTTTTATAATATAAAAATAAAATAAAAATGAATTAAAAACAAGCATTTTTAACTGGAGTTACACACTACACTATTAAAATAATAAAAATATCAGCTATGAAACTCAAAATGAATATGTACCAACCTATTTCTGACCTCTTTAGTCTAAATTTGAATCAGTAGCGCTTGCACACTGGACTCCCACCAAAAAATGAAATAATAAAAAGTGCAAACCATTTTTCTTGAATGTTGTAGATGACCAGGTTTTCCCCAGGTTTGATCACCCCAAATTTAAGACTTTAAGACCTTTTTAAGACCACTTTAATGAAAATGAAGACCTATATCGCACCCATTATGCAGTCGTAAAACACCAGATCAAATCCCAGATCAAATCCCAATAATGACTATTACTAACAAATGTTTTAATTAAAAATACATTTATTATAAAAAAACGCATTCAACAATACACTGCAAAGTGATGTTTTTGGTAAATATCAAACATTCATAATAATAAACAGATAAACTTCAAATTGCTTCAACCATTTTACATTTTCAAGAATAAAAAGAAATGTAAATACACCTTAAAAACAAGGGAGGGAGGGATAGAGAGAGACATAGAGAGGGGTAGATAGATAAAAAGAGACACACAATGAGAGAGAGATAAGAGAGATAGTTTGCACATACTCCAAGAAATTAGACGTTCTCTGACGTTACGCTAAAACCCTGTTGAATTTTCATTTCACCTTGCGTTGCAGTCTGGTTGACTTTGAATAAATAGGCTAGTATAATGAAATTTAAGACCTTCGTTTAAAAAATTAAGACTTGGACTATGGAATTTAAGACTTGTTAAGGCTTTAATTTAGGTACATGACATTTAAGACCTTTTTAAAGTCCAACTGAAATCAAAATTGACCCTATTTACTTTGTTAGCGCATATTACTAGTCTTGTGGTGAACAATTAATCCGTGCAAGTTAATACACAGAAAAAAATTGTTTGCCGTCGTAATCTTTAATCAAAGTCTGAAAAGTTACTTCCGGTCTGGAATGGCGTTCCTTCTCTGATGACGTAGGTTTGACGGCTTGGTTTGGGAAACGCTTAACCACTCCCCTCAAACCGTTAGTCTGCTGTGAGCGAGAGATGGAGAGGAGGAGCGCTAGAGTAAAACCCTGCCCTCTGTTCCATATTCCTTTTCACTGGGAAATACGTCACAACACTGGAGAAAAATCGTTTACTTCCGGTTCACGCAGACTTTAAGACCCCGCGGCTACCCTGATGACAGACAGGTGTGTCCAAGCTGGCAGAGTGGGTAGGTATAGAGCTGGTAAGTCCCGCCCCTTCCACTGGACCTCTAGGTTGAAAAATCGTCAATGCAAGTGAATGTGAGAAAATAATTATTTTCTGGTCCCGTTTTTTTGCCAATTTTGCCATGAATGTGAACATATGTTGTCTGTGAATTTTTAATATAATTTTTCGTGTGAAGAATGCTACAATTTAGCGGGTAGAAGTTTGATACGGTTAGACTTTGTGTGTGAGCACTTTGTGAACTACAACTAGTTTTTACATCAGGCGGGAATCTGAAGAAAGAACAGCCCATTTGTTTTGAATGGTGACATTTGGGTACAAAACACACAGGCATCTCGATCTGTCTCCATAGATTATCACAGCATTAGCACCGTGATTTGACAAGTGGAGGGAAAATTTGTTATGGGGTGACGTCACATAGGCGACATGTAGTCTTTCTCGTTATGTCTTTTCCACAACTGCTAGCCAAAGAATCATACAATATACTGTCAAACTCGTAACATGAAAAATTATATTAAAAATTCACAGACAACATGTGTTCACATTCATGGCACAATTCAAACGGGACCAGAAAATAATCATTTTCTCACAATAGCCGCGTTTCCACTGTCGGGCCAGGGCCGGGCCGTGCTAGTGCGGGCCAGGGCCAGTCGCGTTTCCACTGTCACTTCCGGGAGTCGAGAGAGTGCTAAAGGTCCTCAGGTCGTATTTTTGGTGGCATATATTTGTAGAAATGATCATTCTTTCTAAATGTGATGTAAATATGTCCTGTAACTACCAGATAAACAGAAACAGACGCGACTGAAGTAGTAAGTGTGTCCTCTTTCTTTTGTGAAATAGACCTAACGGTAATTTATTTCTGAGTGACTAATGTGCAATTTTGACATAAATTAATTCATTATGATCAATGTATCACTTTTTATTGTAAACCTGTGGTAAAACATCGATGCTTGGGTTTTAAATATTCAAGTAAACAACAAAAATGCCAGCAAACGGCCGCTTTTATCATGTTTGTTTTCAACGCTGTTTCCAGTGATTTCTGATTAGTTTTCTGATAAAACTTCCATTTGCTGGTGAAATGATGGGTTAGTGTGACGTTGTTCCAGAGAGGCGTGTTACGGGCGTGTTTTAGTGAAGCGCTGTGGAGCTTCTGGCCCGACAGTGGAAACGCAGGCCCGGTGCTATTAGCCCGGCACGGCCCGTTTAAAGCCCTGGCTCGCACTGGCCCGACAGTGGAAACGCGGCTATTCACTTGCATTGACGAGTTTTCAACCTAGAGGTCCAGTGGGGTTTTAAGGATGGGCGGGACTTACCAGCTCTATAACCTCATGCATTTTTAAAGAACCTTGACCTGTGTCTGCTCACTGCCTCCTCTTTGTCGGGCCGAATAAACTGAGCACACAGTTTTTCTGGGACAGCCTTTTGTCCAGAGAAGTCCAGGTACGGCTGAGGGTCTTCCACCACATGGTGGAACAGCAGCTCCATTAATTTGTCAATGTAGCCTTCAGAAAGAGAATTATTATAATATATATTATTTTTATTTTTTTCAGAGATAACTCAGACAAATATAAGTTACCTGTGGTAGGATTGCTCTTCAGAGCTCTCACTGTGAATTCTCCATGCTTAAATTTTGGGAAAACGATTGAGTAGCTGCAGTGGATGCCTGTGATCTGCCTGCATTTTCATTATAATGCATCGCAGCAAGCTGTAGTCTGAAAGGGAAAAAAATACATTAATCAATATTATAATGAAACAATCTCTAACATGACTTAAGATTACTATAATAAGTTACAAATGTGTTTTTACAGGTTACAAAATTGTAGTGTATTTAGTAAGCAGCACTAAATGTGTAATCCATTATCTTGTTTACCTGCACAACATTCCTTTGAAGGAGAACACCACATTTTTGGCTGAGAACTTCAGAATGAGGCTGTGGAAACGCTCGATTCCAGAGGTGTGGTATTCTGGACTGATTTTGTGCATGTCTTTAAGAAGACGTGGTGACAACAAAATTGCTGTGAATTTTTCACATGCTGCTGTGCCTAAACAAAAAATTTTAAGTTTTTAATACAACAGTTGATGACAGTGTGGCCGGAAAACTTTCAATTCTATCACATTAACACAATATATTTCTCAATACTGTTTTATAATTTAGATTAACTTTGACTTGTTGCAATGGAGATAGTTCAATATAAATCTAGAGAGTGATGTGACTACAAAATAAAATACATTAGCATTACAGCTTATCTGTACTTACTTGGTTTGAGCCAGTCTTGTCTTATCACCAACCAGAGGCTCGTGGAGACAAGAAGGAAACAGGGCGTTTTCGTGGCAGTGGATGATTTGAATGTGGTTTGCTACAGAGCTCCACTTGGCCACTATCTCCACAGCCCCACGTCCTGCAGTCCCTTACCCTTACTAAGGGCATCCATTTTTTTTACCAAGCCCTGAACACATAAATAATAATAAAAACAATTACTGTACTCAGTGTTTCCCGCAGCACTTTATAGACCAAGGTGGTGGACTAACATTCAGTATAGGCTATATGATAAAAATAAGTTTATGTGATAAATTAACATTTTAACCCTAACACTTTGTACAATCTTCCCGTATAATTGTCTACCACTTTAACTGAAAACATTTTTGTTAGAAATACTGGTACTGTTTTCGTTCTATTCAAAATACTAACCTTTTCCCATATGCCAAGGGTCGAAGTAGTGTCTAATGTCCTTTTTTTGCTCCCTCATAAATTTCTGTACCCCTGTGTCATAGCTGCCAACTTTTGAGTTTTGCTTGGAGTGAGATTTATGTTTTTGGGGGGGGGGGGGGTGTAATTTTTTTTTATTGCATCACACTAAGTGTATTGTGATTGTCAAAACATTTTAGTAACTAAACTGAATTTTATTAGGTTTAGTGACAACATGTTACAATGTTTACATGGTTCAATTTCTGGTAAGCTACGCTTTTTTATTATTTCAATTCAATTCAGTTATTGTGATTTGATTTAATATTGACTCATTTGGATAAATATTAGGTAGGCTACACAAGATAGGGTTAATTTTTCTCAAGAAAAAAACAACTCACCTAATGCTGTAAACATACAGAGAGCCCTATCAGCTGGCAGTATTATTTAAGGTTAAAAAATAACAAATTAAATATAATGCGTTTTTTTATTATAATAACAACTTTATTTAATGATATAAGTAAAAATATAATAAATATGCAATATAGTACACATATTTAGCCAAATACTCTCTATAGCTCTTTTTTTCTAGCCAACTAACGTGCTATAGCCTATATTATGGTCATTAAATGGCTTTCCTGAGGTAAATGTTATGTGACATGATTGTTCTCCAGCTGTTTTATTGACCCCTTTGTTTGATTGATTGGTCGATATTATGTATGAGGAATATACATTTCGGTAAGTTGTACTGTATCTTTCAACAGTGTTCATTCGTGTTTAAAGTTATTTACTATCAGCTAGAGATGATCGGTTCACGTGCCGCTAGGGATCTGTCGCGTCACATTTACAAGCGCCAAAACGGTATTTATTGTCTGAATTTCGTAATAAAAGTGACAGAATCTGAGAGCTGAGATTTTTTTTTATATCATAAGTAACCTGCTCTGTCTAGTCTTTCGGTCTCCATGTCCTCTTTGCTCCGCGATTTTTCTGTGCGTGAGAAAATGTATGTGTGGCGTGAGAGCGTGTGAAGAGTGTCAATTGCGTGAGTCTCACGGTGAATGTGAGAGTTGGCAGCTATGCTGTGTGACGGTCAGTCACCAAAGACTGGACCACAACACCTCTTTCCTCAAGAAGAGATAGGCTTCTTTCAAATCCCTCCTTCTCCATCCGTTGGCTGTTTCCAGCTTCATTGCTCTGCAAACACAAACAAATATTTTAGATCAATGCACAGTATATAGTAATTCACAAAACAAAATGTTTTCATTGTGTAGTTGTTTACCTGGACTAGTTGGATGTCTATGACCCTATTGGCTTTGAGGTCCATCATGGTGTAGCTTCCATATTTTGCTGAATGTCCTACAATTGTGTTATTTGCACAAAGCCAACGTCAACAAAGCCTGACAGCAGTCTAATATATATATATATATATATATATATATATATATATATACACACACACATAATTAATGAGTTATTTATTACCAGGTGAATCAGCTCTCATGTCCCCACCAAGAGTCACAGCCCCATCAGCAATGGCGTTTTCAATAGCGTCATCCTGCTCAATCTTCCACTGCCAGTTTATGGTTGGGATAAGGAGCTTGGCCTGATGCTTGTGGAAGTACTACACTAACAACTATGCTAATTAACTACCTAGGCTACACGAAATAATCTAAATAACTATATAAATGCTATGCTAAATAGATGCTAAAATACTCTATCCTGATCGTTTTCAATACTCGCAATTCCAACTCCTGACTCGCTACAGTGGTTTTGAAGAAACATGATGGTTTTATACTGCCAAGGGCGTGGTATGCTCGTACCAAGGGCGTGGTGAGCTGGAACCTGCTTACGTCACGTGCCACCGCTTACGTCACCTGCCACCGCAACATCCAATAGGAAAATTCAACTGCAGTAGCCACCGTTCAACCTTAAGAGGGCAGCACTCAGACGTTTTTACACCATATATTGTAGAATTAAAACACTTTATACGCAAATGTCAAAAAAGTTACTTGAATCAATGAACAGTACTAATAAAACCCCATTCTTACAGATCATTAACTAAAAAAAGTTGGTTTAGGGTTTAGTTACCCTTTAATAGCATGCAGCACACTGCTCTACAATGGGATTCTGGGATTTGGCACCCATAGTTAAGTGCATTCAAGCATATACTGTCAACTTTAGAATTATGTTTGGTATGGTTTTTTTGTAGGAGCCATATTTCATTTCTGTTTTTAGCCCACATACAACAATATTTTTAATGTTTAGGCACACTCACCACAGCAATTTTTATAGGGACATACTAATTGAACACATGAAATTTGCAAAGACCCGTTTTGGTCACTGGGTCAATGAAACAATATCAAGGACAGTGCTAAAATGTAGATCATTAATATATATATATATATATATATATATATATATATATATGTAAATATAATATATATATATATATATATATATATATATATATGTAAATATAATATATATATATATATATATATATATATATATATATATATATATATATATATATATATGTAAATGTAATGATTGCGGAACAGCTTGGAAAACAGTCTAGTAGGTACTGATTTCAAAACAAAGAGTGTACAAAAGATTATACATTATTGTGCTCAAGTTGGGTGAACAATAACTTGTTGCTTATGTCATTCCTCCATTCGTAGTGAATAGTGCTAATGTTGGTCCCAACCAGGGTTTATTGATTCAGTTGCTAGCATGACTTTTAATAGAATGCATGCAACCCGGGTCACCTTAATGTCTGCTTGCATGTGCACAATAATAATATGGCTTTTTTGGTATGATAGTTGAAGCAGTGGAGGAAATATTGTGTAACCAGCAGGACACATAAGTCCGCTACAGGAAAGAGGGACAGAGAAGTGGACAGGGGGCAAGCAAAAAGAAGAAGTGGATCAATATGGACGCATGTGCTTCTTGCAAAATTCCTTGGCAAGGAGAATGTAATGTTAGCCTATCCCAGGGGTCGGCAACCCAAAATGTTGAAAGAGCCATACTGGACCAAAAAAAAAAAAAACATCTGTCTGGAGCCGCAAAAAATTAAAAGCCTTATATAAGCCTTATAATGAAGGCAAAACATGCTGTAAGTGTCTATATTAGCTTTAATAGCCCCCTAGTATCAAAATGATAAGTGGGCAACAAATACATAATGAGCATTCATGATTAAATGTTTATTTTCCCTGCAGCGCATCCTGGAGAGAATGACGCACCACGTGACTACTCTGCTGTACGATCGTGCTTTAAGTTTAACTTCCATTATAATTTTAATGTATTATGTTTCGTTTTATTTATTCGTGTATTATTTTTACAACGTTGAAAAACTTTAACCCTTTCACACGTAAGTTTAAAATATTCTGACTGACCCCAATGTGTCACTTTTTTGGTTTCCATGGTGACGCGTCATTGCGTGTCACGTGACACACCGCAGCAACAACAGAGCTGAATGAATGATGATCTGCTTTTATGTCATTTTTCCTTTTGTATTCAAAATATTCACAAATTTGTTAGATATGGCATGAAATATCTGATATTCCGATTGTCAAATATATGCAAGTGGAAGTGTTTTGTTGTTTAAACACCTTTATAACGATCGCGTTAGTTGAGCTGTATGCGCGATGGGCGCCGCCATCTTAGTTTGTGCCGCAGACGCAGTTCAGAGAATCGGATCTGTTGGATTTACAACACGTGAATTCATCCACTTCTCCCTAAATACATAAAAGTAAGTGGCTGGTGAACTGGGAGAAGAATAGAGTAAACTTTAAAGTTACTTACACAATGTTTATCTGATATGAATAAAACGTGTCTAATTATAATGGAAAGGATTATTATTGCCTCTTCCTTTAACATCAGTGTGTATTTTACAAACTCTAAATGTATTGTTTTTTTAGTACGTATATGTCTGAAACCTAAAATAAACATTATGTGGTTGAAAACACTGAAAAGTTGTGCTATATGACAGCTCTGAGCGCGCCTGTCTCTGGCTCAGCGCCAGCCAACGCGTGAGAGCACATTTGAATTTAGCAGTTGATCACGTCATGCACTGACCGTTCTAATCACACCGGTGTGATCGTACGTGCGAAAGGGTTAAAATGTTTGTCATGTTTTTCCTCCTACAGAAATAATATTAAAACAAAAAATATTTTTTCCATTTTCATATTTTTGAAAAAGCTCCAGGGAGCCACTAGGGCGGCGCTTAAGAGCCGCATGCGGTTCTAGAGCCGCGGGTTACCGACCCCCGGCCTATCCAGAAATGCACCACAAAAAGACGACGCTTGCAGAATGCAATGTAGCCTATCATTTCATAACTCAGATAGCCTACTTTCAACAGGTCAGATGGTCATATCCAGGAGGAGGAGGAGGAGAATGGAATAGGGGAAGATGAGAGAACGCAGACAGAGAAGGAGAGTGACAGTGTAGTAATGGAGACCAAGAGCGAGGGCAGCACAACTCCTTCAGGTGCCAAACACAAGACGACGCAGGCAAAGAGTGAGCGAGGTACTGTCAATGGAGAGAAGCAAGGGATGAAAGGAGAGAGAGAGAGAGTGTCAGGCCTGGCAGGACCTGCAAACTGATGAGGTGTCCACCTTTCTCTCCAGCTTGGCCCTGCATGAGGAGACTCGCCCCAGAGAAACTGTCCTATCTAAAAATCAAGATGCAGGAATTGATTCATGATGGTGCCTTTGGAGGGGTTTATTATCAGCAGTTTTCCCAGGATCCAACCTACCATTCTCTGTGATTTTATGTAGTTGTTGTACGTTACAATGTTTGAATTATCTTTTCACATCCATTTAAGAGCAACAGTTTTAATGTAACTATTATCACTAATGCATTATTCCAGTTTAACTAGGGCTTAAAGGGATGATTCGGAGTAAAATCAGCCTAGGGTCCTTTGCACCATGACCTCGAGCCAAACACCCCCCAGAAGCCTTTTTTTCCCTTGGTTGAACATTATTAAAGTTAGAGCTTATTTAGAGATATCAGCCGAATGGCTTAGTGCAGGCGCTAATGGATCCTAGGATGTATCTGGTAAATTACCGCACTAATAATGCTCAGAATGGTACCAAACTTCTACAGTAGTACAAATAGGTTCTGAACTCATAAAACGAGGCATTGGAAAGTTTGTAAGTACATCAGGAGTTTATTTAAATAACACTTGCCTGATGGCTAATGCTACCGCTAACCCGGACGTCGACGTCACTTCAGTGGTTTGGGAAAAGCACGTAAAAGTCCTGGCAGAAAGCGATCATAAGGATGTAGTGTAACGACGCCCAGTTCCAGGAATGCACTAATATTTTGTTGGTAGTACCAGTTTGCAACAATTATTAGTTAACACTAAGTTGTTAACACTTCGGAAAAAATAATAATTCGTTGTTACACTGTGCAGCATTTACCCAAAGACTATAGATATAGAATGGTACGATGGTACGAGGACCCAGGATTCACACACAGCCACCGTCAGGCCAGACGAGATCTCTTACTGGAATCCAACCTGAAGACAACCGTCGCTTCACCAACGAACTAAACTTAAGCAAAGAATATATATACAGAATAATGGAAAGTATAGAAAGAAAGAGAAAAGAATAGCAAAATTTACAAACAGTTAACCTTGAGAACCATCAGAGAATCAAATCACCTTAAAAAGGCCCAAAGCGCATATAAAGATCGATAAGAACAATACTTGCATTGGTTTTTGGTGCTGAACATGAGTTCTGGATGCGGGTGTATGGAGATTCTCAATGAGTTCATGAGCTGAAGTGTACGTTGGATTATTCTGGAGATCGTGTCGTCCATGGGAAGTTTAAACAAAGTTAACTTGAGAGCAAGTTTGCCGGAAAGTCAGGAAAAAGCTTTGCATAGAGCCTCAGGACAAGTCAGAGTGGTTTTTTGTTCAGTTTGTGGTTCTTTCTCTCACTCTGAAAGTCTATGCCCTTGGACGGCATACCATTCAACTCAAAGAAGTTCCAACTTGTTTTTTGTTTTTTTCTTATCACTGGTTGAATTAATGTTTTTTGGCCGGTAATAGTCTAATACCCTATTTTTTTCACGTATGTAAAAATCTCATGTTAGACTTGAAAGAACCCGAGATAGTGAATAACCTAATCGGCCCCTTCAGTAAATCCAATAGGCATCACTAAAAAAATATATATTCACCCTCCCCTTCATAATTCTTCTACACCTAGTATTTATAGCCTGATTCCCGAACACTATCCCGAACACTATCTTATTACCATAGACCACACCATTCAGTTTATTAAATGCAGCGGCTATTTGCACAAATAGATGCTATTTACACTGTTTAAATAGCAAGAGATTCTTTTTACACTATGTAAATAGTAGTTAGATGCTATTTATACTTTTTATCAGTAGCGGGTGGTGCATTTCACACCTAGGCCTTCAGTGGTCTCACACCTGAATTAATCCACCTCTTAATCCACTTTTAATAGTGTAGCGCACAGACCCTTTATAATTGTTGTGAAATTGCTGTTTTATTTTGCACCGGGAGTTATAGGGTTAATGAGGTGAGTTCGGAAAAGGCTGGTAGAGAAACGGGCGAGTGAGTTCGGCTGGTTCGTTTGTGTTCAGTTGTTCTTGTGTTCCGATGAAAAAGTTCAGAGACAGAGCCTCTCTTGTCTGTCGTTCTTCAGACGTTACAATAGTATGAATGTTTGGGGAAAAAAAAAGTTTTGATCATAAATTTACTAGAAACATTACGAAGAAAATCATATTCAGCACGGAAAAAATGGGGACAAAAATAAGCATTATACGCATCAATAATACTGATTATTTTTACACAAAATCCATCCTAATTTATTTCCTCAAGAAGACTTCAACTACTCTGTTGTACAGGTTATCTATGCGTTTCAGTTCCAACAATGAGTCTTTTCTATCGCGGCTAATGCTGAAAGTCGAGTCTGTCCCGTCAAATTTCTGGCATAAATTTATATTCCTTTTAGTGCTGAGAGTGTCTACTCGACAGAAGCAGACAGAAGCATGGTCACCGCTACACATGACGATGTGTACAGCTGACCCATGCTCTCTCACACTGATTTTTGAAGGAAATCAATGAGATCAGTGGGACTTTTGACTTCTAAATCAGTCATGGCATACATTACAGTCAGTTCTGCTTTACCCGGACAGATCGAATAGTGTTGCGCGACTCTGCGTTAAGATGGATAAGGCTGAATAAGGGATTTTATTCTGGTTGGTTTGAACCTGGGGTCGAGGATGGAAAGAAACAATAATTTGTGGGTTGAAAAACTATTAAATATACAGGAATATATTTTAGTTTATGCAGTTCGCTACAGATGTGGTTAGCTAGCTCTGACTGCCAGTAATAGTATGCTCTCTGACCAAAGGACGTGAAAATGCAGACGTTATTGTACGCCTGCTAGATGGCCCCGGTTTAGTCAAATCGAAATCTGATTGGCTGATTAAATCTGACTGATTATCTGATTGGTTAAGGCAACAGTTCCATTGCCATTTATTTTAAGCTTCAGGCGCCGCACTATCGATTCTGAAGGCATCAAGGCAGATTTCTTTGACCCTGGCAACACATGATGGCTGAAATATGATTGGATAAAAGCTCTAACATTAACATACACTACTGGAAGCAGCGCAACCACGAGAAAAGCTATGAAATTAAGAGAACGTACTATTGGGAATAATTTAATACACATTCATGGAAAAAATATATTAAAGCGCAAGTCAGTGATTCTGATAGTGTTTAGGCCAGCAGAGAAGGCCTTGCTGGCCCTGACGGCTCACCACTGCTTTTTATAGTGCTATTTATACCACTATAAATACTGGCAGATACTGTTTGTACCAGTTTTGTTGTATGTTAAACGGTATGCAATAATAACACAGTGTAAATTATTATATTTAAAAAAAAATATTAAATGGATGCCACCTTATTGGGACAATAAAGCCCTCCCTACACCTACCCCTAACCCTCCTTTATTATTAACCCCTTAAGCCCTAAAGGCGTTTTAGTTGTTTTTTTCTGAGTGACATAGAAAAGTAAAGACTCAACTCCAAAACTATAGCAAGAAGATTCAAAAGGTAGATATCGTTTGATAGAAAACCTCTTAGAAAAAACAACAACCCCAGAGAAACAATTACATTTCAGACAAATTGGGGGCTGCTTCGTCTGGATGAATTGCGTACAAGTTTAAAATTAGACAATGGAAAATATAGCAAACTTTAGTAATTTGTGGAGTACTACCTGCTGCGCTGGACACCCAACAGAAAGAGTAAATGCAGACACTGGAAGGCATTTATGGTTGAAAATATTGTAAGTCTTAATAATTACTGGAAGTTTTACCTGGTAAGTAGGCTACGTAAGGTAAACCTGCATATCTTGTCACAAGGGGATCCTAACTTTTAAATCTTAATGATTATTCATAATGTTCAAGTCTTCAGCTCAAAACACAGTTTACCAGCGAGTGACCTTACATCCAACCTGGATCTGATGTTGATTACGATCACAAAATGAAGCAGGATTACATTAATTATGGCGTTATGTGTGATGCTTACACCGTATCTAGACCGGATCAACGCGATGAAAGACAACAGAACCCAATGACTGTAATCAGTGATATTGTCTTCTACACTGAAAGTGGCGGGATGGATTCCCAACAGCAAACGGATTCCCTGCTCTATTCCTGACGCAGTTCTGACGTAGTCCAAGCTCTTTGCCACGGTCGCTTCAAGCTGTTGCGGTGCGGTCGCGTCCGGTGTAGACACAGAGCCGCATCTAGTGTAGACAATATATTACGGATTATAATCTATGGGTTGTATTGTCTTTTGTCGCACCACTCGCGTCCTGTAGACACGGTGTCATGCTAATCACTTTCACACCAAATATACTTTAAAACAAACACCAGAGACCGCTTCACGTGCTGAGAATGCTAACCTAACAAATACATATAAATCATAAATGTTTAAGCACCACGCTCGACCAGAAAACTACTGCATCTCTGTAATTGGCTAAAATGGTCAGTTCGACTTTTCTGAGAGCCTCTCTTCCCTGTCATCTGACCTCTGACCGTCTCGGTTACATATGGTAACCCTCGTTCCCTGAGGGAGGGAACGGAGACGTACGTCGTGGTGAACGACGAATAGGAATCTCGCTAGAGAGGCCAATCTACTTCGAGTGAAACTAAACAAGCCAATGTACATTGGCGTGCAATCATTTGCATCAGCTGTGCAGCCTCGCAGCGCGGGTATTTAACAAGCAGCTGGTGAGATTGCACTTCAGTTTTTTGCTGAGGAGCCAAGCCTGAAAAAGCTGGTCGCCCCGGCGGGTAGCGGCAGATGTGGCAACGGGACGTACGTCTCCGTTCCCTCCCTCAGGGAACGAGGGTTACCATATGTAACCGAGACGTTCCCTATCGTTCGGTCACTACGACGTACGTCGTGGTGAACGACGAATAGGAATCCCTACCAAAGTGCCACAGCTGCTGCACCCCATCCAGCGCCCTGGGCAAGCCTCTACACCTTCTTGCCTGGAAGGACGATAGGAGAGGGCTTACCCCAAGAGTATCCACACTGTTGTTCCATGATAACCCCTACAGTGAGATATTGGATAACACTGGGAAAGCGTGCCCGAACTGAGGGAGGGGAACGCTGCGGGAACCACATTCTTAAGAAGAGTTATGTGGGAAACACATATGGACTAACCCAAGGGTTGTACTGCATATGAATAATGGGTGACTTAGCCCAAGGGAAAGACACGGGCTTCCGTTAGGAGCAGCCGTGGAAGATATACACATATGGGATCCCTGTAGGGTCACACATATGGGACCCTGCCTAGATCCGGTTCTCAGGGATTCAGCGGATAAAGGCCTGGCACCGGACGCTCCGCCACATCCGGGCCGAGGGTGTTTGGAGGACTCGACAGGTTTTGACTCTGGAGCAATAAGGGTGCACAGTAGGGTGCAGCAAGCCGACAGAGCCGGTACTCTCAGTGCTTCTACCCGTTTAGGGACACGGGAGGACACAGGCTCTACACGTAGGCTATAGTATCTAGCGAACGTGTTAGGTGTCGCCCAGCCCGCAGCTCTACAGATATCTGTTAGCGAGGCGCCACGTACCAGCGCCCAGGAGGATGCAATGCCTCTCGTGGAGTGTGCATGCAACCTGAGCGGGCAGGGCACGCCTTGAGCTTCGTAAGCCAAGGCGATGGCATCCACTATCCAGTGGGCCGTCCTCTGCTTGGAGACAGCCTTTCCCTTCTGCTGGCCTCCGTAACAGACAAAGAGCTGGTCTGAGGTCCTGACGCTTTGGGTTCTGTCCACGTACATACGCAGAGCGCGAACGGGACAGAGCAAAGCCAGGGCTGGGTCTGCCTCCTCCAGGGGCAGCGCTTGCAGGTTCACTACCTGATCTCTAAAGGGAGTGGTAGGAACCTTGGGCACATAGCCAGGCCGGGGTCTCAGTACAACATGGTTGTCACCCGGCCCGAACTCTAGGCACGACTCGTCGACCGAAAATGCTTGTAGGTCCCCTACCCTCTTGATCGAGGCCAGTGCAATCAGCAGCAAAGTCTTCAAGGAGAGAAGCTTTAAGTCTGCTGACTGCAAAGGCTCAAAGGGAGCATCCTGAAGTGCTCGGAGCACCAGGGAAAGGTCCCAAGAGGGTATGGAGGGGGGACGAGGAGGATTTAATCGTCTCGCCCCCCTAAGGAACCTGACGACCAGGTCGTGCTTTCCAACTGTTTTGCCATCTATGTGGTCATGATAGGCTGAAATAGCAGCAGCATGTACTTTAAGGGTGGAGGGAGACAGCCTCCGCTCCAACCCTTGCTGCAAGAAGGAAAGCACTGACCCAATCGAACATCTTCGGGGGTCCTCTCTGCGGGAGGAACACCACTCGACGAACAGGTTCCACTTCAAGGCGTACGCACGTCTCGTAGACGGCGCTCGCGCAGAAGTGATGGTGTTAAGTACCTCTGGGGGTAAGTCACCTAGAACCTCCGCGTCCCGTCCAGGGACCAGACATGGAGTTTCCAGAGGTCTGGACGCGGGTGCCATAGGGTGCCCCGTCTCTGAGTCAGAAGATCCTTCCTCAGAGGAATTGGCCAGGGAGGGACTGTCACGAGGAGCATGAGTTCTGGGAACCAAGTCCGGGTGGGCCAATAGGGAGCCACCAGAAGGACCTGCTCCTCGTCCTCCCTGACTTTGCACAGGGTCTGTGCAAGTAGGCTCACTGGGGGAAATGCATATTTGCAGAGGCCCCGGGGCCAGCTGTGAGCCAGTGCGTCCGTGCCGAGTGTTCCCTCGGTCAGGGAGTAAAACAGCTGGCAGTGGGAGGTCTCTGAGGAGGCAAACAGGTCTACCTGAGCCTCCCCGAACTCTCTCCAGATCAGCTGAACCGCCTGGGGGTGGAGTCGCCATTCTCCCGGGAGCACAGCTCGTGATAGCTCGTCGGCCACACGGTTGAGCACACCGGAGACATACATGGCTCGAAGCGACCTCAGACGCTTCTGACTCCAAAGGAGGAGATGGCGGGCGAGTTGCGACATGCGACGGGAGCGTAGACCACCTTGACGGTTGATGTACGCAACGGTCGCAGTGTTGTCTGTACGGACCAGCACGTCTCTGCCCTGTAGCGGCCTTTTCAGGCGGCTCAAAGCGAGACGTACTGCTAGCAACTCGAGGCAGTTGATGTGCCACTGCAGTTGGGGGCCCGTCCACACCCCTGACACTGCATGCCCGTTGTACGTGGCACCCCAGCCGGTGGCAGAGGCATCTGTGAAAACCACAGCATGCCTGGACACCTGTTCCAAGGGGACTCCTGCCCGGAGGAACGAGGGGTCTGACCACGGACTGAAGGTCTGGCGGCACGCCGGTGTGATTGCCACCCGGTGAGTGCCGTGATGCCACGCCCATCTCGGGACTCGGCCGTGAAGCCAGTGCTGAAGCGGTCTCATATGGAGCAGGCCGAGCGGAGTTACCGCTGCTGCCGCTGCCATATGCCCCAGGAGCCTCTGAAAGAATTTCAGTGGGACCGCCGTCCTGCCCTTGAACGTGTTCAAGCAGTTCAGCACCGACTGAGCGCGTTGCTCTGTGAGGCGTGCTGTCTGTGCGACCGAATCCAACTCCATACCGAGATAAGAGATCCTCTGCACAGGGGCGAGTTTGCTCTTCTCCCAGTTGACCTGAAGGCCCAGCTGGCTGAGGTGCCTGAGCACGAGGTCCCTGTGTTCGCATAACTGATCTCGAGAGTGTGCTAATATGAGCCAGTCGTCGAGATAGTTGAGAATGCGAACGCCCTGTTCTCTCATGGGAACAAGGGCCCCCTCCGTGACTTTCGTGAAGACACGGGGGGACAGGGCCAGCCCGAAGGGTAGGACCTTGTACTGATATGCTCGACCCTCGAACGCAAAGCGCAGAAACGGCCTGTGTCGAGGAAGAATCGAGACATGAAAGTACGCGTCCTTCAGGTCGATCGCTGCAAACCAATCTTGGGGACGGATGCATTCGAAAATGCGTTTCTGCGTGAGCATTTTGAACGGTAGCCTGTGAAGGCTCCGATTCAAAACTCGCAGGTCCAAGATCGGTCGTAACCCACCACCTTTCTTGGGTACAATGAAGTAGGGACTGTAGTGCCCTGACCTCATATCGGCTGGAGGGACCGGCTCTATCGCGTCCTTCGCCAGTAGGACTGCGATCTCCGCTCGCAAGACATGGGCATCGGCTGCTCTCACTGTAGTGGAGTGGATGGCCCGAAACTTGGGGGGACGCCGGGCGAACTGAATCGCATAGCCGAGCCTGATGGTCCGAATGAGCCAGCGAGACGGACTGGGGAGCGCTAGCCAGGCTCGCAGAGACCGTACAAGCGGGACCAAAGGGACCGTAGGCATACCCGGAGTGGGGCAGCGAGGTGGAACACAGGGGCTCGGCTCGGGAGGCTCTCTCTGGGAGGCGGCCCGTAGCGGAGTCTGAGAAAAGAAGAGAGAGGAAAAAGAAGACTGCTCGCGCTGCCGTGTTGTACCGCCCGCACCGGAAGGAGAGGTCCAAATAAGGCTTGTCAAAGTCACTCTGTGTAGAACGCATCGAAGTGCTTGGCTCCGAAGCAAAAAGCTGAAGTGCAATCTCACCAGCTGCTCGTTAAATACCCGCGCTGCGAGGCTGCACAGCTGATGCAAATGATTGCACGCCAATGTACATTGGCTTGTTTAGTTTCACTCGAAGTAGATTGGCCTCTCTAGCGAGATTCCTATTCGTCGTTCACCACGACGTACGTCGTAGTGACCGAACGATAGGGAACTACTTTCTGTACGATCTGAATTTCTGCGTTTTGAATTTTAGAATATTGAATTTGATGTTCCGAATTTCTCCTGAAGCCTACTTTTAAAAACTGGATATTTGCAGTCTACGAATTCAGAACAAAAAATCTGCTGTTTGAAAATACATGTCTGTACATGAAAATACAAAATCTGCCATGAAAACATTTTAATTGTGATACATTTTCCTTTTTCAATTCTTATAAAAAAAAAAAAAATGAATTCAGACCTATGTAAAATGTTATTCAATTCTGTTAAATTAGACTTGCGTTTTTCTCAGCTTTTTGCTCAAAATGTTGCTGTTTTTTGTGAAACTTATCCATCAAGTGTTGATTTAAAAGGCTTTGTTCTTTCTTTTGATATATTGCATGTTCAGATATTCATGCAACAAAATATTCTGGGGGCTATGACATTTTTGAGAAAATGATCAAAAATGCTGACGGGGAAAGACTATCATTTAATGTCATATAGACCACCTGTAGCTATTTATATGAAATTCAAAATAGTATTAATGTACAAAGCCTTGAACAAAATCCCAAATCCTAAATCCATTTATCTCTTTAAAATATAATATCAACTTTGACAAATGCTGAATAAATAAATATTAAAAAATAAAATAAAAATTATGAGCGTTCAAGAAGAGTGTAACAAACTCAACAATATAACAGAAGTGGAACGAAACATAATTCATAACCATTCATATTCATATTCAAATACAAAACATACAGCGCATTTACAACACACAGCATTTTTGTAATCATTATTACAATTTTTGTAGCAAATAAACTCTTAATCTAGCCTATAAATGACCACATGAGGACAGAAATATTAGACGCTGTGGGGTTGTCCATAACTCCGCCTCCTCTCACGGGGTTTCTTGTAAACACGGTATAATGCGAGTTTATCAGCACACTTCTTTCGCTTTCCTTCTAGACTGACTGCACTTCCTCACTCTCTCTCACACACACACACACACACGACACACCGTGCACGCGCTCTCAGAGAGCACTTTATAACAAACTGGACTTTATAAAGGTGAATCTGCTCCGTTGAAGAAGAATGAAGACCGTTTTCTCCTGTCTGTCTGTGGTCTCGTTGTTTTATATCGTCTGCGTCAGCGCAGGTGAGTTTCATTCATGTTATAGAGACTTTACACGAATTAAACGTCTGTAATAATATGAACGACGTTGATAAAACTCTACTAGTTCATATCATTCTTTGACGCTGCTTTGTTATTGTCAAACTAGTCGTGGCGTCAAACGGGTTCCGGGAAAAACCTGTCCGTCTGACAGTAAATGATCGCTGAACTTCCTGATAATGTTAATGACTGATTCAGACAGCAACATTCACACCAACAGACAATCACACACTTCTCTGAACTGAATGTTTAAAAACTCTTATCAACTCATATTTAAACTCATAAATATTAACCTAATTTTGTATTATAATTAACCTAATTATACTCAGGCCTATAAAAACGCACTAGAGTTGCAGTGAAGATCATTGACCAAACGTATGTGTTGTATCACGAGTTGTTGAAAAATACACAATGTGTCTCCTTACAAAGTAATAACATAGACACTTTTTTCTTCTTTTTTCCCCTCCTAGGCACGAAAATGTATTATTTGTATTTGTATCCACTTTAGGAAAATGATTTGTTTAACATTTATTGGTCACTAGATAATTTCCTTCCATTTGTGTTATTTCATGGTTTTCATGACTTCCATACAGTATGTGGAAAAGAGGAATAATGCATATGAATATGGTGGCAGTGTGTATTTTAGTAAAGCTCTGTTTTAATGTGTGTATGTCTGTGTGTTTGAGTGCTAACAGAGAGCGTCCCAATCCCTGAGAATGTGACACTGAAGTCTCTGGACATGGGATTAGTTCTGGAATGGGATCCGCCACTAAACACCACTAATCAACTATTTAACTACACCGCTGAACTGAAGTAAGTTAATTACGATGCACTCATTTTACCTTTTACTGTTAAAATAATATGTGTGACGTTTTACAAATATAATTAAATGGCTTCATACTATTAGAATATTCCTGGTTAAAAACATCGGTGGCCTGCTCTTGTCTCTGAAAAAAGAGGAAAATCTGTATAATAAAACACAAAGAGCAAACTTGTGTATATTAATGCACTTACAATGATGTACTGGAGGGTTTAGAAGCATTAAGTAACTACATGTACTTACTATAGGATTAGGGTACGATTAGGATTTGGTTGAGGACTATTTGCATGTAATTATGCATAATTTACTGTTATTACTATGGTAAATACATGTAATATATGTAACAAAGACACTGTAAAATAAAGTGTTACCAGTAGAAATATGCTTTTCTGGGTTGATGAAAGTCTGGTTATGCGATTTCTGTAATGTTATTGTTTCATTTTCTCCCTGTATGTGTAGAATGTGGAGAGATTATGACCCAGTATGTGTCCACAGCTCATCACTAAGCTGTGATTTCACTAATGATGTTAGCACTTTTGGAATTTACAAACTTCGTGTTCGGACAGAACTACATGGAGAGACGTCTGATTGGGTGGAGACTGGAGAGTTTGCAGTGGATAATATAAGTGAGTCATTTGATTCTGTTGGCAATAGGCATATTTGTAAGTCATCCCACTGAAGCTCGTCTGGTCCACACTAGAACACTAGTAGACGTTTCTAGAGGACCTTGAGCTACACTGAACATCAATGACTTCTATCCCTCTAATGTCACATTCAAAGAAGTATCCAGAAGCCTTTTAGTTATTTTAATAAAGATTTTTGTTTGAATATTTTACTACATGGATGATTTAGATATGAATTTACTGGAGACTGTTATTGCTACCAGTGGTGCTTTAGCTAAATATTAAGGGTCTGAATACTTGTGTAAATCTGACATTTCACTTTTTCAATGTTGCTGTGTTGTATTTTTTTTTTTTGTACAAAATCATCACACATCTGTCATTTGCTTTTGTCATTATGTGTTACTGAATTATGAATGAAAAAAAAATACAGCATTTTAGCATAAGACAGCAACAAAAAGCTGACTTTTTCTGAATGCACTGTATATCAAACAGTGCATTTGATTAATAATCATACAAATATTTTCTGTCTCACTTGAACTGTTTTATTTAATATATTTAATTGTTATACGTGTATAATAAAGCATTGCCCTGTCTGTGCAGCCGAGATCAGCGCTCCTCGTGTCGAAATGAGCAGCAGAAAAGGACAAACCGAAGTTGACATCACTGATCCTCCAATGAGAAGAAGTAACTTGAGGGATGTCTTTACAAAGGTTTCATACCTCATCCGTTTTTGGAAAGAAGGAGAGGCTGAAAAGGTGAATGCAATAGTTCCTAAAGTTTTTGTGCTGATCAGGCTACATACTGTGCAACAGATCAAACACATTTCTGCGCATGTGAAGGATGCTGGGACACGAGTGAAGTACAAATTCAATACCAAATACAGTACCTCCAAATTTGAACACACATTTCCCCCTTCAATAGCAAACTAAAAAGGATAAGACATCTACTCTGAACATACATGCAACATTTTTGTTTTTGCCCCCATTTTTCATGAGCAGAACTCAAAGATCTAAGACTTTTTCTATGTACACAAATGGCCTATTTCTCTCAAATATTGTTTACAAATCTGTCTAAATCTGTGTTAGTGAGCACTTCTCCTTTGCCGAGAAAATCCATCCACCTCGCAGGTGTGGCATATCAAGATGCTGATTAGACAGCATGATTATTGCACAGGTGTGCCTTAGGCTGTCCACAATAAAAGGCCACTCGAAAATGTGCA
This sequence comes from Abramis brama, assembly GCF_963993115.1. Classification (NCBI taxonomy): domain Eukaryota; kingdom Metazoa; phylum Chordata; class Actinopteri; order Cypriniformes; family Leuciscidae; genus Abramis; species Abramis brama. The sequence goes on along the minus strand of NC_139970.1, from coordinate 3,610,589 downwards.
GTTTTATCACACAGCACAATGCCACAGATGTCGCAAGTTTTGAGGGAGCGTGCTATTGGCATGCTGACTGCAGGAATGTCCACCAGAGCTGTTGCCCGTGAATTGAATGTTCATTTCTCTACCATAAGCCGTCTCCAAAGGCGTTTCAGAGAATTTGGCAGTACATCCAACCGGCCTGACAACCGCAGACCACGTGTAACCACACCAGCCCAGGACCTCCACATTCAGCATCTTCACCTCCAAGCTCGTCTGAGACCAGCCCCTGCAACAATCGGTTTGCATAACCAAAGAATTTCTGCTCAAACTGTCAGAAACCGTCTCAGGGAAGCTCATCTGCATGCTCGTCGTCCTCATCGGGGTCTCGACCTGTCTGCAGTTCGTCGTCGTAACCGACTTGAGTGGGCAAACGCTCACATTCGATGGCGTCTGGCACTTTGGAGAGGTTTTCTCTTCATGGATAAATCCCGCTTTTCACTGTACAGGGCAGATTGCAGACAGCGTGTATGGCGTCTGTGGTGCTGATGTCAAGGTTGTGGATCGAGTGGCCCATGGTGGCGGTGGGGTTATGGTATGGGCAGGCGTATGTTATGGACAACGAACACAGGTGCATTTTATTGATGGCATATTGAATGCACAGAGATACCATGACGAGATCCTGAGGCCCATTGTTGTGCCATTCATCCACGACCATCATGTCAATGGGTGGCATGTTTGGTGAGTATGCTGGCCATGCAAGAACTGGGATGTTTTCAGCTTCCAGGAATTGTGTACAGATCCTTGCAACATGGGGCCGTGCATTATCATGCTGTAACATGCAAAGGAGATGTGTTGCACTGCGTGAGGCAAATGGTGGTCACACCAGATACTGACTGGTTTCCGGATACAGCAACAAATACAGCAAAACTGCACATTTTAGAGTGGCCTTTTATTGTGGCCAGCCTAAGGCACACCTGTGCAATAATCATGCTGTCTAATCAGCATCTTGATATGCCACACCTGTGAGGTGGATGGATTACCTCAGCAAAGGAGAAGTGCTCACTAGGGCTGTAGTCAAGACCACCTTTGTCGAGTCCAAGACAAGTCCAAGACCAGGACTAGTCGAGTCCAAGTCAAGACCGAGTCCAAAGAGGTTCGAGTCCGAGTCAAGACCGAGTCAGGGACAGGAAAAAAAAAGTCAAATAATGAAATAATGAATAATTTTAATTTTATTTAAAATAATTGACTAATTCAAAGAACAACAAAAAAATAATAATTATATAGGCCTAAAGGAGCACACACATTCCTTTCGACTGTCTGATCAGCCTTACATTCTGTTCCTGTCAATCATACACGCGATGTCAACCAATTAAACTGCATGAGGGAGGGCCGAGCCAACTCACAGACACACACACACACACAAGTGATGCGGATAAACCGCGGATCGGGCGGATGACGTGACGAAAAATAATATTTTAATTAAATTCGGGCGGGTGGCGGCTGAAGCAATCAAATGAAAAAAGTTTGCCACTAAGCAAACCTGCAAGTTATGAGCTGGGTTATTTTGTTTCGATATTAGCTATATTTTAAAACAGCCAGTCATTGGAGCCTACCACTCGTGGAATAGGCAAAGAAAGAAAGGTAAGAAAAAGGCAAGCAGGCTAGTTTTCGGGGTGTTATGGACAATTAAAAATGTGAATATTCACGTTGCACTAGCGGTGGACTTTCAGCGAGTTTATTTAAACATTTATTTTTTAAAGAGTCGTTTGTGAGTCAAAAGAGCCGGCTCTTTCAGTGAGCGGAGTGAAACGAGCCGGCTCACGAAAAAGAGCCGAGATGCCCATAGTTATTAGGTGGCCAGTGTTTCACTTTCCCTCCAATAATATTTTGTTTTAATATCGTGGCGACATATGTGTGATTACTGGGAACATAATAAAGACACCTGGACTCGGTCGAGACCAAAAGCCATATTTGGCAAGGCCAGTGGCCGAGACCGAGACAAGTCCGAGTCCGAATACTAGCGAGTCCGAGACAAGTCCGAGACCATAGAAAAGCGGTCTCGAGTCCGGACTCGAGTCCAAGACCGGACTCGAGTACTACAGCCCTAGTGCTCACTAACACAGATTTAGACAGATTTGTAAACAATATTTGAGAGAAATAGGCCTTTTGTGTACATATAAAAAGTCTTAGATCTTTGAGTTCTGCTAAAAAAAACAAAAGTGTTGCGTTTATAATTTTGTTCAGTATATTACAGTTACATAAGTCAGGCCATTTCATGCTCAATGTGTCTTTGTTGTTTATTCTCAACAGGAAGAACTAATAAGAGAGCAGAACAGAGTTATGTTACCAAATCTGGAGCCTTTGGTGAACTACTGCGTCGAAGTGGCGGTTTTGTATTCGTACAAAAAAAAAACAAGCCAGTTCAGCAACATGACCTGTGTAACCAACTCGACCAGCAGTAAGCTTTCACCCATATAAACCAGTTTGTGTTCTACAGTTGTGCTTTACACATTTACTGATTGTGTTATTGTGATGTTCTCTAAAAGACTACATTTACATGCACCCTCATAATGAGATTATAATGAGATTTAGGCAATATTGCAAACTTTACCTCATGTACCACACAATACTTGGATCAAATAGACGCAAGTAAGCTCATAATCATAGTTACCATAATCATAGTACAATATGTGGCGTTTATGCAGATTTTAATCAATAAACAGGCATGTAAACACTTCAATGGCATCTGTTCCACTCTGATGGAAGTGTGCTTGTGACAAACACAAATGACGTTTTCATGTGTAGATTCATAAACCGCTGTAAAGAAGGCATTGTATTTTGGGGTGCTGAAGAAACTGAGTTGATGTTGACAAGGTTGCATGACATGAATATAATTTAGTATATTGATGGTCGAAAACATCAGTGTAAGGGGATTTACAGTCAGGCCCAGAACCAGATATGATGAATGAAGACCCAGGGTCAGAATTTTTTTGGACTGAGATATGGTGCCTTATCCTATAGACTTCAATGACCCCTGTGACCATAGCTGTCAGGGATGTGTTGACATATGTTGAAGACATTTCTCAAACTCAAAACATCTTTCCATATTTCATTTCTGGAAGCCGGGCTAAATGAGCAAGCACTGTTACTCAGGGTTCGTACGGGTGCTTGAAATCCTTGAAAATGCTTGATGTTGTGTTTTCAAGGTTTGAAAAGTGCTTAAATTCTAGATAAAATGCTTGAAAAATTGTAAAGTATTTCTTTCACAACAAATACCTATCTGACTGAATAGTTTGTTTATTAAATGGAGAAATAAAATGTAGCCCTTCAGATACAGAGCGATTTGCGCTACGCTGGCCAGAGCAAAATTTGGCAGAGTTTTCATTTTGATTTCCGCGCTTGTTTGGATGCCCGTACGGGTAATCATCACAGAGTGCAGCGGCAAAAGTTGAACTATTTTTAACTTTGACCGCGGCGTGCGCGCGAGCTCGCCAATGCTGCGCCCCTCTTTGGTCGACGCAGCAACAAAACATCCTCGCGCAGCGCAAGACATGGAAATAAATGGGTTTCATAGCACAGCGCATTCCGCGTCCTGTCTGAAAGGGCCATTAGTGACCGAGAGTACTTGGTGTGATAATATAATATTAGTATTGCATGTCCGTTATGGCACGTACATTTGTGGAATATGCATTGAACATAGCCACAGCTAGTTACAGCACAGTAACTGTAACGTTAACTACCTGCAAATTAAAACCTGTAAACATTAGCCCAGTGCATAACAACAATCGTTGATTGCTGAACAGAAATCGTGTCAGACAAGTAGCCTACTGGAAGGTTGAGGATGGCCTTATGCAATATTTACACTGCTCTATTCCAGTAGATAAATGCATATGTCTTGGCATTGAAATACATTTTTTCAATGAATATAGGCTGTTTATCAGACAGGTGCCTGTGCACTGTCAGAGTCTTCTGGGTTAAAGTGGAATTACAGGTTGTTGTTGTTGTCTCAGATTTTGTCCCAAAACCAAGGCCTATAAATTATTAGTCTTCATATTTTCTGCCCTTGAAATTACTTCAGTTTTACTGCCTGAAAATCACATTATCTGGGAAGCAATATTTGGACATTAATATAATGAAAAGTATTATTCATAGGCATTATCTACTTAGACAGTGATACATTTTGAAAAATAAAACCTGTGTTTTGCTTAAATATCTGATCCTTCTGCTATTACGAAACACAATTTTGGCTGTTTATAGCATTATCTCTTTTAATGTGATAAAAACACTAAATAATATTTTTTACTATGTATTGTAACTATGTATTGTATGTAATTTACGGTGGTGTAAGGTGCTGGAAAAAGCTTTAAAATGGACCTTGAAAGTGCTTGAATCTGACCTTGGAAAAGGTGTACGAACCCTGGTTACTGCATCATATCAAATACAGACATTAGAGAATACATGAAAAGATAATTTCAGTAATCACACTGGTAACTTCTATAACAAAGAAAAATCTCAAAAGCTTAGAGAAGTCATTCAACTCATGTGATGTTTAGAAGGAAAAATATTGATTAATACCTTGATTCATAATCACTCATTAGATATACATTGAAGCAGCAGTTTATTCCAAAATCCACACCCTTCATCAGAATGAAGACATTTTAGGCGCATAAGCAAACAAATTAAATACGTCCATAGAAATCTGTTTTGCATTTGCTGTAAGTAGATTAAAACAGTGGCCAGTAACACCAACTGTATGTGAGGGCATCATTTGTGCATGTAAATAATGGCGGTAAAAATAACCATGATTCTTAGCGAATAGTGAAAATTGCGTGCAAACAGGAGTGAAGAGGTTTGCTCCCATCCTGAAAACATCTTACTGTGTTTAACTCACATTAATAATCACATTATTGGTAAAAACATGGTCAATCTCAACATCCTGTAACATGATTTCTGTTTCTGCTCAGGTGAGGTCGAGCCCTGGTTCATAGCAGTCGTGCTCCTGGTCAGTTTTCTGGTGGTGTTAGTCAGTATTGTCCTGATCTTTCTGGCTATGTGGTACAGTTATAAAGTATGCAGGATTATTTTCCCTGATACGAAACTGCCAGAGAACCTCAAACAGGTAATGCACGGGTAAGAAGAGGTAATGGATTGTGAACTGGTTTGTGTTACTGACATTCTCTCTGTCTGTTTTCTCATAGTTTTTGTCACAACAGTCCCAGCCGCCCATACTTTCAGCCATGCAGGAGAGCACTCAGCTGAAGGAGCACTTTCATGAGCTGAGGATATTTCAGACGGAGCCGGACAGCTCTCAGGACAAACAGCAGATGGAAGGATCCGGGATTCAGACAGAGAAGGATGAGTGTTGCACCGGAGCAGACGTTACACAGAGAAGCGAGGAGAAATCTGAATCGGCCAGCACCACATCAGAAGAGCAGCATTTACTTGCTGAATAGAGACTGTTTTGATACCAAACCATATGTATTTAAAGTCCCCCTGTGGTGAAAATCCAGCTTTTAATGTTGTTTATATGTGTTTGTTGAGTTTTTAATATGAGTTTACACATGGTTTGTCTTAAAGCATAAGTCGACACCATTGCTGAGTATTTTCTCAAAAGACTGAGTGCAAGAAGAGAAAGATCTCAAACTGTTGGATGATCACATCACCTGCAATGAGAGAATTAAATAATTACTAATGTGTTAAATTTCGTAATGTGCCAATATTAGAGTTATAGTTTTAGGTTATAATATTAGGTTAGTGCCTAACCAGCTGAGACGCCTCCTGCCAACTGACTATCCTGCAGGAATTCCTGCACTGTAGTCTTCATCTTTGTGAGGCACCACTCTGGATCATGCTTGTGGGGTCATGCTATGGCCCTGACCACTGGAAACTTCAATAGACTTTTCTCCTGTAGTTTCTCAACCCTGGTAACCAGGCCCTGCCTACACTCTCTCCTGAAGACGAGCACAGAAAGCTGCCCTACCCTGCCTCGGTCTGAAGTGCCTGACAAGTAGAACATACAATGTAAACATACACTGTAAATGGTATAGAAAGGAAGATTTATAGTTTTTTAACAAAGGTCATCTCCCTCTCATTGAACTTGATAAATAAAATAATAAATACATAATAAATGTATTTTAAAAACCACATACAGTAACTGCTAATCATTGCTAGCAGAACAATAGAATATTAAAAAGGTTAATTTATTAACATTTATACTAACTGGTTAGATTGGTGTACAGTGTAAAAACCCATACATGCAATGCTACAAAGAGAATATCAAACTTACCTTAGTAGTTTATATGGTAGCTTGTGTCACTTTTGATTTATGACTCTATGGTTTATGGCCATTTATGACCACCAGGTGTTCGTTGTGACCTTTTGACCTTCCGTTTCCGGGGTCTTTGTGTGTTTATGACCCCTATCTGTTGCGTGATAAGGAAGCGAATGTTTTTTCAGGTTGTCTTTTTATGATTGCTGGTTAGCGACCCCAAGTCATTGAATTCATGATCAGAAGAGACAAAGGGTCGGACACTTGGTTTTCAGATTGTACAGCAACGTCCATAATGTCTGTGTGAGAATGAAACGGCACAAATGAGTTTAAAGAAATAAGAAGCATTGCTGATAAATAAAACATATAAAATAGTGAATAATAGTTCATATTATATGAAATAAGATTAAAGGGGTGATATAATGCCTTTTTCACAAGATGTGTCTATGTGAAGTTTTAGCTCAAAATACCCCACAGATATTTTTATATAGCATGTTAAAATTTTCACTTTTTGAGGGTGAGCAAAAACGCACCGTTTTTCTGTCTGTCCCTTTAAATGCAAATGAGCTGCTGCTCCTGGCACAGGGGGCGGAGCTTCAACAGCTTGTGTCCTTTTACCTCACACACACAGAAAAGGCTTGTTTGAGATGCGCCTTGCCTCGCCTGAAATGTATGCGAGAGTAGGCGGCTGCAGTGAGGGGAGGAGTGAAAAAAGCGCAGGCAAGCCGGACAGATCTCTCTTCTCGCAGTGGATCTGACACCTGCGAGATCAAAGATGGATATCGCGGGATTCACGCTCGTGCACAGTGTTGCTAATAAACTGGATGTAATTCAAGTTCTGTTGCTTTTATATGAAAATAAATAAAATGAACAAGACACCCAAAGTACTTGTTATTTAATTCCATACCAAATACATGTTTATCAATATTTTTTTCTTTACAGACATATGTGTTTTTATTTATTTATTTATTTTTATAAAAATTAAATTGCATAACCCAAAGAGATCGCACTGTCAGATAGTTTGGGAATATTCACACATAACATATACACATAAAACATGATATTAGAGTTTTAAAATCAAAACATTTTAAAAGAGAACAATACATCACAGTTGTTTAAACCAATGAGCATTAAGCTGTGTCATCAGCAAGCCGTTTCCCATCATGCTTTTGATCAGCGCAGTCGGTGGAGAGCAACTGCGCTCGACTGCAGAATCCGACACGTGCGCCTTGCGCTCGCCAGAGATTTTTGACATACGTCAGCATGACATCAGAGCAAGGCGGACCGCACTCGGACACATTTCTAACCGGCATGCATCTCGCGCTGATCACCGGTGATCGGTTCTGCGCAGATTTTGCTCATCTCAAACAAGCCTAAAATTTCAAAAACGTTTAGCCTTTAATGTTCAAACCGGAGTCAGACAAAGATGGAGAGACTCAAGAAGAAGTGACAACATGTAGAAGCAACAGGACATTTCTGAATGGTTAGTTGGTGAATTTATGTAGCTTATGTGTAGTTATCTTCTAGTCATTGATTAGCATATTCTGTCTTAATAATCTATAAATCGTATTCAGGGGGTGCGGTTTATGTAAATTCTAGGGTTGGTGATGTCACTAACCCGGGAGGAATGTGGTGTAGTCTCTACCAGCCGTTTGTTGTAGTCCTTAAAAAACTTTCTTTAAAGCAAATATCTCCCTTTGCTTTGAACTTTGAGCGTCTTTGCAGATGTTGTTTATGCTCAAACAGCAACATTACACACTAACTAAAGTTAGAAAAGTGAAATCATATTCAATCACCCCTGTAAAAGTATTTTAAAGTTAGTTTTAATCTTTTAAACATGACTCGAAGTGAACTTACCATCGGTGAAATTAGGTGGCCTTTTTGTCTCTAGCTGGTTAAAGGCCACAGCTCTGAATTTTTCTGAGCAGATGAAATATGCCAGTGGTTTTTGTTTTCAGAATGCTACAAACCATAATGCCTTTGTGAAAATGAAATGATACAAATGAGCTTTAAGAAATTAGGAGCTGTAACGTGGCAGGCTGGAACATAGAAGGAAGCAGGATCCAAATGCAACAGTATTATTAACTTTTATTAAATAAACTAAAGACTAGACAGACTCAAAAACTCAGACATAGGGAACGGCACAACCAACATCTAACAACATCATGAATCCACAAACACTGTAGGATAAACACTGTTATTTGTCTTGGGGGGTAATACAATTACTGTAATACAGTTTATAAACCCCAGCACGTCTGAAGCATGCAGCCTACGTAGCCTAAGAAGAAAAAAGATTAGGCGTTTAGCAAATATAAATTCAATAAGAAATGGTATGCTGTTTATGTTGGTTGAAGGCTTAAAATCTGGTCTGGGTATGCCAGTATTTAAACATTATTATTGGGCTGCCAATATTAGGGCTTTAATGTTCTGGCTGAAGGGGACACCGGGTAACCCGACCCCCAAGGCCCCCTTGTGGGTACAAATGGAGACTAACTTGTCTGTTGGCACCTCCTTAACGGCACTGCTGTTCTCCAAATTGGATAAGCCTAAAGAGTTGAATAAATGAATTTTTGTTTTGAAAAATTCAGTCAAAATCTTAAATCAGGTGAGAACAGTTTTGTCCCTGCCGGAGACCTCTGTTCATATGCCAATTTGTTACAATCATTCCTGTTTACCCCCGTGGTCTGATAGAACTTACCATGTCTGGAGGAAGAAGGGTTTAGGTTCCATTAAAGGTCTTTATGTTGAGGGGCGGTTCACATATTTTGATCAGTTAAGAGAGAAATTTGATTTGCCTCACGCACATTTTTTTCGCTATTTACAAATCAGAAATTATGTGAAGTTCAAAATTTGTCATTTTGAACTCCTCCCGGAGAAGCATGTCTTTTTCAATGTTCTTTTTAATCCTCCTGACTCTAGGCATCTTATTTCTAAATTTGTTTGTTTATTTGGAAGCTGCCTTTCAGCCCCTACTGTAAGATTTAAAGAGGCCTGGGAAGAAAACCTAGGAGTTGAGTTCTCCGATGACACGTGGGACAGGTGCTTAGCTACGATACATGCCTGTTCAGTCAATAGCAGACATCAACTGATCCAATTCAAAGTTATCCACCGCTTACATTACACTAAAGCCAAACTGCATAAAATTTCTCCCTCTGTTTCACCAATGTGTGACAGGTGTAAGGTGGCAGAGGATACAGCTTCTCATGCTTTCTGGTTTTGCCTTTTATTGTTTGGATTTTGGTCAAGCATTTTTGACTGGTACTCCAAGGCTTACAATAATACTCTTTCACCGGATGCTGAACTCGCCATCTTCGGCTTCTCACAGCGCACGTCCTGCCTTTCAGGAGCATTGCAACAGTCCCTAATGCTGGGCGTGGTCGTGGCTAAGAGACTTGTGCTAAAAAACTGGAAATCACCCTCACCCCCTTCCTTCCAGATGTGGATTATGGACATGATCTCTGTCATACAGATGGAAAGACTCCGACTTTTGAGGACTGATTCTGTTGAAAGATTTTCTGCTGTTTGGGGTTCATTTCTTGGGCACTTGGACAAGTTGACAACTCAGTCGGCCCCCAGTGACTTCACTAAGGTTTAAGTTGCATATCCCTTCTGGACACCTAGACTGTTATGCAGCTTTTTCCTAATGTACTTTTATTATTTAATTTCTTCCTTTTTTTTTCTTTCTTTCTTGTGTGTGCACAGTCCGAGCCAGTGTTGTTTGTTCTGTGTTTTAACTTGAAAAATCCTTAAAATAAAGTATTAAAAAAAGAAAGAAAAAAAGAGCATATTCAGCATAACTCGAAGACTTATCGCAATCTATCTTGAAGGATACCTCTGGTGGTGGCAGTGTTCAGGCTCTCAGCAAACAGTAACGTTATCTTGCAAACCAAATTAAAAGTTGAAGTTTGGAGATAAATAATAATCCCATACAAGATTTCTTCAGATTTCTTCTGGAGTAATATTTACTAAATGTACACATTTAAGTAATATACTTTGGTTTTTATCTCTACCTACTTATACAACAGCTTGCTACTAGCTTATTAGAGCAATGTTGCTAGCAAAGAAAGCTTCTAGAGCAGGGAGTGCTGCTGTATAATCTTTACTATCAGCATAGATAAATTAACGACATCGAATTATTTCAAACTGCTGGACATAATCTTGTTATATAAAACTAACATTCATGAATAAACTTAACCATGCACATAACTTACCTCCTGTAGATGTCTGTAGGGTTCATACGGGTGCTTGAAATCCTTGAAAATGCTTGAATTTTTGTGTTTTCAAGGTTTGAAAAGTGCTTCAATTTTGGATAAAGATTGACATGATAGAAAACAGAACAATATATTGTGAATATATTGGGTCAATATATTGTGTTTTTTATTAATTTGGTAACTTTCTGCTGATTGCAAACGCAGGAGACAGTGGATTTCCATTAATTTGTTGCCCTGACTCCACGCGCTATGTGCGAAAACACTGCAGACTCACTCTCGCTCGTATCCAAAGTAAATGATCAACACTATCATCCCTTACATGTGTTTTATTTAACTAAATACATCATAATCAGCTAAAACACATGCGCAGGATACTTTACTTCCTGAACAAGTGCGCACCCGAGTCCGTGATGCTTTCACATTCACGCGAACCGCGGCACGGTTCGAGAGCAACCAAACTCAGACCACCTCCTCCAGGCTGTCTCGGGTTCAGTACCCCAGGGCGCTCCCGAGTCCACATGACAACGTTCACATTAACGATTTTTCATGCGAGCCGTGCCCGTTCCGAACTAAACTGAAGTAGCCTACTGTACACGTTAGCACCTATTTGTTTACGCCAGTAACCGCTAGCTAGGAATTCGCAGGCTAAGTGACTGAGGGTGCTTTCACACTGGCAGTTTATTTCGGTAAGTAACTAACGTTAGCCCAGGGCATAACAACAACCGTTGATAGCTGAACAGAAATTGTGTCAGATGGAGTGTCATACAAGTAGCCTACTGTAAGGTTGAGGATGGCCTTTTGCAATATTCACACTGCTCTATTCCAGTAGATAAATGTATGTCTTGGCAATGAAATACATTCGATTTTTTTCAATGAATATAGGCTGTTTATCAGTCAGGTGCCTGTGCACTGTCAGAGTCTTCTGGGTTAAAGTGGAATTACAGGTTGTTGTTACACTGTCTCAAGTAGATTTGGAAAAAAGAGTGAAAAGACTGACATTAAGGGTAGCATAAACTTAGAGCAAAGTCTGAGAGGGTGCAGCAACTGTTTTCCTGGATTTTGTCTGATTTGACACAGAATGACCCATCTGCATGTCATTTGGCTCAAATCCTCCCACTCAATGCTACTAGACAGTGATTCATTTAGAAAAATAAAACCTGTGTTTTGTTTAAATATCTGATCCTTCTGCTATTACGAAACACAATTTTGGCTGTTTATAGCATTATCTCTTTTAATGTGATAAAAACATTAAATACTAATTTTGACTATGTATTGGTATGTTATTTACGGTGGTGTAAGGTGCTGGAAAAAGCTTTAAAATGGACCTTGAATTGGACCCTGTGCTTGAAAAGTGCTTGAATTTGACCTTGGAAAAGGTGTACAAACCCTGTGCCTGCTGAGTTGCCTTTCTTCTTTAACTTCATCTTGTTCTGACACAACCTGCATCTTATTCTATTTTTCAACAGCTTCTTTTTCTGTAACCATTTAATTAATTTGACTGTCCTCCTCTTGGTTGTCTTTCCCTCCGTTATTGACAATATTTTATTTCCTAAATGCATGTTTTTATGTTAGATTTTCTCTCAATTTAAAGTTACCAATGCAACTTCCACTTGCATCTTTGGGGTTGTGGAGTTGGGCGCTAATTAAAAAAAAAAAAAGAAGAAAAAAGATTTGAGCGCTAATTTTGAGGATACGCCCAAACGTGGTCCGAGTGTGCACGTCATGCACGCACATGTGCTAAACTGATCGGCAGCCTGAATGGATAGGACACTGACACGGTCCTCGAGTCCAGGGAATAATTATCGTGTACTTAACTTCCATGGATGATTTGAAGTAATTAAAATGTGTCTATTTCTGAGCTATTGCTCTTAACTGGCTTATTCGCACTGCAGTCGCCCATATAAGGTTGAAAACAAAATACTTTGCCGTCATCTGGATGGGGTGACTAAGAGCGATCGTTTTTAGCTGTTTATTACCACTACCCACCCCCATTAGGTCTGTGGTTGGGATCATGCTTCCAAACAAAAATATTATAAAATTTCTTAATGAAACTCTGACAGAGATATCATACTTTGACAATACACTGGAAATCCAGGCCCCTAGAGAGCTCCTTTTGGAAATGAGGCTACGAACGAGAACAACTTCTGCAGTCATACGACCTGAACCAGTCAGCAGAGAAGAGGAAGAGGAGGAGGAGGAGGAGGAGGAGGAAGAGGAGCGCGCCAAGTCCAAAAACACACATCGAGGTAATCACCTTAGCAGCGTAGTTAACATGAGACTCTGTGGCTATGCGAAGAGGCAAAAGAAAGATGATTGGTATGTTGAATGACAACCTCAAATGTGTCAATATTGATGTATGCATTATAGGGGTCGACCGATTAAGCATTTTTATGGGTGTCGGTATCGGCCCTTTTCAAAACCGATTTGCCGATAAAATAATTTAATTTTGAAATGCGCGATCTGGCTCTGATCCAGCCACCTCTGTCAGAGCGCACCACTCTGTGGCCTAGACTAATGCCCGCAGGCGGTGTGCAATACATGTAAAGATGTTGTCAGTATATACAATGGCAAAAAGTGCCAATACTTCAAACCTGTGGTCCCATCTTAGGATTCATCACAATAACTTGTATAAATCTGCAAACAAACAAACCTGAATCTGAGCAGGGGGCAACATCCACAGGTCAGCCTACAATACATGACATGTTTCAGAAACAAAAAAAAACATGATATGCACTAAAAAGTGAGAAGTATTACCACACTGAGAAGCTGCCAGAAATCTATGAAAGGGTTGTAAACAAGATAAAAACCCTAATCCAGCCAGAGAAGGCTGGATTCTCACTCTCCTTTACAACGGATTGCTGGTCAGGATCAACCGAGTCAATGATGAGCCTAACATGCCATTTCATTGACAATGAATGGAACAGAAGGCAGGTTGTTCTAAAAACAAGAGTAATGCACAGATCCCATACAGGGGAATACATCAAAGACACATTCCTGCACATGCTGGAGGAATGGGAAATTACCAAAGACCGTGTAGCTCTGGTCCTGCGTGACAATGGCACAAACATGGTGAAGGGTTTGAGGCTCGCTGATATTCCAGACCGTTGCTGCACAGCACATACGTTGCAGCTGGTGGTGAATGATGGTTTGGCCAGCCAAAGAGCATCCAGAGGGACCTTGGCCTACCAGAGCACAACTTAATCCAGGCAGTCCCAACAAGGGAACATATCGGTTCAAAATATCGGTTATCGGTCTACTTGATCTGTAATCATCGGTATCGGTCCTGAAAAACGCATATTGGTCGACCCCTAATGCATTAAGTTGGTTTTGTCTGAAATTTATGTCTACTACTTCATAGCCAGGCAGCTGGTTCGCTAGCTAGCTGATTGGTTAATGTTAGCCTTCTTTAATGCCAGTTTAATAATCAGCTGCAAAAGTTAATTATTATTTTTTCGCTCATGTAAAATGAACCATAACATTTACCAGCTTTCTGCCTGGCAGCATTAATCTATGGTGAATAACCCTTTTAAATATTTAGGTTAGGCTAATGGTTATAATATCATTACATTGTTTGCTAGTTAACTTAGTCCTGAGCATAGAATGTAACATTATACATAGTAATGAAGACTAAGCTACACTTAGCTATGGTACTGGTATAATGTTAACTGTTGCAGTGTTTGCCAAATATAATATAATGTTTTAACAACGATATTAATAACGATATCGATATCAATGATTTTTTATTTTATCAATAAGACCTATTTGGGACCATGCAGATTGGCGATTTGCCTCTGATCAAGGGCTTTTGTCGGTGAGCTTGGTGACTTGCAAATCGGGCTAAAATCATGTAATGTGAACTTGGCATTAGTCTACAAATCTGAACAAGATTCTTATTCATGTTAACTATACCATGGTAATATAAGCTGAAATTTATTATGTTGGAAGTAATAAAAAAGAATATATCAGCAATGTAATTACTTACAATAGATTGTAAGTACCAGTTAATTGAGTGACAATTAAAATGCATCTTCTAACAGCTTCCTTTAACGTTTATTCACAGAACACAACAAGTTCATATTTACAGATTTAAAGAAGAAACTATTCTGTAAAAAAGGACTCCCCAGAAGTCATACCGGCTTATAAATAGGGCCCTTCAAGACACATAATCAGCACTAATAACAACAAATAATAATCCACCCACCCAATACCCATCCACACCAACAACAACACCATTCACCACAAAATATCCTCCCACCAGCCAGCATACATCACACATCTCATCCCTCAAACAAAATCCAATAATAGGGGTATTCAAACATCACAAAAAAGAAAGTCAAATAAGTTAATAAAATATGAAACCTGCAGCCTTATGGGGTCTATTATGCATAATGTTGTAACAATTTGTGTTTAAAATGCTTTTTAAATATATCAAGTGAAGGTAGTTCCTTTATAGAATTGTCAATCTCATTCCAGATCCCAGGACCCTTACATGCTATACTAAAGCTAGTACACTTCAGCTTACGCTTTTTCCCTCGTAATAGAGTTCTCCTTCTAGTGTTATGGTCATGAGTAGACGAGGTGACTGGAATGAGATGGCAAAGTTTTGAATGCAATTTATAAACTACGTTATACATAATACAAGCATTTTGAAAACTGTTGCACTCAGCGAGCTTCAAAAGCTTATAAAAAAGTGGACCAGAGGGAGCATCATAATTTGCCCATGATATAACACGTATAACTTTCTTCTGTAGAATCTGCAATTTTTCAAGATGGCTTGGATACATGTTACACCATATAATATTACAATAATTTAGATGTGATTCAAAAAGTGACCGGTATAGTGTTAGAAGAGCATCAAAAGGGAGATCATATCTTAATTTATAGAACAGACCAACATATTTTGACAATTCCTTTGTTAAAAAATCTATATGTTGTTTAAAGTTTAAGGACTCATCTAAATAAATTCCTAAGAATTTGATGTTCTCTACTCTTTCAATTACTTTATTATGTATTTTGATTTGTATCCTTTCAATGTTTGTCCGGCTTCTATTTGAACGAAATATAATACATTTGGCTTTAGATACATTTACAGATAATTTGTTGTATTTAAACCAACTATCTACTTTAACTAATTCCTCATTAACAAGCTTTTGTAAAATATCAAGATTTTTATGGGACAAAAAAAGATTAGTGTCATCTGCAAAGATAACCTGATGAAAAATATTTGATGAGCTTATAATGTCATTTACATACAAAATAAAAAGAAGTGGACCTAATATGGAGCCCTGGGGGACTCCACAAACAATATCTGTGCATTCTGAATAACTATTGTTTATTTGGACAAATTGCTCCCTATCAGTTAGGTAGCTTTTGAACCAGCTGAGTGCCTTCCCTCTGACACCATAGTGTTGCAATTTCCCAATTAGAATTTCTAAATCAATGGTGTCGAAGGCTTTTGATAAATCTAAAAATACACCAATACCAATCTCACCATTATCTATAGCGTCATTGATTTTTTCAATGAGATCCAGAATTGCCAAACAAGTAGAGCTCTTTTTCCTAAAGCCATATTGAGATGGGATGAGTATATTCATTTTATCCAGGTAACCGCTAAGTCTATTGTACACAACCCTCTCAAGTACCTTGGAAAAAGTAGGTAAAATGGATATAGGTCGATAATTTTGTAAGTTATTTTTATCACCAGATTTATAAATTGGTATAACTTTTGCAATTTTTGTCATTTTTGGTACTACACCATGAGATAAAGAGAGGTTTATAAAATAGACAAGTGGATCTAGAATTTAACAATTTTGCTACATATATCATCCACACCAGCAGTATAAGAGCTTTTCATATTCATAATAATTTACAAAACTTCCATTTTGTCGGTAGGTGGTAAAAAAAAGAATTCAGATAATTCCCTTTTAAATATTGTTGGTATGAAGCTCCCCCTGGAGGATTTATGGATTTCGAAAGAGTTTTGCCTATAGAAATGAAGTAGTTGTTAAAGCTTTTGGCGAGATCGTCATCATTGAGATAGTGATTATCATTATGTTTGACATTGGTTTCTGGAAGGACAGTTGCTTTTTGATCCCGGCTGAGCACAGTATTTAGTACTCTCCAGCATTGCTTTTGATCACCACGAGAAGCCTTAATTAAATCAGGTTAGTAATTCCGCTTCCTTATTCGTATTAACTTTGTGAGTCTATTTCTAAATGTAGAATATTTTTCTTTATTGTCATTAGTTGGATTTTATGATTCCCTTTGTAAGCCAAGTATTTTGACTGCTTGTATCTCCTTTAACAATTTTTTCCGGTATTGTGATATTAATACTGTTGGTTAATTCATTGATAAAAGCACTATAGGCTTCTTCCGGAGTATTCCAGCTAAATACAGAATCCCATGTACCACATCCACATAGCTGTCCATGTTGAGTGTGTTCAGATATGACCACTCATTTATCCAGGTTTCACTACATCCGATAATATTAAACTTATGATCTATACTAGCTAAGAAAGATAGTAAGTCATTATGATGCTTTATTAGGCTTCTTGTGTTAAGATGTAATAAAGAAAAAGGAAGTTTAGGTTAGGTTCACGTTATCCTCCAATGCTTTCTCTTTTCCCTTTCACCAACAAAATGAAAAGTGTTAAGTTATGTTACAAAGTGCTGTTTTGATATTCTTCTCTTCATCTTCTTTAATCTTCCACCCAGACCCGTGCAGCAGTCTCCACGAGACATGCCAAAGAAATCTGCAAGAAGTCAAGAAGGCTGAAAAAGATGGGTTTACTAAATAATTTTTTTAAATCGTTGTTTTTTTTTTTGTTTTTTTTTTGGCCCAAGACTTTTTGGCTTTCAATGTATTATTATAAAAAATTGTGACAACAGTAATACTTCTATGTATAGAAATCTAGAGCACTGCTGATATGAAGGTATTTCTTGCCAAAGGGGGCTTCAACTCTCATTAACTGTTGAAATTAACATTTAGAGTTGTGTGACTTACATATTTACGGTACCTGAGGTGGGAAGTGATGTTGATTTAGCTTACAAGTGAAACAGTCATAGGTGGTTTCTCAATATTAAGGTAGCCTGTGTCTTGGTATTTTTAAATTCTGGTAGGATAATTTTCATTACCATCCTAAATTTTTTGCATCAAATATTTTACAAAATTGATAAGCTTCAGTGAAGCAGTCATGTTCAGGTATGTCAATGATAAATAATTTCTGTGCAAAGAAATGGTTGTAATTGCACAAATTTTCACCCCTGATGAGTTTTACATCCCTGTGTCACAGTGCCACCTATACCTTGTTTAAATGAAAGCCATATCCTCTTTAAATATATTGTTCTCTTTAATATTTTACCCAGGCCTATTTGTGCATCAGCCTCCACAGAATCAACAAAAGATATCTTCATGGACCAAGAAAAGTGAAAAGAGTATATTTGCTTTTTTACATTGCCATTGTGGTCTTGCTTGCATTAGTACAAGGTTAATTTTACTCTATTACCTCCTCATTATATATTGAAAGAAGTGACATACAATTTTTTCACTTTTAGGAATACAAATTTGGCTGGAATGTATGTTGTATGTAATGTTCCTGCCTTTTCTCCGTATTATTTGGCTTGTCTTATAGGCTACAAAAATAAAATAAAAAATTAATTCACATGATGGTGGTTGTATCTTTAGTTTATCCCCACCACACAGCATTATCCGATAAGAAGAGGTGGTTGGATGTGTGATAATAATGGTTGCTAATTTTGTACCTCTCAAAATTTCCAGTGCCTCAGTCCTAAATACATCTGTTGGAGATTTAAACATAAATGTAAAGTTACAGCTGTTATTGTTTTTAGTTTTGCTGCTTTGAAACAATCTGTATTGTAAAAAGCGTTATATAAATGAAGGTGATTTGACTTTAGTTGAGTGTCAAGCAGTTGACTCGCCCAGCCCTCAGACATTAGCATACATTTTTTGCTAAAAAGAATTGGTGTGTGAGCTTTTTCCAACGGGAAAACACTGACACTGCACTGTATGTTTTTTTTTCCTGGTTACAGGTTCCCCCAGACTGCTCTGTCACCTAGCCTTAAATACCCAGACCAGAACAAAAGGGTTATACACATATTGTTAACTGAGTTGTTTTGGGTCAATTCATGTACCCCAGGGGGTAACACCTGGTTTCGGGGGAGAGGGGAGATGTCTTGAAGAGACATCACCCAAAGAGGAGAACAGAATTCTCCAAAGTGTTCAATCTTTCTCATAATACTAATGACTGCAATGAAATTTAGACCATTTTAAATCAAATCAAATCAAATCAAGTATATTTGTATAGCGCTTTTCACAATACAGATTGTATCAAAGCAGCTTCACAGTATTAAAATAAAATAATACAACAAAGATTGTTTCTAGTGGAATTTATTGATTGATAGAATAAAATTAAATATCCCCAAAATATCCCCAACTGAGCAAGCCAAAGGCAACAGTGGCAAGGAACCGAAAAAAACTCCATCAAGTGACCTAATGGTGTCCTAAAACTCCATCAGGTGACCTAATGGAGAAAAAAAAAACCTTGGGAGAACCCAGGCTCAGTCGGGGGCCAGTTCTCCTCTGGCATTTATGAACTAGAGGCCGGATTGTAGAGGCCGGATTTTACCAATCGCACTGAGACATTTAAAATGATAACAAACATGAAAAGGAAAAACAATAGATTCACAAGATGATGTATGTGATATATAGACAATCTCAGTGAACTTTTAGTGACTTGAGGAGGGAGAGAGGGGATGCATATATAGATAAGTTTGGACAAGACAATGTCCTGTGCTCTTCTGTCCAGGGTGCGTTTTATTGCTTTATTGCAGAGTGAGTCTTAGCAGGAAAATCAGTTCTTACAACGGGCAGAAGGTTCACACACACTTAATACGACATAGATCGGTCAATGAACAAGGCAACACACAGGGTTTAGATACATAGGGAAACAGACCAGGGAAATGAGATGCAGCTGACAAGACTAACGAGGAAACCGGTGTGAACTAATGAAGGTTACTGTGGAAACAAATGAGTGGCGGAAAAACAGAACAAAGGAAGACATGTAACTAATGAAAACAAGACTCACTGTGCAAAGAACACAACTGTGACAGTACTCCGCTCCCTGCAAGGTGTGTCCTCAAGCTATTGATGGACCAACTGCGGAGGGAGGGAACTCAGGAGGAGGACGAAGAGTAGGTGAAGGGCAGACAGAAGGCAGGAAGGACCAGGGCGGAGCAGGTTGTGCAGGCAGATAGGGCGGAGACAGTTGTGCAGGCAGATAGGGCGGAGACGACGGAGGGAGGAGCCATTGTGGAGAAAGGGCTGTCGACTCCAGGGGGCTGACTGACGGAGGTGGAGCAGGTGGAAGGGGAGACCTGGATGGAGCCGGAGAGCCAGGGCGACGCAGAGGATCCCGAGGGACATGGCGATGCCTCTCAGAAGGTGTTTATACAGTAGACTCGTGTCTATCTCTGTTCTCTCAGAAGGTGTTTATACAGTAAACTCGTATCTGTAATTCTATTCCCGCTGAGGCTGAGGTTGACCCTAACATTCTGCTAAACATCTCCTTTTGTGTTCCACTGAAGATAAAGTCATACAGGTTTGAAACAACACAAGGGTGAGAAAATGCTAACAGAATTGCCTTTTTTTGACAAACTACTGCTGCCATAAGTTTCTTACTACAAAATGAAAATAACAAAAACAAGTAATAATCAAAATAGAACAACATCAAATAAGACACATGATGTAACTTTACTTGATTTGGGCTTTCCTTTTTAAACTAATTCCACGATTTCTGACAAAATCTCTGATGTTTTGTGCACTGCGCCTTGCCAAAACTGTATCTTCTGCTGTCTTACACTGCTGGCATTCAGTCAGTGTGGCCAGTTTCCCTTTGGAAAATGTTTCATTACAGCGCTAACTTCCACATTCGACCAGCACACTTTTTTTCCTCTCCGTGGGTTTTCAATTTCTGCCTCACTCTCATTCTCTGTACAGAATAATGAATACATTAGTAAGCTCTAACTATATGAGAGCTCATGTACTTACAATGATGGTCGTGTTCTAATTTAAACCTCAGGTACCTTTGCGAAACTTCAATGGTTTCCTCAATGGGCATCTTATGAACATCTGCAAGAAATCAGTTATATACTGATCAGGAAACTCAGATGTAAGTTAAACTTAAAGAACTCAATGTTAACTGGTTATAAAACTGATATCTTAATGATATTTCAAACAACATACAGTATTCAAAATATCATTCTAGAGATTAAATATTATCAGCCTGTTAAACAGCTGATTTTTAAAACTTGTGTTCATCTGTCATTTATCAGTTTTTGGCGAACATGAAAATGATGAACTTATTGGCTGATCCCTAATTTCAATAATATTCTGTTAGAAAAGTTGCACTATATGCACAGTATAATTGTATCTATGCATTGTATTTATGCCAATAATCTAATGAAAATGATGGGTTAAAATAATAAACAAACAAACAAACAAACAAACATGTTCATAAACTTGACGCATACCAAAATCACTGGAGACACCTGCAGCTTCAGCAGGAGCATCATCCTCAGACTTGCTCTCATCAGGATCACTGGCATCAGAATCCGGCCTACTGATCTCATCTTGAAGAAAAAGTGAAATTTAGAACATGAGAAACATCTACATGTTTATGTGTTGACGTTGCTCTCTGGAAGTGCTTGTGAATGGGGAACCGCTGTGTGGGAGGCTCAAGCCCTTTTTTGTTTATACTTCCAGGACTTTCGCCGTGAAATGATTAAACTTTTTGACCGGTCTGCCCAGGGAGATGCCCAGAGCGGCCGCTTCGTTACTGACTTTTCCATTCAATTCCAGACCCTATAAATGTATAAATTGCTGCACCTTTATCAGCTCTCACCTCCACTAAGATACTGTTCAGCTGGAATCATCAGGCTCAGAGGTCCTTTGATTAATTAAAGTCCCGTTTCATCTCTGCCCCAGTTCTCTCTATTCCAGAACGGCAGTTTATTGTTGAGGTGGATGATGTCGGGGTAGGCGCGGTTCTGTCTCAGCGGTCCCCTAAGAATGGGAAGGTACACCCTTGTGCCTACTTCTCCCATCGACTGAGCCCAGCAGAGCGTAATTACGACATTGGTAACAGGGAGCTGTTGGCAGTCAGGTTGGCTTTGGAGGAGTGGCGCCACTGGTTGGAGGGGTCGGCAACTCTTCTTGGTATGGACTGACCATAAGAACCTTGAATATATTCGTTCAGCCAAGAGGTTAAATTCTTGTCAGGCCTGCTGGGCACTCTTTTTTTAGCTTCACACTTTCTTAACGGCCAGGATCCAAAAATGTCAAACCTGATGCTCTCTCTCGGCTGTTCGGGTTCCCCAGGGGTGAGACACTGACAGAGACTATTCTCCCTAAAGGAGTGGGAGTGGGATCCATTTCCTGGGACATCAAGCTACAAGTGGAGATGGCCGGCCGTCAGTGTGAAGCGCCAAGAGAGTGTCCTGACGGTCTTCTCTTCATACCAGTGGAACTGCTGATGTGGTCTCCGACAGGGGACCCCAATTTGTTTCACGGTTTTGGAAGGAGTTCTGCCGACAGATTGGGGCCTCTACGAGTCTGTCCTCAGGATTCCATCCCCAGACCAACGGCAGTGTGAGCGAGCCAACCAGGATCTCGAAAGAGCCCTCCGCTGCTTGGCCTCCCAGAATCCTAGTTCTTGGTGTCAACAGTTAACATGGGTAGAATATGCCCATAATTCCCTGCCGGTAGTGTCTACGGGTTTATCACCATTTCAATGTTCTGTTGGTTATCAACCTCCTCTGTTTCCCTCACAGGAACCCGATGTCTGCCTTAGCCCGGCGCTGTCGTTGCACCTGGAGGAAGGCTGAGAAGGTCCTGGCCCAGACCTCTAGACGAACCAAAGCAGCAGCCGATCGCCTTAGGACTCGTTTCCCACGTTATGTTTGTGGTCAGAAGGTATGGTTATCTACCAAGGACCTGCCTCTCAGGGTGGCCTCCCGTAAGCTGGCTCCCAGGTTCATTGGTCCATACTGCATCACTAAGGTCCTGAGTCCAGTGGCGTTTCGTCTCAAACTACCTCCTACTCTTGGTCGGGTTCACCCTGTTTTTCATGTTTCCAGGGTCAAACCTGTGTTTCACTCTCTCCTTAATCCTGTCGTCTCTACCCCTGCCCCACTTCCCCCTCGTCTAGTGGATAGTTCTGCTGTGTTCACTGTCAGGAAGCTAGATGTCAGACGCCGTGGCAGGGGTTTCCAGTATCTCGTGGACTGGGAGGGATAAGGCTCGGAGGAGAGGAGTTGGGTTCCTGCCCGGGACATCCTGGATCGAGCGCTAATCGAGGACTTCTGTCAGCGACAAGGTGAACCCCTCCCGGGGTCGCCAGGTGGTGTCCCTAGGGGGGGTACTGTCATGTCTCCGGTCTGATCTGTCTTTTTTTTACTTGCGTTGTCTGTGTGATTGTCTCTGAGCTCATGGTTTTGTTTTGACAGTTCGCCGTGTGCTCCGCTGTCATTGTTTTGATCTGTTTCCCCACCCTCTCGTTTGCCACTTCTCTATCCCCACGTTATTAATTACCATCATCTCTGACCAGCCCGCACCTGTTATTGATTATCTCCTTGTTCCTTTCCCTATTTATTCTCCTCGTGTCATCTGTCTTGTGCCAGATCGTTGTGTTCGCTTCCCGCTACGCTTCGACCCTGCCAGTTCTTTGTCCTTCAATCGTGTCTTGTTCAGTCCCGTTTTTGAGGCTCCAGTGCCGTTTTTGTTTCCCTGTTTGTT
Organism: Abramis brama; assembly: GCF_963993115.1. Lineage (NCBI taxonomy): Eukaryota > Metazoa > Chordata > Actinopteri > Cypriniformes > Leuciscidae > Abramis > Abramis brama. Next base: position 3,587,323 of record NC_139970.1, on the reverse strand, counting down.
TCTTTTTGTGCATCTCTGTCAATCTCCACAGGCCTTCGCGCTGCTGCCGGCCGTGTTTCTTCTCCAGTCATTTGTCCACCTCAGTGTGCGAGTTCTCCGTTGTCCCTCTCCTCTGCCGGGCGCCCTGCTGTTTTCCCGCTGCGCTTTGCGTTCTGTTTTGCCTTATAAGGAAACAGACTTCCAGCGTCTCTGCTTTAGTTTGCCTTTTGCTGGATTGATCGTCTGTTTAGCTTTTGTTTCTCTATCTAAATTTTCCCTGTTATTTTCATCAATAAACTGAATTCCGTCCTGATTCCTGACAGTTTAACCTGTACTCAAAAGTAATTTGTGAAAAATGACAATTAGACTACACCCTACAGTGTACTCAGTGGATGCATGGTACATCACATAATTCAGAGTTTCCTTAAACCTCCATATGAGTGTAAAAGATCCACTGTACTGCCTGCACTAGAATGGACATACATTCAATCTCAATGTCATTAAGCGATTTGCCTTGAATATTAGGAAGACAGCCCTTTTCCATGGCTAGCAGTAACTTGTATATTTTAGCCAGCTGAGTAGTGGCTTCAGGCAGCCTGTAATAGTTGCGATGGATGCGGATATCATGTCCTAAGAAATCTGCAACCTGATCCAATTAATTGTTTTTCAGGATTAGGATTTGGGAGAGAGTAGCTACATGTTTGCGCAGATGAGTTGATCTTAGAAACTCTGGATTTTGAGCTCCACATTCACTTGCATAGACCCTAAGAGAGTCTGGGCCTCTGTAGTGACTCTGGCAGTTGGGTCTGGCAAACAAGAATTAATTAGTGTCCAGCACTCCACATTCACTTCTCTTGCTGACCAGCAGTGTCAGGGCACCAACCATATCAGGTGAGAGAAGAACCGCAACCTTTTTTCCCCTTTTCCCCCTGATCTCAACTCGACTAAAATGGCTGCAGAGTTTCTGTTCAAACTTGCTCAGGCCCATGGCAACATCATCATGGAGAGAAATGCTATCCCTTTCTTTGAAGCCTTTGAGCGGCATTTTAGAGACCTCTCCTGCATGTCTGCGATTGAAAACAATGATTTTGGCGAGCTTTGCTTTGGCTAGTTCTGTGTAGCTTTGAGGTGACCCAGTCTCTTTAAGTTTCTGAAATGCCATATGTGCAGTCTTCTCAAGGAACTGATGAAGGCACTGTACGTCCTGAGTGAAAGGCAGTGTTGATGGCTTGTTAAATTTCGCCTCATTCAGTGTGACTAGCACTGTGCGAGATCATCTCGGACCACTTTGAGGAGTAGAGCTTTTTAAAGGTCTCTGTCGACGCGATCAGTTAATTGTCCTCGGACATCAGTGCTCTGCAGTGAATAGCCGCGTTTCCACTGTCGGGCCAGGGCCGGGCCGTGCTAGAGCGTGCCAGGGCCAGTCGCGTTTCCACTGTCACTTCCGGGGCTTGATCGGGGCTTACTCGGGGCCAACGGCCAGGATTTCTGGCCCGTCGAATACCTTGGGCCAAAGCGGGCCAGCTCGGGCTAGAGGAGTGGTTACGAACAGAGGCGGAGTTCACCTGAGTCGGGAGACGGCAGCGCCGGATGATTCTGTTAGCATTAAAGACTTTTAAAATAATTGAACTCGCGTTCATGTTTGAATGCCTTCTGTTTGTGATGCAAAAGACTATGCACGCTAACCGTTACCATAGTAAACATAGTAAACGCTTGAAGATACGCATAGTAAAAAAAAACATAGTGAACGGTTGAAAAAATCAGACCAATCTTAAAGGCTATCACAGTCATGTTTTTATTTTATCTGTCAGTATAGCCTACGTCTCGTCTCTTTAAACCGGACTATCATAAAATAAAGTAACTTTTTTTTCGGGAGCTTCCTCTGTTTCTCTGACTGAAAATATCTGTATGGGAGTCGAGAGAGTGCTAAAGCTCCTCAGGTCGTATGGCATATATTTGTAGAAATTATCATTCTTTCTAAATGTGATGTATCTATGTGTCCTGTAACTACCAGATAAAGAAACAGACGCGACTGAAAAAGTAAGTGTGTCATCTTTCTTTTTGTGAAATAGACCTAACGGTAATTTATTTCTGAGTGACTAATGTGCAATTTTGACATAAATTAATTCATTATGATCAATGTATCACTTTTTATTGTAAACCTGTGGTAAAACATCGATGCTTGGGTTTTAAATATTCAAGTAAACAAAACAAAAAAATTCCAGCAAACGGCCGCTTTTATCGTGTTTGTTTTCAACGCTGTTTCCATTGATTTCTGATTAGTTTTTATAAAACTTCCATTTGTTGGTGAAATGATGGGTTAGTGTGACGTTGTTCCAGAGAGGCGTGTTACGGGCGTGTTTTAGTGAAGCGCTGTGGAGCTTCTGGCTCGACAGTGGAAACGCAGGCCCGGTGCTATTGGCCCGAGGCTATTAGCCCGGCACGGCCCGTTTAACCCTCTGAGGCCGGCAATCACGCCGGCGTGATCTGCTCGCTTTTTTCCTTATCAGTTGAATTGAGACCCGAAATACTCTTTTGACTTTCATTTTACAAACAAGTTTCATACATCAATCGATTCTGTTAAATGTGTATTATTTTTGTGTATACTCACAATAAAAACAAAGTGTTGTGCTTTTTGCCAAATAAAGAAAAATAAACACGAAGCGAGTTCTGCCTTCTCTCTGTCAGTGTAGTCCATTCTGAAACGCGTCCGAAAATGAACAATAACTCAGCGAATACTCAGTCAATCAGGCATACAGACACACAGGCATGAAGCTTGAATTCTCTTCTTTTAAATGAAGTAATTTATATAAAAAACAAATATTCTCATCTTGTGAAATCTGTATTAAAAGAGAGCGATTCCAGTCGAGCTCATTACAGCTCATTCAAAAGTAATGTGACACGCCCACGGAGAGCGTGCGCTATTCAAACGCAAATGATTGAGGAAATCCATGCAAACCTGTGAACGCCCCCATATCAGCTCGAGAAAACACAAGTTTATTCAGATCATTACTTGTTTACACCGTCTCGCAGCGCTGTGAGGAATAATAATAATGGAAAATGTCCCTCAGAAGTGCGGGTATATCGAGGAGCGAGCTGAGGAATACAGTAGTAAGTTTTTTTTCCTTCTCACGTGAATTGGGTTTCTGTTTGTGAATGAATGAACGGCAGAGATGCGCGCTGTTTACCACAGCTGGCAAAAAGACAGTTTAAATTTAAATTGCGTGTGTGAATGAATGATGATGTTTTAGCAAACTGTATTGCTATACTGAGATGAGTAAAAATCGACTGAAATATGTTGAAATAAAATGTAGGCTATTTGTATAAGCAACGTATTAAACTGCAAATTAACATTTATATGCCCTAATATTTCATAAAAACAATGTTACAGTCAGGCGAAATATGAAAGACAACATTTTGTTGACTAGATTTGGGTACAGTTTTTACTGTAGAATATACTGCCACATCAAATAAGCTTTTGTTTAGCAATTTCTATATATATAAAATACTATTTTTGTCGAAAATAAAGTCATCAACTAAGATGTTAGCTGTTCCAATGTTGGCTATATTCAAACTAATGAATACATAGATAAATTGTAGGCCTATAATCATTTTTTTTTTTTACAAAGAAAGAGTACACTTGAAATATTGTTGAAAGTAATTATTGTTGTAATTGTAACCTTTTTAATAAAATAGCAAAACATATTTACAAGATAGATGTAAGCAAAATATTAAATGGTCAATATAAGTCTTCTTCTAAATATATCTTTTGTCCTTGCATTGTGGCTCAGTCAGTGTCACACCTGAATGAATGGCTAATTATGCAGAGTGGGTGGGACATTGTATTCTAAGGTGTAAACCACTCCTCGTTCACGCCCCCCTCGCATATTGGCTTTCCAAGCAAAACCTGTATTACATCAATTTAAATCAATGTATTGTTTTATGTGAACGATAAAGCAAGACTATTTTCACATAACTATTTTCGACAACATCCATTAGTCAAAAGTCAAAGGCTGCGTTCACACTGCAGGGCTTAATGCTCAATTCCGATTTTTTGAAAAAATTAGATTTTTTTGCAAGGCCGTTCACATTTCCAATTAAATGCGACCTTTTATGATCTCCTGTGTGAACGTGAAATGACCCAGAAGTGACCCGCATGCGCAGAAGAGTACTCAACGGTCAACGACGTCACTTGTTGTTTGCGGAAGTAGCTAAACTTCAACTAACTGTGATTCACACACACACACACACACACACAAGCGCGCGCAGCGACCGTTACACAAGAGCCAGACAGCAGCCGCTGACCTATCTAATATCAGCATAAATAAGTTAACATAACGTTAGTCATATATAATGATGGTGGCCGTGGGCTTTTATTTATTTTTTTAATTAACGGGCTCGTCGAGGTCGACCCGTTCGGCAGATTTACCTCAGCTCGACGAATATGCAGTCCGTTTTCAAACCGACGACTACTTCAACGCAGAATTATGACGTTTTTCGCGTATCAATGACGTGCAGGTCGGATACATGCGACCTGGCCGTTCAGACTGAAGTCGCATTTCAAAAGATCGGATATGTATCGGATTTGGGACCACATACCCAAGTGGCCTGGGTCGCATTTGAAAAGATCGGATCTGTGTCGTTCAGACTGTCATGAAAAGATCAGATACAGGTCGCATAGGGGCAAAAAAATCGGAATTGGGTCGTTTCAGCCTGCAGTGTGAACGTAGCCTTATTGACACATATTTATTATGAGTTTTGGGGTCTTATTTCAGCAACTTTCATTTTTATTTTTTTCAATAACCACGCATAAACATTATTCTCTTAAAAATTAAAAAAATATACATGCATGGTGATCACATATTTTGGTAGCCCTGTTTGTGCTATATAGAGTGAATTTACACCTTTGCCATTAACATGTTTATAAATAACTGAAAAAAGCACAAATGTCAGAGCATGTCAGAACACCTCCAGGGCCCAGAAAACCGCTCAGACTCCAGAGGGTTAAAGCCCTGGCTCGCACTAGCCCGACAGTGGAAACGCGGCTAATGATTTCACAAATCTTATTCAAAGAATGCCCCAATTTCAGTGCAAGGCTTGGACATTGGTAGCAGTGACTCTCGTCGTCATAACCAGTGTGATGAGGCGTGATAGAAAAATGGCCCCCAACAAGAAAATAATGGCAAGGCCGCAATAGCACTTCTTGTGCAAGTTGTTTTATTGAAGAAAAAAAAAAAAAAAAAAAATTATATATATATATATATATATATATATATATATATATATATATATATATATATATATACAAAATAATAATAAAAAATAGGCGAGATGGGGAAACTGGAGTAAAAATATCCAGACAGCCCTTGGCTGTTACATCCTTCTACAGAAAGGTAAGTACACACAACTACCATCTCCAGAACAATCAAACAAGGCTGGCTTTTAAAGCAGAAGCTCCACCCACATGGACTCATCCACATTCTTACAGAGGTAAGAATTATAACTTTACATACATATTTATATACATAACATAAGTGTCAGAACATCAATATACACATTCACATTGTATAACATTCATCACCTAAATATATATATATATATATATATATATATATATATATATATATATATATATATAAACATCATTCTTTATCATACATGTATTAACTCAACCCTACACAAACAACATTTACGACAGTCCAGTTACCAGAGCGATCGCGCATGCGCAACGCGTGAATTTACTGATATCCACCCTTCTGGATCGTCACCGGGGTTTGCCATTTGCTTCCGGTAACATGGACAAAGACGCAACACAAACAAACAACTAATGACGAGATAACGTGCAGATAAGTACAATAAATATGTATTGCTGAACTTATCTGGTGTTTGTGTGTGTTTATTAAGGGATATAGGATAGGATGTAGTAATGGAGTGGTCATGAGTGCGTTATGTATGAAACTGGAACGTTAACCTGACCCTAGTGTGCACCCAAGGGTAGGATAAACATGCAAACGGTTGAACAGTGAATCATATGCATGTGTGAATACAGTGCTGTCACGATCATGACAGAGCCCTCTGTCACAACCAGACACCCTCTGGACCGCTCCAATGAGTCTGTGAAAATTGGCAGGTTTCACAGCTTCTTCAAGACTGTATATAGAAAACTCTCTACACAAAGTCAACAACAATCTTCCAATTTCTCTGAGTTTTTGACAAATGTACTCAAATTTGGTAGGGCCATGTCCATGTTTGTTAAAGAAAGACTGTGCAAGCTGAAGAATACTGCAGAAATGTCATCCTGCTTCATCACACTTAAGAGTTTCCAAACTCCTTGAGATATCTGCGGACTGATTGAAGACTCCATAGTTGCCAGACCCAAAACCCTGGTTCTCCCTTGGTTTTCACTGTCAGACGCTGGTTTTGAGGAACATCATTTCAAATGACGCCATAGATCTTTCCGTACAAACATCCCTTTGCAGTACATGCAATGCACAAAATGCTTTGAATCACATTCTTTTTTTGGTGCCCGTTTTATTTTAAGGGCCCCCTCTCCACACTGTAAAACGTCTGTGTTATGCTGATAGTTGCCCTTGTTCCTGAGTTTTTGCAGCATTGCTTTATGTTCTTTCGAGTGCACAGGGAGTGACAAAGCCTTCCCAACTTAAACATCAAACATATGAGTTTTCAAATGGCGCGCTAACTTGGACTTGAGGTTTCCCGCAGATGTAACAATAGTTCTTACTATTTGCTGAACAGGAAATCTTTGCTGATTGCTCACACAGATCTGCTTCAGCCATACTGCTTTCTCTCCCTTCCTCTCTCAACGTTGCTGCCCTTTTTGCATTCAAAAGCTTCTCAGTACTGTCCTCTCTGTTGTGTGATCGGGGTGATGACATAACATCTGTTGACCTGCGTACCTCTGAACCTTGCTTTCTGGGAAGGTGGCATTCACCAGACCTGTCCGATTCACTGTCTATCTCAACATCAGTCAACTGCCCCTCATGATAAAGCAAGCCAGACTCTTCGTACACACATGATGCTTCCCTGGCCTTTAAGATTGGTTTCCCTTTGTCCTCAGATAAATTCAGGGGGTTACATCAGATCTCAGAGGTTCACTAAACTTAGAGGATGCAGCTCCCTGTATATCTGAGAGGAGTTTAGCTTGATCATATCTTGCTGGTCTTGTTGTCAGTTCAACTGAACTGTCTGACTTATTGTCTGACTCAGACTGTGGTATGTATTCCTCATCTGACTGCTCGTCTTCCTCTGAACTTACTTCCTAGTGTCAATATATTTATGATTAATTTACAGCAATAATATAAAGTTTTAATTTATAAAACTGAGGAGCAAACTTATAGAATCAAACATTCTCTTACCAGTGATGACTGTTTTCCAGTCCATTCGTGAAACTTTGAATAACAGGACTTGTGCCAAAAACGCCTCGGTTACGACTGTAACCTCGGTTCCCTGAAGAGGGAACGAGCGTTGCGTCGAGTTTGACGCTATGGGAACGCTTTGCGTGATGACGTCTTGAAGCACATGTAAAATCAGTCCAATGGTGTGGCGGAACGTCAGAGGCGGGTGACGTCACGTACCAGGAAGCTATAAAAGCCGGCCCGAAACAGAAAACGAAAGCTTCGTAAAGTCTGAAGTCGTGTTGACAGGCATGAAGGAGATATGGCAAGGTGACGCAAAGCTCGTTCCCTCTTCAGGGAACCGAGGTTACAGTCGTAACCGAGGCGTTCCCTTTCAAGGGAACTCGCGTTGCGTCGAGTTTGACGCTATGGGAACGTCTATACCAACGCCTCCATAGCTACAAATGTCTGTCCTGTGTGAAATCTGGTGAGCAGCACTAGGAAGACAAAACATGAGACCCTGGAGCAGAGTCTAGATCCAGAGAGTAGAACCTGACGAAAGTGTGCGGTGAGGACCAGCCTGCCGCATCACAAACGTCCTGTAACGAAACTCCTGATATAAGGGCCTTAGAGGCCGCCATACTCCTCGTAGAGTGCGACCGGACAGCCAAAGGAGAAGGCTGTCCAGCCGCCTCATAAGCAAGTGAGATAGTCTCAACCACCCACTGCTCATCCTTTGCTTAGACACTGGACCTCCCTTGTTAGGGGAGCAAATGTCACTTTTACGCCACAGGGCAGCTCTGTGGACATACGCGTCTAACGCCCGAACAGGGCAAAGCAAATTATTCGCCTCCTGGTCCGATTTCGAAAGGGAGGAGGACCTCCAAGTGCCACGAGGGAAACGAGATACCAAAGGGGTCTTTCCCCACAGACATTCCACCCAAAGGACTGTGGTAAGCACCTACGGCCGCCACATAAACCTTTAAAGTGGACGGGGTCAGACCTGCAGTGAACCGCTCTTGCAGGAACTCCAGAACTGTACCAATTGGGCAGTTGACTGGATCCAACCGACGGTCACTACACAAAGAGGTGAATACTCTCCAGTTCAGGGCATAAAGTTTCCTCGTGGAGGGAGCTCTGGACTGTAGAATGGTCTCAACAACCTCAGTTGAGAGACCTGACTCTATGAGCTGGGCCCCCTCAGAGGCCAAGCCCACAGGTTCCACAGTTCTGGTCGGGGGTGAAAAATCGAGCCCCCTGCTTGGGACAGAAGGTCCCTCCTGACGGGTAGCTCCAGGGGAGGCCCGTCGAGGAGGGACACAAGATCGGGAAACCATACTCTGCCCGGCCAGCGCGGGGCTATAAGAAGCAGGCAAACCCGGTCCCTGCGAACTCTTTCCAGAACTCCCGGGAGCAGAGCAACTGGGGGAAAGGCGTACAGACGTAGCCTCGGCCACGTCTGTACCATAGCATCCAGTCCCAGAGGAGCTGGATGCGTGAGGGAGAACCAAAGTGGACAGTGAGACGTCTCTCGAGACGCAAACAGATCCACTTAAAATTTCCATATCAGCTCCACCACCTCGGGGGTGGAGCCACCATTCCCCGGGCCTCGGCCCCTGTCTCGACAGAGTGTCTGCTCCTATATTCTGGACCCCGGGGATGTAGGCTGCCTTGAGTGACAGCAACTTCCCCTGGGACCACAAGAGGATATGGCGTGCCAGCGCAGACCCCCTTGATATAGGCGACTACCGACGTGTTGTCCGTATGTACTACACATGGTGTCCCCTGAGACCTGTGATAAAGCTCCTCAGAGCCCGGAAGACAGCTAACATCTCTAGGCTATAGAATGCCAGGAACGATGATGGTCTTCCCACAGACCTTGAGATGAGCGACCCTCAGGATCGCTCCCCAACCCGTGAGGGAAGCATCCGTCGTTAGCAGTTTGCGACGACAAGGAGCTCCCAGCACTGGGCCCTGGGACAGGAACCAAGGTTTCTTCCACATAACCAAGGCACGTAGGCATCACCGCGTGACCTTGATTGTGCGAAATGGGTTGCCCCTCGGGGAAAAACCCTCTGGTCCTGAGCCACCACTGCAGGGGCCTCATGTGCAGCAGTCCAAAAGGTATCCCGTTGGAAGCTGCTGCCATGAGACCCAACAGTCTCTGGAACTGTTTGACAGTGAGTAGCTGGCCTAGCTTTACACTTCTCACAGCTGCCAGGATCGAAGCGTGGCGATGTCAGGCGCGCCTGCATCGACACTGAATCCCAAACCACGCCTAAAAAAGTGGTCCTCTAAAATAGAGAAGCACACTCTTCTTGGCGTTCAGCCGTAACCCCAACTCTTTCATATGGGCGAGAACAACATCTCGATGTTGAACCGCCATCTAATGCGACTGAGCTAAAATCAACCAATCGTCGATGTAGTTCGTGATGCGAATACCCCGGAGGCGCAGAGGCGCCAGAGCTGCATCCACGCATTTGGTGAAAGTGCGGGGTGATAAAGCCAGGCCGAATGGAAGAACTCGATATTGGTATGCTTTGCCCCCGAAAGCAAACCTCAGGAACTTCCAATGACACGGACGGATGGAAATATGCGTCCTTGAGGTCTATCGTGACAAACCAGTCCTCGGACTAATCTGTGGCACGATTGTCTCAATGTTAACATTTTGAACTTGAGCTGCATGACAACTCGAAGACCTAAAATGGGACGCAATCCCCCGTCCTACTTTGGAACTATGAAGTACCGGCTGTAAAACCCGGTTTCCCTGTTGGAGGGAGGTACATATTCTATGGCCCCTTTCTCTAACAGAGTGTTTACTTCCTGTTCCATAACCAGAACCTGCTCGGGGCCCACCATTGTGGGCAGGACCCCCATAAACCGCGGTGGGCGTTACTAGAATTGTATCTAATACCCTTTTTCCACGGTCTGCAGGACCCAACGAGAAACATTTGACAGTAGCTTCCACGCTGTCAAAGATTCTACTAGAGGTACCAGTCTCTCGAGACTGGTTTCTGGATTTTGTTGCTGTTGAGTAGGGAACGACCAAACAGACTGCTGGCAGGGAACGACCAAACAGACTGCTCTAGCACCCTCCTCAGAGGGGGCGGGCATCCCGAGGCCACTACGTTTCCGGGTGGACCTTGAGATATGTGCTCGCCGGAGACCGCTGCGCCCTGTAACACCGGAGGCGGCAGGGTTGGCAGAACGGTCCCCTGAGGGCACCGAAGAGAGACGGCACCGTATTTTTCTCCTGCTGTTGAGCAGTCGGTTCGTCGCCCTGTAACGGCGCACCGGCAGGGAACGACCAAACAGACTGCTCTAGCACCCTCCTCAGAGGGGGCGGGCATCCCGAGGCCACTACGTTTCCGGGTGGACCTTGAGATATGTGCTCGCCGGAGACCGCTGCGCCCTGTAACGCCGGAGGCGGCAGGGTTGGCAGAACGGTCCCCTGAGGGCACCGAAGAGAGACGGGCACCGTGAAAAGAGGTGTTAACCGCTCTGCTTCGGGGGGACTACCCTCATTTGTCCTGAGCCCTCAGACATCAGGACTTTTTCCCAGCAGCCTTCTTGGCGGTAATAACGGTCCGCAGATCCGTTTTACCCCTCGAAGACTGCTGGGTTTGAGAGCGCCCTCCGTGTCCCCGAGATTTTTGTGGGGGAGCACGGGAGGAAACGCTCTGTTTCTGAGTGGCGCGGTGCTCAGCGCTCTTTTTAGAGGAGTGAGGCTGCTCCCGCTCAGCAGCCTCATAGAAAGAACGGCGGGGGAGAAGTTTCTGAAGTGCAGCTGCCTGTTTTGAAGCTTCTTGTGACTTCGCTACAGCACTATTAACTGCGTCTCCAAATAACCCTTGCGTGGATACTGGTGCATCTAAAAGAACATGTTTTTCTTTGTCCTTTATGTCACTTAAGTTGAGCCACAGATGCCTCTCAGTGGCCACCAGGGCTGCCATAGAGCGGCCGATGGATTTAGCCGTCTCCTTGGTGGCCCTGAGAGACAAATCCGTGGCTCTACGCAGTTCAGACACCGTATCAGCACTAATACCCCCGCCCTCCTCAAAATCACCCAATAACTCAGCCTGGTAAGCCTGCATTATGGACATTGTATGTAAACACGCTGCAGCTTGACCGGCGGCGGCATAAGCTTTATGAACCAGGGAAGAAGTAACTTTTACTGGCTTGGATGGAAGTGCAGGAGCCTTCAGAGAAGATGCCGTTGCTGGAGAGAGATAGCTCGCGAGCGTCTCTTCCACCTTCGGCATCTCCCCATAACCATGCTCTTTATAATTGTGAATGGATGAATAGTGTGATGTTTGTGCAGTATACACTCGATATGACACTGGTTTCGCCCACGATCTCGACACCTCGGTGTGGAGATCGGGGAAAAACGGCAGGCTCCTGCGCTGGGGCTGCGCACGAGATGGCAGGAAGCGTTCGTCGAGCTTACTTTTCGAACAAACGTCCTGCCTATCTTCTGGCCACTCAATAGACAGTCTGTCAACAGCTCTAGTAATGACATCGAGCAGTTCCTCAAACGCATGAGACTGAGGTGGCGAATCCTCAGACTCAGCTACAATACTCACAACATCCAACTCCTCAGAGCTGGATAGTTGCAGTACTGGTACCTCTATCGGGGGGAAAGAAACCGCAGCGCGTGCTTCCACACCCTGATAAGAGGCACTGGATCTATCAGACGGATGCTGAGATAAGGCAGAGCCCGTCTCAACATCCACTGATAAATCCATCTGTGAACCCCAGGTCTGAGATCGACGCCGTGCCTCGGCAGCGGCGGGACCCGAGCCCTGGGGAGCGTGGTCGGGATTGAACCGAGCCAAGCGGGATCGGAGCGTACGCAATGGAAGCGCACAGCAATGCACACAGTCACCACCCTCGAGTGCTGACTGGGCATGCTCCTCTCCCAAACAAACAACACAAAGAGTGTGTGTGTCACCTCCCGTTAAATAACGCGGGCAGGGATGGACACACACTCTAAACTGCTGCTCGCTCGCCATACTGAATATATATATATATGATATAGACAGACAACACCAAATATACAGACAGATTTCACACAGAGCGCAACTGAAGACTCAGAAAGCTTTCGTTTTCTGTTTCGGGCCGGCTTTTATAGCTTCCTGGTACGTGACGTCACCCGCCTCTGACGTTCCGCCACACCATTGGACTGATTTTACATGTGCTTCAAGACGTCATCACGCAAAGCGTTCCCATAGCGTCAAACTCGACGCAACGCGAGTTCCCTTGAAAGGGAACTGGAGCACACTATGAGAGAAATCATGTATCAGGACATGTTCAGCTGTTAACATTTGTATTGCATTTAGGTATAGAATCTCATGTTAAATTACTCTTACCCCCTTATTCTTATTAATAGTTTTTAGTGGTGTAATAGATAGTGGTGTACAAAACTCAAGGTTTGGATCATATACGGTTTTTGGTAACGGATAGGATAATTTTTCAGATCAGCAAAAATAAAATAAAACATAAAAAGAGGTGTGTGTGCAAATGTAACTTTTACATTTGACATTTTAAGTACTTCTATACCACAACAAAAACTACTAGCCTAACCAATAAGGGACTGTTCGTTTTTTATTTAAGGGGATACCGGAGGAGTTTTGAGATCTGTAGTCAAAAAAGACATGACCCTCCCTTCGCCAGCAATACATTTTTCTATGACCCTCCAAAATGATTGTGAAAAAAGGCATGACCCTCCCCGATAATTTATTGATTACTTCTGGTTTGCGCTTGGCAAAGATGTTCAGATAGCCATTGTTGTTTTTTTTACAACCATAAACTCCTGCTTTCTCATCTTACTAGGGCTGTAACAATAGACCAAACCTACGATTCAGTTCGTATCACGATTTTTGATTTTAGATTTAAAAAAAAAAAAAAAATCATGTTTTCGGTGCTGATGCGGTGGTGACGCGTTCATGTAGCTTTTAGATAGCTAAAAGCTGTCATAAAAGAACCGGCAAAAGTAATGATTATGAATAGGCCTATGTCAAATATAGCAAGGACACATTTTAATTGTTTATTAAAACAATGTTTTTGTTTTCTGTGTCGACTGCAAAGATGAAGAACGATGCTGACTCGCGATCTTCGCAGTAGTGAACGCGCCAGAGAGAAATGCACATTTCATACGGATTACATAAGCAGAGAGCAGTCTGTTTTCTTTCGTTTTGAATTGTTCTGTTTAAAAGTAGACATTTCAAGCTTTCTATATATTTCTCAGGTCTGTGAGGCAAGTAGCCTATACCTTACGCTGAGTTTCGGTTCATTTATGAGACTAGCTCCAGTTCACTCGCCGGCGCCTCCGTGTTATGATTATCTATTTTCTACCATATTTACTTCTTATTTATTAAATCCAGGCAATTGGTTGATGAAACATTGAGGTAACATTTGAGGTCTCTGTGAAAGTTTTAAAGTCGCTTTCAGAGCGCTCACGTCCGTAACATTGTTTTTTTCCTCATAAATGCGAACACGAAAAATAAAATAAAAAGAATATTTTATGTTCTGTGGAGGCCGACCCTTCTTCATCCGGTGGGTATATTAGCCTACTTTTGGTTTGCGCAGTGTAATTCATAGAATTACAAAAAAATATTTTGCCACCTAAAAGTTAAAGATTTTTTTGTGTCACGTCACATGTGTATTTCCCTTATATTAAATATAAAACGCATGTGTAGACTGATATTTTTCTAATGTCTTGACTCCTTTAAGGGAGTATATAAACATACGTTTCAATATATTGGTATTAAATGCATTTTCTGAGATAATCAAGTATATATTTCAAGTTTTGACTGCAAATGTCACGTCCATAACGCTGGAATTGCCCAATTTTAACGAATTTATCCTTAACTAGTTTTTCGGTGTAGGTCTACGTATTTTATTATGTTAACTTCAAATAATACTAATAGTAATTTAAAGATGGTAGCCCTACATCTTACACATCACACTCCACTGTTATGGTGGTAATTTCAGTAGATTTACTCACTAACATTATTGTGGAAACAAAATAAGGATGGAAACTAAAATATGGTAGTATCGTGCAACAGCGCACACTCTATCAGCTGCAGTTCTGGCGCTCAGTCCCAATACGGTAAAACTCACATGTTAATGCAGCGGTAGAGTTATGCTGCGTTCACACCAAACGCGAATATGTGTCTGGCGCGAGTGATTTCAATGTTAAGTCAATGGCAAGACGCGTTTACGCGCGTCTGGAGGTCTTGCGGCGCGGTAGACGCGAATTCGCCTCATTCGCGTGTCAAGTTCGCGTGAATGGCGCGAATTGAGTGTCTGGCGCGTTAAGCGCAAATGATTTTATTATTGCTTTTTGTGCATTCACGCGTTTGATGCGAATTCGCGTCTGCCGCCCGAGTTGAAAAATCTGAACTTCTGCGTCAATTCGCGCCGCGTTAACCAATCAGGAGCCTGCTTGCTGCTGTCACGTGGTGAAGTGACAGTTTATAAATGTTATTTTATGTTTGGCCTCAATAAATTATTTTGTAATATGACTAAAATGCACAACAAAGCAAATCTTTCACATAAAAACTCGATTTCAATATATGAGAGATACTCATTTTGTATTGAATGCTATTTATTCCATATCTATTTTAGATTATATGAAACATTATTAATCTAATGTAAAGACAACAAACACAATTTAGTGTATAAAAACTAAAAAAATAATAATCACAGGACAGGTTTCACTTTTGGAGGCTGGCTCCATTTATTATCAAAACAAAAATAAATGACAGATTAGCCAGGCTGTACAGCGTGGGCTCGTCAGGCAGCGACCACTCGAGGCCGAGGCCTTATACGGCCTACGCTGTCCTCGTCAGCGTCCTCACCGTTAGGTCCACCAAACCTAGCTCCTGGAGCAAATTGTGAAACTCCTGAAACCCTCCGGAGGGTCTGGTGGACCCGAGTACAGCGACGATGTCCCCTACGCAGCTGTTTCTGCTCTCCAGAGCATATACGAGCGGTGACTCTCTCGATTAATGCTAATGCTCGATAAACATCTAAAAAATATGGCCGCCAACGGGTTTCGAAACTTTCGCCTCCGAATTTCGCCTCTGATGTGCGTAAATTTCGCTTCAAACTTTTGTTTTTACGCGTGTCAATTTCACTCTTGCCGCGCGAATGAACACAAAGTGGTCACGCGTATAACTAGACGCGGCAGGCGCGAATTTAGACGCATATTCACGTTTGGTGTGAACGCAGCATTACACTCACAGGACACTGCACTTATTCACAATCGCAAAATTTCATTATTTGCTCGTGCTTTAAAGCTTTGCCGGGTAAACGTTTCATTGGGGTTCTGTTCTGACATGATGCACTTTTTGTACTGAAGTGCGTGCGCACTGTCAAACAGCGCCAAACTGGATTTTTGTTGGGTCAGACCCATCTGATAGCGATGGGGGGCGGAGACCGCGAGAGCTACATGGAAAAAATATGCACCAAACAAGCCACTTTGAAATTTTCCTGTTTTCATGAATACAAAAGTTGGGTGACCCTCCCCCTAGACTAAAAAAAAGTTGGATGACCCTCCCTTCAACAAAGAATAAAAAGACATGACCCTTCCCTATTTTCCTCCGGTGGTCCATTCCATAAATACCGAACGGTCCCTAATCTGATAATCACCTGCAAAAGTTATTCAATTTTGATCTCAAATCTTAAATGAATAATACTAAAATGAATTAAGATGTCATGGTGCACAATAACCCCATGTTTTCCTCAACAAGCTTGTCCTGTACATCATACATTTGAAAGACAGTTATTGATGATAAAGATAGTCTGTCAATATGTTCTAAAAAGTAAGAAGAATATAGTGGCATTAATCCTACATTTTGATTTGTATTTGCTCAAGACATCTGTTGAACTATGTCCTCAACAGTGTTGGGAACGTTACTTTAAAAAAGTAATTAGTTATAGTTACTCACTACTTGTTCCAAAAAGTAACTGAGTTAGTAACTGAATTACTCTATAATAAAAGTAACTCGTTACCAGGGAAAGTAACTATTTGCGTTACTGTAAAAAAAAAAAAAAAGGTTGTTATATGTCAAAGAATTTGGATTTTTTTTTTAGCAGTTTTCACAAGTCAGTTGAAATGAGTAGCACAGACAGGTGTTTGTACATAACTTTAGATATTTATTGCACGTCGACAGACAGCAAGAGGTTTATCCTGCACTTCAAGCATTCTTTGTAAGAAAAGTAAACAGTTACACCATATAAAGTGCATTTAACTCTGCAAATTAAATCAACCTCTCTCAACTTTTTTTTAAAAAGTTTTATTAATAAAGTAAAGGCATTGAACCAGTTTATTTGTAGTGCACTGACTGTGCACATTATATAAGATTAATATATTTGTTTTCCTTAAAATTTTAATTAGCAGTAACTTAAACACTTTGCAGTTTGAATGTCCTGTATAAACAAAATTACGGATTATGTTTTTGTTTCCACTGTTCGATCGCGTCCGCGGCTCACACACACACACACACAAATGTAAACACTTTGCGACTTTTCGATCGCGCCCGCGACACTCTCTCTCTCTCTCTCTCTCTCTCTCACACACACACACACACACACACACACACACACACAAATGTAAACACTTTGCAACTTTTCGATCGCGCCCGCGACACTCTCTCTCTCTCTCTCTCTCTCTCTCGGTTCAATACGAATACATGTACCGTTCCACCCCTAGTTCTTGCCTTTGACCTCAATGAATTTGAAGTAGTGCTTATATCTTCACCTTGAAAATGTCAACTTTTCATCGGATTGCTCCTGACCATAGACTGCTCCTGAGTCCTGACTCTGTTTAGCTGGTGTATGTGTGTGTGTGTGTGTGTGGCGCGTGTGCTGGCATGTGTGTAAAAACACTGGCTCTGATTGGCTACCATGAAACACATGACCCTGCCTTAGCCAATCATAATCGCTTACCTCGTTATTAACCCACCTCCTCACTCGCTGTGCGAGCCAGGGGTGCGTTCGGATTACACAGTTTATTCAATCAATGCATAGTAACGCGCCGCATTTAACGTCCAGTAATGTTAACGGCGTTGTAACGACGGGAAAAGTAATTAGTTAGATTACCCCGTTACTGAAAAAATAACGTCGTTACCTAACGCCGTTCTTTTAAACGGCGTTATTCCAAACACTGGTCCTCAATGTGTTAATGTGAAAGCTTGGAAGTTTTAGATTCTAAATAACTTAAATATAGAAAATTGAATGTAGCACGTTCAAACACATATTTCATGAGTAACTGATGACTTTATTCATTATAAAGAATTCACACAGCGTGAACAAGACAAGATATAAGAGATTTTAGTCTGTCTGCAAAAATTAGAAGTTCAAAGGCATGTGTAGTCTTTAAACTGGTTGGACCTTACTGTATGCTTCAGCATGCAGAATGAACTTTCATTTAAAAGAGAGAAAGGGTTCACTTTTCTAGTCCCCAGTATGTCTTAAGCATGGGGCTTTTTTTAAGGGGGCAAGTGTGGCAGACTTGACAAAATGAAAAATGATTCACTTTTCTCTTAACCCTCTGAGGTCTGAGCTGTTTTCTGGGCCCTGGAGGTGTTCTGACATGCTCTGACATTTCTGGTTATTTGTGTTACTTGTGACATTTTCATGGCTAAAGTCTAATTACACTGTATTCAGCACAAACTCTGCTACGATAATATATCAGCAGCATGTATGTAAAAGTTTGTAGTTTTGAGATAATGACATTTATGCGTGGTTTGTGAAAATACAAAAAAAAATTCTCACTGAAATAAGGCCATGAAACCCATACTGATTATTTCTTCACAAGACTTTTGAAAATTGTATCACGTAGCCTAGAATATTTGCTCTAAAACTATGTGAAAATCACCCCGACTGCTCATTCAGATAAGACAATATATTGATTTTAAAATTTTACGACGTGTTTTGTGTGAAAAAGCTTTATGCGGAGGTCATTAATATGTAAGCTTTTCACACCTGAGAAAGACAAAGACCCTCCCCTAACGGCCCTATTAGGAGCTATCAGGCCCTGTCATTCTGGGCAACCTTGCACAATACTGTAAATGAGGAGATTTAAAAAATAATGGCTTTTAAATTGTTTGGATTTATTTACAACACAACATAGTCCAAAGATACACACAACAAATGCCAAAAAAGCACTTATTGAAAACAGTGATCCAAAGACAGAGACCTTTGTGCCATTCCTAAAAACATTGTACATACCTTTCATTTCCAAGGTGTTTGATTTTCACTTTACCATGTTCATATTCACTGAAGTCCTCAGTGGCATCTGGGCCCTGAAAAAAAACATACTGACATCAAGAGAAAGGCCTGCACGATTTTGGGAATAAATTTTAGATTTTTCTGGTTAAAATTGCTTTTTAAAATTC
The DNA here is from genome assembly GCF_963993115.1 of Abramis brama. Taxonomy (NCBI): domain Eukaryota; kingdom Metazoa; phylum Chordata; class Actinopteri; order Cypriniformes; family Leuciscidae; genus Abramis; species Abramis brama. The sequence goes on along the minus strand of NC_139970.1, from coordinate 3,568,584 downwards.
ACAGAATACACACACACACACACACACAAATGTTTCCAACAATATATAATATAAATGAACACCAGGTTTGTTGTGCCTTGTAGGCATAAGCTATGCGCAGTGCTGGATAAAATAACAATAACCTTATAGCAGTATAAATCTTCCAAAAGATTTCAGTAACAACTAAGCTAGAGAAAAATATATTGATTATCATGTTACTTCAAATGTTTCCATTCGTTATTATGATATGAAATGAGATAATAGTAAAAACATGAAGCCGTTTGCTTTTCAAACGCGATTGCGCTGCAAAATATGATACATTCAAACGCAATCGCGCTGCAAAATATGATACATTCAAACGCGATCGCGCTGCAAATATGATGCATTCAAACGCGATCGCGCTCAAATATAAAACATTATGGTTACCATATACATATCTACGTTTGAGCAGATATCCACAAACACAGTAACAGTAAACACGGGTCTAAATATTATAATATTCACCCTATATCTAGCAACAGTTCAACTGCAATGTGAAATTTATGCAACAATAGCAAACTAATATGTAAGAATTTCTTACCTTACATCTTTCTTGTCTTCAAATCACGTTCTTCTTCTTCTGAGGTAAATCCAATGTAAGCTCAGGCGTGTCTAAAAGCAGAGACTTGTAAAGTGTTTTGGTGTTTTGTTTTTGAGGTAGGCCTAATGAGCGCGATCACGTTCCATGTGGAGATTTGCATGTGAATCTCTTTTGCGCGAGTGGGCATGGTAAATTAAAAAATAATGAGCAAGCGTTTGAGAAGCTGGACATCTTGTTGGTTTTATACAAATTACTTAAACAGAGAATATTTGTTTTCAGTTTGAATCTGATCATTTAAAAGTGCACACTTAAATGTTTATAAAGGTATATGGCTCATAAATGTGTGACAAGTATTCGCTGAGTTTTGTTTCAGTTTATAGACGTGCTCAAGAAAAAAAAGTTCACCGCGACGGAGAGGCAGAACGCACACCCTGTTTATTTTCTTTATTTTACAAAAGCACGTTTTGATTTGATTGTAAGTGGACATACAAAAGTAGAAATATCACAGATTCTTTTTTTTATATTTCTTTTTTCTGTATGACCATAAATGACGGAGTAATTTAAGTTTATAGTGCTACAATGTGGAGAAAATCCAGCAAAACGTGCCCGCACGTTTGCCGACCTCAGAGGGTTAAGCTTGTTTTTTGTGGACTGCTCATGATAGTGGCATTCATTATTTTCATAACACAATGTTTAGTGTTGTATAGAAATTATTTTATTGAAACATTTGAACACTAGTACCAAGAGTCCATGATACGCCTCATGCTCATGAATCTCATGCCACCCATATTGCTGAAGCTCCTGTACTCTCCTGGCCTGAAGTAGGACATCCTGCCTCTGTAGTGGGGCTGCTCATACATGAGCCAGTGGCCGTCCATCACATGACAGGACTGGCAGTGAGACATGCGGTAACGGTCCATGATGTTGTCACAGTCATCCATCATCTCGTACATCTGACCCATGAAGTTATCCCTCTCGTAGATCCTCATTCTGTAGGAGCCCCTGTGCTGTTGTGGAAGATAAGTCGGTTTAATTTAAGTTTATCAGCCAGAAAATTCATTTTCTCACAAGATTTTTTTAGTCACAGCCAAAAAAATAAAAACATATATATATGAGCTTTAATTTTGAGCTCACCATGGGGATCATACGGCAGGATCTGATGCAGTTGCTCATTCCAAACATAGACATGTAATCAGCATACTCGCCCCTTTTAAAGAAATATCCATTTCCCATGTAGTTGGGATGATCATACATCATCCAGCATCCGCTCTCCACTCTGCAAGAGTGACAGCGGTTCAGGTAGGAGGAGAAGTCACCACTGTCGCCCATACAGTCGTAAGAGCGACCCTGGAAGTTCCTGTCCTCAAAAAAGGTGACCTGAAAAATAAAAGTTTTAGTGATTTAAAGTGAAATATACTAAATAAAACGCATAAGAAGTTAAAATATGTGTAAATGGCAGCTGGAACAAGGTTTACCTTCATGGTTGCGATCCTCTGGTCCTCAGTAGTTCCACAAAGGAGAAGCTAAAGCTGATTCTGGTTGTTGACTGACTGCTGTCACCCGTACCTTTATACTAGACCAAGACTAAAGACTACACAGCACCTATTGTTAGTCAATTCCTGACTGTGCAAGTTGGAATAGAGGCCATTCTAGCTAAAGCCTGGTATGTAGATCTTAGTACTTTTAAAGTTTGTTTGGTAACTGGTAACATTTGTACTGGTAACATAATTACAGCCAAACACAACATATAGCCAAATATATTGACCTATGGTGTAGTTTTATAAAATACAATACTTGTAATCAATAAAAAAATTTTTTTTTAAATCATTCTTACCTACTGCCATGGTGGGGGAACTTGCCTTTTTTAGTAAGATTTCCTTATAGTTTGTATTTATTGTCTTGTTGAATATTATAGACTTTAAACTTTAAATATTATGGCTATTCTTACTTTTTCACTTCCAAAAAGCATACCTTTTACAGTGTTTTACAGTAATAATAAGTTTCCTGGCAAATCCATTATTATTATTTTTACTGTATTTTGAAAAGTCATATACAGTGAGTCTTTCCTAATTTCTGCCTTAAAGATGTTACTGAACAATCCTACCTTAAAAACTTTGTCTGCCTATACCATTTCTTTGGCTTTTAGCATTTACTCACTTCTAACGCAAGTCTAAAGAGGATCTGTGTGTTTGTATAATTTTCATGAAATATATAAAATTATAATGTAAAATAAAAATAAAATTTTAGAATAACATCTAAAATAAAATGTTGCCGAGTCATTCATATCAGTTACACAATGTACCCAGACAGAATACAAGGTTTTTTTAAGTACATTCTAAGAAATTCATGCTTTGTATTAAACTTTATGTTAAACCTTATTTCATAGACATTTTATAAGATATTGTAGCTACCTAGTCTGCACCAGTGGGTCCAAAGCACTTTTCACATATTGCTAATCATTTCAGCAAACTTCTCAAAATATATCACAAATGGCCTACCTCTAGAAGTCACTGGCGCGAATTGGCACTTTGTTGCAGTTGCCTTTAAACACATACAAAAATGGAAGTAAATATTAAATTCCATTAAAAAAAAACTATAATATGTTATAGTTTGCCAACTAATGCTAAAACTAGAAAGGTGGCCGCAAGCCAAATAAAACTTAGCTAACATAAAATGTAATTTTCTCATCAGTAGGCCAACATCTACAACCAAAACAGAATTTCACATTAGATCATTTATTGTTAATGTAAACGCGTTGCTCGTTGGCGTATTTTAACCCGACAATTCAATAATCTAACAAAGTCTGTAAAATGAAACGTTAGCGCAGTTTACCGTGGTGAAGTTCGTTACCGCCATGTTGACGAGTATAACATAAGTTAAACTGGGCACAATCCGGTCAACACACACAGAATGTGTTTTTTACCTTGCTTGCTGGTCTCTCTCTCTCTCGGTGAAGTGAATTCCGTCTCTTCCCCGGGCCGGACACGAACGGCACGGTCCAACAAAAGACAGTCAGACCCCAGTGATATTACACTGGATGCTCCGGTGCAACACGACAAATCCCAGACAGTGTATAGTGATGCGCCGTTATATTTCTGACGCACGGTACTCCGAGTCCAAGCGCTCGCGCTATTTCTGACAAGGGACAAACAGGTTTGCATTTTGCATTAATGGTCCGGTCGCTTCAATGTGTCCAATATAGACAGCCTCTGGCTATTATAGCGTTGTAGACACGCGGTGTAAGGCAAAAATTAGGAAATAAAAAGCACGATGGAATGGTGCCAGCCAGAGAGACCGTTACGTCAAATACAGTAATATACAGCAAATTAAAAAAAATACAGTAAGTCTCTGTATGTGGTGTTAGACGTCACAGAAAATTCCCATGATGCAATGGGAATCACAGTTATTTACTGTAAAGAGGAATAGCAGTATAATACTGGGAGATTTAAAGTAAATAACTGTAGAAATTACAGAAAAGTCTAACAGTGTAATGCCCGCCCATCGCCCATCTGATTTGTTGGGAGTCACGAGTCTCTCACGAGGCTCTCACACCGAAAGCACTTGCTAACAGGAGCTGCTTCACTGATCATTACGCATCAGTTGCCTCTCAAATGTAAGGCAGCGGTAGACGTTCCTGAAGTTGCATTAAATCATTACACTGAAGTTGAAAAACACCTCAGTATAATCTATAATCTATCACCCCTGTTCCCAGCTATACTGTGAATTCCCGGTCAGTGTCCGTCATTGCAGTCATAGGCTTTAACGGAGCCTCACATCAGTGCTAGTGTAACTAAAACCTATTTTAGCTTCTCACCATTTGGCCAACTTAACGTTATATTGTGAATAGATTATCGAGACGAATGAATTCACTCACGTCTGCTGCGGTTTTTGTGTTCACATAGCTTTACTGAACAGCGTCCGTTAGAATAAAGTCAGTAAAGGGGCAGCTGTGGTCTACTGGTTAGGGCTTCGGGCTTGTAACCGAAGGGTTGCCGGTTTGATCCCTGACCAGTAGGAAGAATGTGGGTGGGTGAAGTAAAGCACTGCTCTCCCATGCCCACATCCACGGCTGAGTGGTCTATCTAAAAAATAAATTGAAAATGTGCTGTTTGTTTGTGAAAATGTTGACTTTTTAAATTTCAAAATATATTTACATATATTTAACTAAAATATATTTATTGGGCCAATTTCAAATATTTGCATATATTCCAAAAATATATTCTGAAAATATATTTCAAATACATTTCTTTTGTGTATGGGATGCACGCTGTCTTTGCTACACGCTGACACACGCACGTCACACGTAAACTTTTATTATAGGCCTGAAACATCATACCCAATCATTCCCACAAATATTGAACAGACTGTCCATTAGAGAGAAGCATAAGCATGCAGAGAATATAGCGCTACGGGATCCAACCGCAAAAACAAGTAAATAAACATCCTACCTTTCTTTGCTTTTAAGTAACTGAAGAACAATGTTCAAAACAATGTTCAAAAATGAAGAACTCTTTGCCAACTGGCTAATGTTAAATAATATTAAAGGGGTCATATAACGGTACATGCACTTTTACAAGTTGATTGTACTGAAATGTGTGTTGGCAGTGCCTGTACACAACCATCATAAATGTCATCAAATGATCCTCTGCATGGTCAACTGACACCTGTTAATGCACGTGAGTGATGTGTGCGTATGCATATTGTGTTTGTGTTGCTTAGGCGATGTATAATATTTATAATACCTACAATAAATATAACAATATTTCATACACATTATGTGATGTGTGCTCTGCACGTATAGTAAAGTATAAAGGAGAGAAGCTAAATAAGCCCGAGTCCGACCCGAGCCCGATCTGTAAAAATAAAATAAAAAATGGCCCTAGCCCGGCCCGAATGGGCTTAGTGTCGGGTCCCAAGTTAGATAAAGGGTTTTATATATTGCAGAAAAAGAGAAACATTATCTTAAAATCGTTTCGCCACCTGAGGTTACTATAGCTCCCATACGGTGCGGTAAAGTAGGTTTTATGTTGGACATTCGTTAGACATTCGCCAAGCAAATTAAGGGACTGTCTCAAAACTGCACACACACACACACACACACACACACACACACACACACACACACACACACAAATAAGCATTCCAAGGTGCAAACCCACGCAAAGCATACTAATAAAATGTAAAGATGTGAATTAAGTGGACAACCTATTTTTTGTCAAATAGGCGTAGATAGTTTTAAGCTGTGAATGGGATATTCATTATGAATGGGTACATGGTTATTACATTGTACTCCCAAAATTTCATTTTACCTTATAGAAACAGGTGATATCACCACCTGGAATTTGTTCACTAACCCTTGGAACACACCATACATGACTTGAATTTGGAAAATGTCATTTAGTCTATTTTTAATGAATTTTTGAAATACGCAAATCTATATAACTTCCTGGTCATGTGACCTGATGATGTCACACCACCTGGAATTTGTTCACCAACCCATGGAACACACCATACACGACTTGGACTTGGAAAATGTCATTTCGTCAATTTTTAATGAATTTTTGAAATACACAAATCTATATAACTTCCTGGTCATGTGACCTGATGATGTCACACCACATGTAATGTATTCACCAACCCATGGAACACACCATACACGACTTGGAAAATGTCATTTCGTAAATTTTTAATGAATTTTTGAAATACGCAAATCTATATAACTTCCTGGTCATGTGACCTGATGATGTCACACCACATGTAATGTATTCACCAACCCATGGAACACACCATACACGACTTGGACTTGGAAAATGTCATTTCGTCAATTTTTAATGAATTTTTGAAATACGCAAATCTATATAACTTCCTGGTCATGTGACCTGATGATGTCACACCACATGTAATGTATTCACCAACCCATGGAACACACCATACACGACTTGGACTTGGAAAATGTCATTTCGTCAATTTTTAATGAATTTTTGAAATACACAAATCTATATAACTTCCTGGTCATGTGACCTGATGATGTCACACCACATGTAATGTATTCACCAACCCATGGAACACACCATACACGACTTGGACTTGGAAAATGTCATTTCGTCAATTTTTAATGAATTTTTGAAATACACAAATCTATATAACTTCCTGGTCATGTGACCTGATGATGTCACACCACATGTAATGTATTCACCAACCCATGGAACACACCATACACGACTTGGACTTGGAAAATGTCATTTCGTAAATTTTTAATGAATTTTTGAAATACGCAAATCTATATAACTTCCTGGTCATGTGACCTGATGATGTCACACCACATGTAATGTATTCACCAACCCATGGAACACACCATACACGACTTGGACTTGGAAAATGTCATTTCGTCAATTTTTAATGAATTTTTGAAATACGCAAATCTATATAACTTCCTGGTCATGTGACCTGATGATGTCACACCACCTGGAATTTGTTCACCAACCCTTGGAACACACCATACACGACTTGGATTTGGAAAATGTCATTTCGTCAATTTTTAATGAATTTTTGAAATGCGCAAATCTATATAACTTCCTGGTCATGTGACCTGATGATGTCACACCACCTGGGATTTATTCACCAACCCTTGGAACACACCATACACGACTTGAATTTGGAAAATGTAATTTTGTCTATTTTTAATGAATTTTTGAAATACGCAAATCTGTATAACTTCCTGGTTATGTGACCTGATGATGTCACACCACCTGGAATTTGTTCACTAACCCTTGGAACACACCATACATGACTTGGATTTGGAAAATGTCATTTCGTCAATTTTTAATGAATTTTTGAAATACGCAAATCTATATAACTTTCTGGTCATGTGACCTGATGATGTCACACCACCTGGAATTTGTTCACCAACCCTTGGAACACACCATACACCACTTGGATTTGGAAAATGTCATTTCATCAATTTTTAATGAATTTTTGAAATACGCAAATCTATATAACTTTCTGGTCATGTGACCTGATGATGTCACACCACATGTAATGTATTCACCAACCCATGGAACACACCATACACGACTTGAATTTGGAAAATGTCATTTCGTCAATTTTTAATGAATTTTTGAAATACGCAAATCTATATAACTTTCTGGTCATGTGACCTGATGATGTCACACCACCTGGAATTTGTTCACCAACCCTTGGAACACATCAGAGAAAATTTAACACTAAAGAGTTAAGGGTCAAGAGTCCAACTAAAGCAAACGCTAACCACCATCATGGTGACTTTAAAATACAACTATTGATTTCATTAAACCGGAAATTAAATAAAGTCAGTCTGGTAATGCTGTTTGTGGAGTTGTTTAATCCTCCTCTGCTGAGATCTTCACAGATTTAATGTCTTCTTTTATCTTCAGTTGATTTCATCTAAGGCTGTGGCTGAAGTCAGTTGTAGTTCTTGCGTTTCTCTGTTCTTCAGTGATTCTGCTTGTTAACAGCAGGTGTTCATAATTAATTAATCAATCACCACTTAATTATCTCATTAACTTCAACACTGCTTCAATGGTACTTTAACTCTGTAGTGTGCACACATATGAACACTGAGAAGTGTTAATTTAACATGGGCGTTTTTCTGTGTACTAAATTACATAAATCTTACCCGTTTCATTTACATATGACTGACATATATGAATCACATTCAGTTTATTAATACAATTACATAAATCGTATCTGTTTCATTTATATATGACTTAAAAATATGAATCACATTCAGATTATTAATTGGTTTATGTTAAAACTATGTAATCCAAATGGATGGAAATTTTATATGCAATTCAAATACATAAATTGTATGTTTAGACATAATTTTTTTTTGTGTGTGTATTTATATATTAATTTATTTTATTTGTTTGTTTGATGTATCAAAGACTTTTTTTCTCTCTTTTAGAAAACATCAAAACAATGTATAGTGGCAATGGATTTTTTTTTATTTTTTTTTATTTTTATTAAATACATAATTATACTAAACAGTTGCATGGTTCGTATTGATTTTAAAGTGTTTAAAAATATTTATTTTTCAATCCACTTTGGTTATAGGCCTAGTAATAAGCCATAATAGTTATGAAATCACATATAAATATTTATCTATATCAATTGTAAAACATTTTAATATCACTTTCTTCAAAACAATATCAGCTTCAATATGAGTGGCTCATGGGCATAAAATATACAATTGTCTTCCACATTAACTTTAAAGCACAAGTGTCTAATGAGTGTAGGCCTACTCAGTGTTATTTATCTTATATGAAAACTCATTAACTTTGTTTGTTATAGAATATCTATGAGGTGTCATCTATAATTTACTCCAATCTAAAACATGTTTCTTGAACAGAAAGTTCAATGTATTTGTAACATCAAGAATATATTTTGTTTAGACAATGGAGCATAGGCAATTATTACATCCATAACTTAAAAAATGTTTATTATTCAGCCTAAACTGGGAAGTACTTCAAGTGTCTCTAATCCAATAAGCCTCAAAAGTTCTCTGGGAATTGCATACAATTAAATATTAGCTAAATATTTGTAAGTTCTATAAAACTAAAGATACCATCATCTTTAATCAATTTCCACAACCAAAATTCCCAAACCAATTGTCATTAAAAAAAGTTTTTGTTTCTAACCTTGATTTATTTACTATTCCAAATTGTGCATTAATCCTTTGTGGAGGAAGAAATTATTACTGTACAAAGTAAAACCTATTTATGAGTGTATAAGTGTAATTGGTATGTTATTAACATCAAAACTGCATTTTAGTAAAAACTCTGGTGCCTTTTGAAATATAGCATTTGGTTTTACAGTTATAAGACATGTAACTACTAATTTCACTGTTATACTAGCCTAGATAACGGTGATATTACAAAATCCCAAGACCATAAGTTCACATTTGTTAATATTTAAAGAAACAGACGAAAATTAAATCAAACTCTTGATTGTTTAACTTCTGTATGTTTTCTTCAATAAAGGGATGTCATGAGCTAACTGTATGCACTTAATTTCTTTTTCCTCTATGAAAATATGACAAAACATGTATTTCTTAATGTGAATGGTCATTACTTGTGAAATCAATCTAATTTCACAGCTTTGTCAAATTCCTCTTTTAATATCAATTAGAAAAATAAAAAATAGAAAACTTTAGAAAACCTGTAAAAATGTTCCAAGGGTTGGTGAATAAATCCCAGGTGGTGTGACATCATCAGGTCACATGACCAGGAAGTTATATAGATTTGCATATTTCAAAAATTCATTAAAAATAGACAAAATGACATTTTCTAAATCAAAGACGTGTATGGTGTGTTCCAAAGGTTGGTGAATACATTCCAAGTGGTGTGACATCATCAGGTCACATGACCAGGAAGTTATATAGATTTGCATATTTAAAAAATTCATTAAAAATAGACGATTTGTGTATTTCAAAAATTCATTAAAAATAGACAAAATTACATTTTCCAAATCCAAGTCATGTATGGTGTGTTCCAAGGGTTGGTGAATAAATCCCAGGTGGTGTGACATCATCAGGTCACATGACCAGGAAGTTATATAGATTTGCGCATTTCAAAAATTCATTAAAAATAGACGAAATGACATTTTCTAAATCAAAGTCGTGTATGGTGTGTTCCAAGGGTTGGTGAATAAATCCCAGGTGGTGTGACATCATCAGGTCACATGACCAGGAAGTTATATAGATTTGCGTATTTCAAAAATTCATTAAAAATAGAAGATTTGTGTATTTCAGAAATTCATTAAAAATAGACAAAATGACATTTTCTAAATCAAAGTCGTGTATGGTGTGTTCCAAGGGTTGGTGAATAAATCCCAGGTGGTGTGACATCATCAGGTCACATGACCAGGAAGTTATATAGATTTGCGTATTTCAAAAATTCATTAAAAATAGGCCTAGACGATTTGTGTATTTCAAAAATTCATTAAAAATAGACAAAATAACATTTTCTAAATCAAAGATGTGTATGGTGTGTTCCAAGGGTTGGTGAATAAATCCCAGGTGGTGTGACATCATCAGGTCACATGACCAGGAAGTTATATAGATTTGCGCATTTCAAAAATTCATTAAAAATAGACGATTTGTGTATTTCAAAAATTCATTAAAAATAGACAAAATGACATTTTCCAAATCAAAGTCATGTATGGTGTGTTCCAAGGGTTGGTGAATAAATCCCAGGTGGTGTGACATAATCAGGTCACATGACCAGGAAGTTATATAGATTTGCGTTTTTCAAAAATTCAATAAAAATAGACGAAATGACATTTTCTAAATCCAAGTCGTGTATGGTGTGCTCCATGGGTTGGTGAATACATGTGGTGTGACATCATCAGGTCACATGACCGCGAAGTTATATAGATTTTTTTTTTTTAATCTTAAGAAATGTAATAAAACATTTTTTCACCAATCTAAGTTGTGTATTATATGCTGCATGTGTGTATAAATACATTGTAGGTCATTTGAGGTATTTACATAAAACAACCACAAAGTTAAATAGATGTATTTCATTTAAAACATTCAGTTTAATTACAAGTATAACAGATATAAACCATATACAAGTTAAAAATTGGCTTAATCTATTTTAATCTATTTACTAACATCAACTACATATGTAAAAGGATCACGTTTTTAGTGTTTTTGTGGAATAATGCACATACTTAACCAACTTTGTCGATTTGGCACTTTTGAGACACTCCCTAACTTGAAGTGCCCAAGTGGGGATCGTTATGAGGACTTTTTCACTTCCAATTCTTAAAACAATTACATAATCGAATAATATTAAAATTCACCTTTGACATTATGCTTTACAATGTGACCTAGACGAGATACAGCATCATCCACGACTATTAAGCCATTACATATCAATTAATGCTGCAGAAAAGATCGAATGTCTAACGAATGTCCAACATAAAACCTACTTTACCGCACCCTCCCATACAAGGACGCAATAATAACAAGATAGCGTTAGCTTCGCGTTTCCCAGTGAGCATAAACAACAGCGGCGTCGTAAACAAATTTAGTCAAAGTTGTCAATAGCCTATAAATGAACATTCAAATTCATAACAAACAGTGGATGAAAACAATCATTCACACAAATTGTCGCCCTACTGTGAATTTGCTTGATCATTTACAATAGAGATCGATCGCTAGCTGCTACAAACATATGTTGTATGTTTTCACCAAAGTTAACGCTGACTGCATAGTTCTAGCTAATTACATGATCCTTGTGTTGGTTTGGCGAACATGAACGTCAGTTTAGAAATAAAAATGGATTTACCTGTTCAGCAAAAACAGAGCAACTGAGTGTCGGACTGAAAGCCCTTCTGCCCTTCGGAGTTCTCGCCACCTTTCGAAGGTTTTTCCGATGTAAATTCGGTATTTTGCGCGTTCCTTATCCTCGTCCTTTTTCTTTGCAATTTGTTCATCGGAATGTCGTCTCTTTGGTCGTGTTTCGGCCATAATTCAAACTTCCCTCGTCATGCTTCTCTCTCCTCCTCACGCTCCACACGCTCCACACCCACTTCATGTGCACGCGCACTAACCCCCAAACCCCACCCTCAAATACATCTTGTCTGTGATTGGCTGGAGCACTGTTTGCTGTGTTTCATGGTACGGGTGAGTCTAGTTTGTTTTTCTTGCTGTTTGTGGAGCCTGTGTTGTCTACAGAGACCGCGTTTCTCTACAGTGTGTTCAGGGAACAGGGCAGCTAGGGGATAGTGAGGAGATGTTTGCTGTATGTGACAAAAAATGTTTTGGCCTAAAAAACGTGTGACATGACTTAGAGCACCTTTAACATCTACTCTGGGGAACACAGCGGTTTTACCAGTGGGATATTGGGTAACCCTTCCTTTTACAGTCCCCTAATTACTATTTACCTGGTAAATATATGGTAAGTTATAGTTGGTGTTTGGTAATTACCACAGGTAACAAGAATGTAAATGCAGAGAAGCTACAAACTAATTACTAGATATTTACCGGGTAAATATATGGTAAGTTATAGTTGGTTATTGGTAATTACCACAGGTAACAAGTATGTAAATGCAGAGAAACTACAAACTAATTACTAAGTATTTACCTGGTAAGCATATGGTAAATTATAGTATTTTAGTGTGTAATTACTTAAGGTTATTAGTATGCAATTACAGAGAAACTACCAGGGAAAAAAAAACACCACTGTTAAATATCAACTCAACAAAGTACTGTGTACTTGTTATCTGTTTAGGTTGGTAATAACTCAGATTTAATTGTACACGTACTTCCTCAGAATGTAGGCAGCCAATTTTTAGAAACACCTCCAGTATTACCCATCAATTCAAGTTAGGTTTGTAGTTATCCTAAGGTTATGTTGGTAACAGTCCATGTTTATTTATTACTATCTTGAAATTAAGACGGTAGTTTCCAATAAATTACCTTGTCTTACATAGTTGTTGTTCATTGCTACACCCATTTATAGAGGGTTTATCAAATAATTTACCTTACACTTACCTGGTAACTACCCCGCAGGAACAGTTTTCCCTAATGTCATGGTACATCTTAAATACTGGGTATGTTCTTGCAGATGTTTACAATTTACTCAGTAAGTAAAGTGCAACTGTACTGTAAAATGAAGCCTTGTTTATTTCCATGGTATTACCGGAATTGTACCATATAACCTGATCATTCCCTTTTCCATGATATAGTCACAATTTTTTACCTCGTATGTCCTGCAACGTTACCAAGGAAAACATGACAATTTACTCGGTAAGTAAAGTGCAACTGTACTGTAAAATGAAGCAACACAAACAAACAACTAATGACGAGATAACGTGCAGGTAAGTGTGCAGGTAAGTACAATAAATATGTATTGCTGAGCTTATCTGGTGTTTGTGTGTGTTTATTAAGGGATATAGGATAGGATGTAGTAATGGAGTGGTCAGGAGTGTGTTATGTATGAAACTGGAACGTTAACCTGACCCTAGTGTGCACCCAAGGGTAGGATAAACATGCAAACGGTTGAACAGTGAATCATATGCATGTGTGAATACAGTGCTGTCGCGATCATGACAGAGCCCTCTGTCACAACCAGACACCCTCTGGACCGCTCCAAAATTTTCAAGTCTGTGAAAATTGGCAGGTTTCACAGCTTCTTCAAGACTGTATATAGAAAACTTTTTGTTTTTGACAAATGTACTCAAATTTGGTAGGGCCATGTCCATGTTTGTTAAAGAAAGACTGTGCAAGCTGAAGAATACACAGCAGAAATGTCATCCTGCTTCATCACACTTAAGAGTTTCCAAACTCCTTGAGATATCTGCGGACTGATTGAAGACTCCATAGTTGCCAGACCCAAAACCCTGGTTCTCCCTTGGTTTTCACTGTCAGACGCTGGTTTTGAGGAACATCCGCAGCATTGCTTTATGTTCTTTCGAGTGCACAGGGAGTGACAAAGCCTGCCCAACTTAAACATCAAACATATGAGTTTTCAAATGGCGCGCTAACTTGGACTTGAGGTTTCCCGCAGATGTAACAATAGTTCTTACTATTTGCTGAACAGGAAATCTTTGCTGATTGCTCACACAGATCTGCTTCAGCCATACTGCTTTCTCTCCCTTCCTCTCTCAACGTTGCTGCCCTTTTTGCATTCAAAAGCTTCTCAGTACTGTCCTCTCTGTTGTGTGATCGGGGTGATGACATAACATCTGTTGACCTGCGTACCTCTGAACCCTGCTTTCTGGGAAGGTGGCATTCACCAGACCTGTCCGATTCACTGTCTATCTCAACATCAGTCAACTGCTCCTCATGACAAAGCAAGCCAGACTCTTCATACACACATGCTGCTTCCCTGGCCTTTAAGATTGGTTTCCCTTTGTCCTCAGATAAATTCAGGGGGGTTACATCAGATCTCAGAGGTTCACTAAACTTAGAGGATGCAGCTCCCTGTATATCTGAGAGGAGTTTAGCTTGATCATATCTTGCTGGTCTTGTTGTCAGTTCAACTGAACTGTCTGACTTATTGTCTGACTCAGACTGTGGTATGTATTCCTCATCTGACTGCTCGTCTTCCTCTGAACTTACTTCCTAGTGTCAATATATTTATGATTAATTTACAGCAATAATAGAAAGTTTTAATTTATAAAACTGAGGAGCAAACTTATAGAATCAAACATTCTCTTACCAGTGATGACTGTTTTCCAGTCCATTCGTGAAACTTTGAATAACAGGACTTGTGCCAAAAACTGGAGCACACTATGAGAGAAATCATGTATCAGGACATGTTCAGCTGTTAACATTTGTATTGCATTTAGGTATAGAATCTCATGTTAAATTACTCTTCTTTACTCTATAAATTACTCTACTTCTTATTAATAGGTTTTAGTGGTGTAATAGATCACAAAACTCAAGGTTTGGATCATATACGGTTTTTGGTAACGGATTTCAGATCAGCAAAAATTAAATAACACATAAAAAGAGGTGTGTGTGCAAATGTAACTTTGCTTTCCATGTATTACTTTAAGCACATTTTAAGTACTTCTATACCACAACAAAAACTACTAGCCTAACCAATAATCTGATAATCACCTGCAAAAGTTATTCAATTTTGATCTTAAATCTTTAAAATTAATAATACTAAAATGAATTAAGATATGTCATGCTGCAAAATAGACATCAAACTAACATTTACATTTACAGGCCAATCCACTTCAGTGCCGCAACAGGTCCCACAGATTCAGCACATCTGTCCATGCTTGATATTGCTGAAGTGACCACGTCATGCTTACAGACCTGTGAAGAAAAAAAATTGTGAATGTGAAATCATAGTAGAAAATGGTATGCAGTCAAGCAGCGCTGATTGAAGCTCCGCCCACCGGCACCATCTTGTTTTCGCGATTTCCCGCCTACCTGTACTGATCTGTCCAATCACAGGCCTCCAAAGCATACACTTGTGTAAAACATGCACATTTTTGATGACGCAGGTGTAATACCATGAGCTGGCTCCAGGGGCGCACTCTCGAAATCAGGGATACACTGTGTATGGTAAAATTTCAGTGTTTTGTGGTATGTAAGGACATGCCGCCAAAATTTGAGAGGGAGCTTCTGGGACTTAGTGAATGACATCTACACTGTCGGATTTATGAGGACATGGCCTCTGTCTTCATAAACCCAAATGTCCCCATAATGCGGTGCGTATTCAGGTCAAAAGTCCTCATAAACCACAAAAACAAAGCATGCACTTAATACAACATAGATCAGACAATGAACAAGGCAACACACAGGGCTTAAATACATAGGAAAATAGATCAGGGGAACGAGACACAGCTGACAAGACTAACAAGGAAACAGGTGTGACAGATGAACTAATGAAGGTTACCGTGAAAACAAACGAGTGGCGGGAAAACAGAACAAAGGAAGACATGTGACTAATGAAAACAAGACTCAGACAGAAACACAACTGTGACAACAGACCTCTGTAGATGAAAAGGCTAAAGAAACTGGTAAGTTTCAGTCAACTACATTTAACATAACTTTGAAGTATGTGATTTTTTTTTATCTCAGTATTGCTTTTCATGTGCTTTTATGCTGCTTTGTTCACTTGCTATTTAACTCTATAGATTTTTCCGCCACTCGTTCTGTAAGACTGCATTCTTTCACCACCGGAACATCTCCAAACTCCGCCCCTCCCTCTCTCTTTCTGATGCAGAGAAGCTGGTTCATGCCTTTGTCTCCTCCAGGCTCGACTACTGCAATGCACTCCTCATCAGGATCCCTGGCAGGAGCCTGCAGGGTCCTGATGAGGGTGCGCAAATTTGAGCACATCACACCCATCCTCCATAAACTTCACTAGCTTCCTGCTAGGTTCAGGATTGAGTATAAGATCTGTCTCCTGACCTATCAGTGTGTCTACGGCAGCGCACCATTGTACCTCAAAGAACTCATCAATAGGCATAACCCAACCCGACATCTCCGTTCCTCTGACAGCCACAAACTCCAGGTCCCCAAGTCCAAACTCTGCACTATGGGAGATAGGGCCTTCCAGGCGGCTGTGCCTCGACTGTGGAATGCCCTCCCCAGCCACCTGAGGGCGCCACAGTCTATAGAGGTTTTTAAAAATAAATTAAAGACCTACTTATTTTTTACTGCATTTTTACTTAATATAATTTTGTTTCTTGCTGTTTTTGACTGTTTTTATGTTTAGTGTTTTTACCTGTGCACCTGTAGCACTTTGAGATGTGTTTTTCACGTGTAAAGTGCAATACAAATAAAACGTATTATTATTATTATTATTATAGATGGAAAGTGTTAATATTTTAAAATGTGTTAATCTGCATAACCGCATCTAATTATGAGGTCTTCATTTATTATAGAAGCCCCCACTCTGCAAACAGCTCTGCAGGAGGCTAAGCAAACCATTGAAGGCCAAAAGACAGAGATTACCACCTTAAAATAATGGGTTGATATACTGAAAGAGGAACGAGATTTCCTCCGAGAGACTTAAAGAGGGTAAAACTGATTTGAGGACATTACAGCTTCAAAAATATTGATTGTCATAACAGCATTGTCAAACAATTCCTATTCTCTTTTCACAGCTCTTGCCGTAAGAAGTGACAAGGGGGTAGATGTGGCCAGTAATATCCCACCTATAGAGCAGGCACCTGGAAAGAGGAAACAGGAGTCAGATGTAACCGATTCCTCATCCTCTGATTCCTCAACGGATTCTGAGCCCGATTCTGAGTCCCCAGAGGCCAAGAAAGCCAAGCAGAAGTCAAAAGTTCCAGCCCAAAATGGCCAAGAAAATGGGCAAAAAACTAAGCTATGCAGTAAGTCGTACTCGAATTGATACAGTGGTCAGTCTCTAATTGGGCAGTAGGTAGAAAATTAATATAAACACTTTTAACACACTTTTCAATCACTATGTTCTCTAGTCGATTCCACAGTACACTGTGTGTTGTTATTTTTGACAATTAAAAAACAAATGGCCATAGATCTAGTTTCACTCCCAACTAACTGGTTTGGAATTGTTCCTAATATTGACTAATTAGGCAAATCCCGGAAGTACACCAAAGCGCCATTACTGCAGTGGTGATCACTAGTTATGTATGATTCCTTTGTACGTGAATTTCACAGCTTTTCAGCCCCATTGTTTTTGTGTAAACCAAGTTAGAACAGAGACCTGTCAAAAATGTGTTACAACTGTGACGGTTCTCCCCTATGACTTGCCACCACAGTAATGGCATCGCCCACAAATTGTTTTATTAGCTCCGTTTGTGAACGGAAATGTAATGTTTGCTTATTTTTGTTTGATGATTAAGCAAATGTGAAGACTGTGAACTGTAGTACAGCACTATTACTAGTTAGTTAGTAGTACTTTATTGTTCAGCCTTAGCTGAAAATTGGTCTTTGGTCTTGCCATATGTAAGGACCACCCATTGGCCCAACGACGGAGTCCAACGGTGGGCGAAGGAATAATGCGTGTATGTCTTTTCAGCGCTCCAGTGAAGTTCACTTAATTTATTGGAATTTAGTTTCAATATTACTTTAGCTCTGCGCTTAATCTGACTCCAATTTCAAATGATAATCAAATTTAGATTGTGTTTCTTATTAGAAAATAGTCATAAATATTGATTATGAGTTAATTTAGATCTTTGATTATTCTGAGTATCCAATACTTTCAATTATTCATTCACAAGGGACCCGATGCCGCACAGAGTCACATGCCCCGGGTTTACGTGGATCTCACGGACACAGCCTCACCAGTCTGATCTTGGTCAGAGGGTGCAGGGTTGGCTAATACCTCTTAAGTCGGTTGCCTACTGTTCACGCGTACAAAAGTGTAGTTTATTTAGCCACTTCAGAACAACTTGCCAAGTCAGTGATAGACAGAAATCAAAAGGTCTTCAGATGATGTGCCTCCTGCTCCGTTCATATGCGCCTTTAGTTTGACCTATCCTGGACACAGAGCTGCGGGAGCACCTCATAGTCTAGACCTCATAGTCTACTAAAATAATGATTTCAGAAAACTTAAAGTGTAAGTTGCAGGTTAACCACCACAGCCAATTAATGTGTAAATTAAAGTGCTCTATATGTATACATTTAATTATTTCTGTCTTAAAATGCGTTAAAATAACATTTATTGGGGTTTCTTCAAAGGTAGCGTTTTTTTCAGTTACTGGGTGATGACGTCACAAGAGGAACTCGCAACCCATACTCTGCTAGATTCCCACTGTAATATGGCTATTTGGAGAACGACTGAGGATGTGGGAAACCATCAAATTCTTTATGGACCACAGCCCTACAATTTTTAACCGGTCAGACGTGAGAGAGGGGACCCATGGCACTCAAAGAGTTATTAATGCTTGGTGTGAGGAGAATGAGTGGAGGGTTGGCCAGGTGTCCTGGTGAGTAACGTTAGCTACGTTAGAGCTAGTCTAGCCTGGTGCAAACTTAACCCGGATAATATAACGGAACAAGCAAGTCTTTTCAAAATATTGCCGTCATGTAGAATAGCAAGGAGGGACAACGACTGAAGACATTATTTACTTACAGTAAGTCAGTCCAAATCAGAGCTGTAACGTTAGAGATGCACACACTGCACAGGCACCAATCGCTAGTCTCATCGACGCCTCAAACGTCATGTAATACCCTTCCTCAATCCACGCGTTATCAATTTCTCACGATTTAATTAGCGATGTTTATTGTCAGAAAAGAAGAGATCGATGTCCCCATCACTGTGTTTGTGTGGGCTATGCCACCCAATTGAATCAGCAGTGGAGAGTGTGTGCTGCCGTGAGGTGAACGTGTTTTGGTGTTTAGTGGAACAGCTCGACCTGCGACCGGCTGATCTGACGTGCCTGAACCCGGTGCCTGAACGTTTGTTTTGCGAATAGCTTATTCTCATTTCAGGCAGGATCACGGTCCCCTTGAAGTCAGCACACACGAGTATGTTTACAATTGAGTTATTTTATCCATAATTTTTTTTATCAAATAAAACATACAACCAACTTTTCTGAAGTTATGTAAGGCATCTATAGCTGCTAGCGTACGGTAACTCTACTAGTGAGTTCCTCTTATGACGTCACGCCCCATCTAGTGGAAGGGAGCGGGAGCGGTTAAAACCACTGTTAAAAGTGCCAACTTTTCATATTATATCAGCATTTTGGTATAAAAAACAATGGTGGGCAGTTCTTATCTTTATGTTTAATAAACACATTGCATTATCTTCGTGAAAAATTTAACCTGCAATTTACACTTTAAGTATTAATCAAGATGTAACATTTATTTGTCAGGTAAAAATGTATCATGCCAGTTACAGAAATAAATTATTAAAAGCCAATTCAGAAATAATAAATACATGACATCAATTACTCAAAGATGACTCTAAAAGTAAGCAATGCATTCCTGATAGAGACACACAGTGGTGTGTCAGTACTTTCCAACGGGAAAACACTGACAGTGCACTGTATGGGGAAGGTGTTCCTTTTTACCAAAAAGAAAGTCAAAATTAGCTATTTGGGACTATTTCGGCTACAAAAAGGAGGATGTTGACCAAAAATAGGTACTTTGCCTGGAGTGTTGTAAAGTTGTGGATGGTTGTCTTTTTTAAAAAGTCTTTTGTCTTTTATTTTTCGTGTTCGCATTTATGAGGAAAAAACAATGTTGCGTGACAGTTCTCCATAACGGATGCGACCGCTCTGAATGCGGCACTAAAAGACTGCTTTAAAACTTACAGAGACCTCAAACAGAAAGCACAAAGCCTTAAAGCGAATTTCGTTTTGTATTAATTGTCTCTTAATTTTAACCAGTGTTTCATTGTCCAATTTCCTGGATTTAATTAATAAAAAGTTAATATAGCAGACAATAGATAATCACGACATGGAGGCGCCAGTGCCTGAACTGGAGCAAGCTATCATCCATGAACCGAAACTCAGCGTATAAGGTAGCCTAGAGCTACTCGCCTCACACACCTAAAAAAATAGAAATATATCTATTATCTACAGAAATCTCTACTTTTAAACAGAACCATTCTAAACCGGTGGATGCGGAATAGAACCTTGCAGGTGCGGGACGGGGAAAAAAGTCCCGTGCAGACCTTTCACTGTAAACATTGTCTGATGTCAATTTGATAGACATTGCACAACCCTAGTTTATTTGTTAACCTTTTGTGAGCAAATGCAAAAGCATTGAAACTTAATTTCTCCTCCTATTTCATATTTTTTCCATCACCATGTCCCTTTAGGGGCTCCATAGGGGCGTTATTCATTATCTGTGCCTTTGCAAATAAAGTATTTAGTTTCGGTCACATTCCTACAGGATACAAACTTATTTTGTGTTTTTAGGAAGCATGGTTCAGCCCAGGACGAAGCCATCGTCCAGCTACTGGATTCCTGGAGGAACGCCTAAGAAATGTCAGAAAGAGATCAAGCCGTGAAAACTGCTCAAGCTGTGAGAAGGATGATTCTCAAGCCATGAGCAGCATCTGCTCTTTCTTTCTTTACTTTCATTACTGTTCATATATATTCTTTGTTAAATGTAGTTGTATGTTTATAGTTTCATTTATTAAAAACTAGGGCTGTGAAAAGATTAATCGCGATTAATCGCATCCAAAATAAAAGTTTGTGTCTACATGATATAGCCTATGTGTGTGTACTGTGTATAATTATTTTGTATATATAAATACACACACAAATGCATGTATATATTTAAGAAATATTTGCATGTATATACTGTATATATTTATATATAATTTATATTATATATAAATTTAAATATTTTATATATAAATAACAAATATTTCTTAAATATATACATGCAAGTGTGTATTTATATATACAAAATAATTATACACAGTACACGCACATATATCATGTAGACACAAACTTTTATTTTGGATGCGATTAATCGTGATTAATCTTTTCACAGCCCTATTAAAAACCCATTATACGCTTGATTGTCTCTGCCTGCTGCTCACAGAACACAGCCTCTTAAATGTGTGATCTTACAAGCTTTACAAGCTTTATATTGTTGATTAGCCTACAAGTTAGTAATCTTATAGAACAAGAAAGTTATTCTTCATGGCCAGAGGAATAGCCTTTCTTGAGAGTTCATAAGAAGAATCCTCCTCGAGAGTCGATAAGAAAGTCGCATAATTTGTTTGGTGGACGAACGAATTATTCGATGTGACATTAATTTTGTAGGCATTCACAAATTTAATCTATAGCCCATCTGTATATTCATAATTAATTGTAATTCGTTGTGGTTAATTATCTATATATAGAGATACCAATATACGGGCTATGTATTCCCTTTTTGGGCGATTTAAAACGTGTAGGTAATATGGCTCATAACCAGTATGACTAATTATTAATTATTAGTTATTAATTATACATTACCGTCATTTGAGCTGATTTCGTTACAATGCGATACGACCCGGTTATTGCAAGCCATTGCGATATGTACATTTGTGATATTTCAAGAATTTCGACATATTCAACAGCCCTAATGTTATCTAACGTTATGTTCTAAATTAATTACATAATGCCACTGGGGGACCACAAGCGTTTGAAAGACTGCTTTAATAGAAAGTTAGTTAATATAAAGATTTTTAATATAATTGCTTTTTTGTATTTTTTATATTTTAATACTATTTTTTGTGCTCGACCATGGGGTTGAAAACATTTA
Organism: Abramis brama; assembly: GCF_963993115.1. Classification (NCBI taxonomy): domain Eukaryota; kingdom Metazoa; phylum Chordata; class Actinopteri; order Cypriniformes; family Leuciscidae; genus Abramis; species Abramis brama. The sequence goes on along the minus strand of NC_139970.1, from coordinate 3,546,319 downwards.
TGACTTACTGTAGCAAAGCCATGCGCACTTAGATGTCTCTTTGTAGGATTTAATAGTGAGCAGAACTCTATAGCCTAGAAGCCTCAGAAGGACTGGACTTGGACAGACACAGCCTCACCAGAAGAATGCAGCCTCCCATTTGAGAAGCATCCTATGAAGACTAAGGGTGCTTTCACATCTGTAGTTCGGTTCATTTGGTCCGGACCAAGGGCGAATAATTATACTTTGTAGCATTTTTAAGGCGTTTTGGTTCCTTTTCACACCACAGTGATCGCTCTGGTCCGAATCAGTTTATGAGTTGATAAAACGAACCAAAATGCAGTCACATGACAACACTTGGAACGCATTTCCATAACTGCACTTCGTTTGGTCAGAATTAACGTGCGGGAAAATTCCAACAGAACTCCCGGAAGTAAACAAAGAGGAGGAAAATCCGGCAGACAAACGCCGCTGTTCACTATGGAAAGACGACTGCGTGGGCTGATTGTGTCCTTGGTCATATTTTATCAGAGGTGGAAAGAGTACTGAAAATTTGTACTCAAGTACAAGTACCGTTACATTGCTGAAATAATACTCAATTACAAGTAAAAGTACTGGTGTCAAAAAAGTACTTGAGTAAAAGTACAAATTACTCTTCTCAAAAACTACTCAGAGTACTAGTTACTAGTTACTTTTTAGCTGGCGATAGTTAATGTATTACCAATAAATATTCAACCAAATCATAGATTTATGTAGAAAATAGCTACTTTTAACACGTTTTTACCTTGTCGAAGGACATTAATTAGTGGTCATGATACTGGAATTTCTAACTTCAATATGACACCTTGAAATATGTCAATATTCAGTAGGCTTAGCCTATAATTTTTAATACCATCGGGAAAACTACCACATACTAAATATTTTAATATCTACATTTTTGTCCATCCATTTTGTCAAGGCAATCATTATTTGCAATCATCGAAAAGCACAACACTCATTGTAACAGTACTCGATTTGAATGGAAAAGTTTAATTCAAGTCTTCTGAAGAGACACGTCCACTTTATACGTTGAGATTTTAATTTAGGCTTTTGTTTACATATTTAAACATTAATCAATAACCATTACAATAATCTAACTTAAATATTTACTCACTCAGTGTATTTGTCTTTACAATAGGGTAACGTTAACTGTTGCAATAGCTCACACACAGCACAAGGAAGCTTGATTTCAAACTGAATTTAATTTGCAAAAAAGACTAGATTTTTCATAACTTTTGACAACGTTTAATTCAAGATCATGGCGAGATTGAAGCTGGACGTCATTTGAGTCTGCAGTGAGAACCACTTGGAGAGATTCGCGATTGCACATGATATGACACAGTCCGAGAGCGCACACTCAATATCAATATCCGAGTCCAGTTCATTCCTATTTTTGAGAGCTCGCGTTATATGCCATAGAAACTTGCAGGTATTAATAAAATTATGCGTATAATAGGCTATTTTTTTACAGTCTGTGGTAATAGGCCTACCTGCAATCCCGCGCTGAGAAGAAGGCGGGTGTGTCAAACTCGCTGTCGTTGAGATGAGAGAATGAGAACGCGCAGCTGGTATCGTATCGGTGTATAGGCCTATACTGCAGAAAATGAGTACTGACAGATATTTCGGTATTTATATGTATACTACTATATAGTTTGTTGTTTCTCCAAACTTTCAGTCCGGCCATTAATCACTCTGAGCTCCTCGCCTCCTTCACTTATGATCAGCTCAAAACCAGTGGCGTTTTCTTGCGGAGGCCAAGGGAAGCCAGGCTTCCTCACTTTTTCAGAATATAATCGTCATTTAATAAACACTTTTGTTTTCACAGTTTACGTAATCCTTCTGTCATCTCCTCATCGTCTCTCTTCATTCATTACTGAGCGTTTTATGATGTGTAAAACAGCGCCCCTATAAAAGTGACATGGTGAATGAGCGTTGAAAACATGGTACTGCACCCTGTGTCTGTGAGGAGGCCAGGCTGAGTTGGCATCCCTTGATAGAAAAAAAAAAGAATGATTAACCAATCAGGTGACGCTATTGTCACGACACTGCTCCCCTGTGATTGGTCAGGACAGTGTCAAGGGAAGCCATGAACTTGTTGGCATCAGGCCAATCACATCACGTTATCATCGTCAATGAATGAATGAATGAAATAGCGGAAGATTTGTGGATTTGTGTTGACATCTTGTTTAGCTAGTTAGCTAAAATTATTAATTGTAATTATGGAGGGTGGAGATTTGGAGTATTTGATAAAAAAATCTTTTACTAAACTGCCTCTACAGCAGCAACTCAGAATTAAATCCGATGGCAGGCCAACACCAAAACTAATGCTCCGCACTGAGAGGAAGAAAGGGTTTCGGACTTTCAATGAGGAGAATTACGTCCGTACTGAGTGGCTAGCTGGTAGCGCCAATCTGCAGCGGCTATTTTGCTGGCCCTGTCTTCTGTTTGACAAAGATTCCTGCTCCCTGAATAATCCCTGGGTTACAGGATTCACCGATCTAGCCAACCTGTCTCGGGCAATTGAAAGACACGGCAAATCAAAAAATCACATCGACTGTGCTGTGAAACCTAAGCTGTTTAGACGTGTCAGGATTGATGAGGCTCTGGATCTCGCAAAAAGTCTGAGCACAAAGAAGCACAATGAGCAGGTGAAGAAAAACCGGGATATTTTAATGAGACTCATTGTTGCAGCCCTCTACCTTGCGCGGCAAGAGCAAGCATTCAGGGGGCACAATGAGGCCGCTAGCAGCGCAAACCGGGGCAATTTTGTGGAGTTGGTGCATGCTTTTGCAGAAATTGACAACACTCTTGGAGAGCACTTGTGCTCATCAACAGTCTTCAGCGGTATGTCAAACACCATACAAAATGACATCATCGAAAGTATTGCTCACATTATCCAGGATGAGACTGAGAAAGAAATACGCAAGTCCCCTTTCATTGCTGTACAAGTGGATGACACGTCAGACATATCCAACAAGTGCCAACTCACTGTAATAATAAGATATGTCAATGAGAAAGGCAATGTGTGTGAACGTTTTCTAGGCTTTTATGATGTCAGCGCAGATAGAGATGCAAAAGCCATAACATCAGTTGTGATGACAGCCATTGAAAACTACAGCCCAAGAAACAAACTAGTCTGTCAGACTTATGATGGCGCAAGCTGTATGAGTGGACAGCACGGCGGCGTGCAGGCTTTAGTGAAAGCGCACTGCCCCAACGCGTTATTCATCCACTGCTATGCACACAAGCTAAATTTGGTTTTAGCACAAGGCACAAATAACATCCAACCAGCCAAACTGTTTTTTGCCGGTCTTGATGCCTTTCACAATTTTTTCTCACGATCATGCAAAAGATCAGCATTGCTGTGTGAGGTGGACCGGGCTGTGCGTGTACCAGGAGGTTCTGCTGTGAGATGGAACTTTAAAAGCCGCGCGGTACATGCCATCCGTGAGGGGCGCACATCGCTCTGTGTGGCTTTTGACAGGATCATGACAGAACCGGGATGGGACAAGGACACTCTTGCACAAAGTGTGGCTTTGAAACAAAAACTTGAGGACTTTGATTTCTCCTTCCTGCTCGGGGTCTTTCATTCCATTTTCGGCCTCACAGAACCACTTTTCCAGGTTCTGCAAAGCAAGGCAGTAGACATAAAAAAATGCCAGGATCGGATCAACAGCACGATCAGTGCTCTCAAAGCCACGAGAACAAGCGAGACGTTTACTGGCATTTATGAGGAAACAGTCCAGGCAGTAGGAGAACCCATGCCCCGACGTAAACGCCGTCGCCGCGGCTGGGAGGATCTGGAACAGGGAGTTAAAGGGCACCAAGAAAGAGACGAGGACACTGTTTCATCTTTCCGACGTCTTTACTTCGAGATTGTCGACAGTATAGTACTGCACATGACCCAGAGATTCGCCGACATGGAGCACCTGAGTTTTTTTCGGGTACTGGACCACACATCATTTGCAATGTTCTGCAAGCCTGCTGCATTCCCCAGCCGTGAGTTGGCCCAGCTGATCAGCACTTATCCATTTTATCCAGTCTTTGATGAGCAAATCCATTTTATCCAGTCTTTGATGAGCAAAAGTTGAGAAATGAGCTGCACACCGTCTACAACAACAACTTGTTCCACAGGCCACCAACAGAGCTGCTGCAGCTGCTCATTGAGGATGACCTACAGCTACAGGACACACTCTCCGAGGTCTGCAAACTCCTGCAACTTATGCTCACGATACCGGCTACCAGCACATCAGCAGAGCGCTCATTTTCCTGTCTAAAGAGGATCAAAACGTATTTGAGGAACACATGTGGACAGGACAGGCTTGTCAACCTGGCCAAGATATCCATCGACTCTGTTGTTGTCCAGGCCCTAAAGGCCAGTGGGAAGTTCTACGACATGGTCATTGATCACTTTGCCACTATGAAAGACAGGAGAATGGCCTTCCTCTTCAAATAGGGTGAGCAAACATTGTAACAAGCGTAAGTCCCGGTAAGATGATGCTGGGCGCTCTAATAGTTCATCCAAATAGCAACATATAAATGGTAACGTATGATTTTCTGCCCCCACCCCTTAAAACACACAGCTTAGAGGTTGTGTCTTAATTGGCTTCCTCAGAAATTTTCCCCACGCCACGCCACTGCTCAAAACCTGCTGCGACTGCGGCGGCTTTAATTCAGTCCAAATATCAGGGTTTTTATTGGTCCGTTTACGATCGAATATTTTTATTGGCTACCGAAATGCCGGTCAAAGATTTGAATATCAATTCAAATTGTACTCAGTAACGAAATGTGATTTTACAAGTAGCGAAGTAGATTACTTAGTTTAATATGTACTTGAGTACAAGTAAAATTACAGATTTAAAAATATACTCAAAAAAGTACAAGTACCCAAAAAAACGACTTAATTACAGTAACGTGAGTAGTTGTAATTCGTTACTTCCACCTCTGTATTTTATTATATAGTTTGTCTACACCCCTTTATACAAACAATAATATTTGAGAATGAACCGAGGATGCGGCTCGAAAATAATGTTAATAATAATTTCTATCAGGCTCCGCACCTCCTCACAACTCCAAGTTTGTCCGCGAGCTGCAAACTGTCAACAAACATTTCTCCTCATCCTATAATGCACAGCGCAGCTGACTACGGCGTCTGGCTTAGTCCAAAAATGTGCAGTTCTTTGGCAGTAGGTTCTATTCGAGGTCGGATCACGTTCTCACCACAAACGAACCGCTCCAGAGTTCGTTTCAAAGCGTACCGAGTAGTGTTGTTTTTGGCGGCCTGTTTTAATTTTATTTTTAGTCTAGTCTTTGTGTCAAGCTGTCGTTTTAGTTTTTATTCGTTTTAGTCACGTTCATACTCTTTTTAGTCTAGTCAAGTTTTAGTCAATGAAAACTGATGACATTTTAGTCTAGTTTTAGTCGACGAAAACTGATGACATTTTAGTCTAGTTTTAGTCAATGAAAATTGTATTTTAGTCTCTTTTTAGTAATGCAATTCTATTTAACCCAGTCAATATAGAATTTCAAACAAGGTTATCTTATTATATTTAGTATATTTAGGGCTGTGACGGTGGCAGTTTTTTTACCTCCGCGGTAATGGACCAACTACCGGCGGAGGTTGGGGGGTTATTTAAAAAAATCAAAAAATAAAAACTCGTTTTATATTTCCACACAAAGACGCGTGATATAGCCTACCACTCTGCGCTTTGAGAGGGATGTGGGACACGAGCAGGAAAGAGACCATCGAGCTCTTTATGATATCTTCGTGTTTTCTACTTGATGTAAATTGGTCTGAAGAGCGAATTTTATCCTCCACAAGGGCGAGATATTTAGGCTATGTTTGAGATTGCGCTGCCAGAGAAAGTGAAACTAAAAATCACCCGCACGTGTCAAACGCGCTTTACAACTAAACTTGACGCGCCCTATGTCTAATATAACAAGCACAAACTGTGTTTAAAAGAATTTGACATGCAAGTACAAATGTAGGCTCTCTGTCCCACAGCGTTTTTCTACTTTACCACAGTAAAGAATACGAATATAATAGGCCTAATTAAAAGCGAACCAATGAAGAAACGTTTATAATCCCTTTAGAAAATGGGTGAGACGTGAGTAAAGATTTGGGAAAAGAAACAAGAGATTCCATGCAGGGATGAGTCACGATTTTTGGATATTCGATTAGTTTATTTAATTATAGAATATTGAATAGGTTGTGCGATTATTCTCTAAAATAAAATCTCCATGTCCTGGTGCTGATGCGGTGACGCGTTCATGTAACCAGAGACGCTGCCAATAACATACAGCTGTCACAAAGAACCGGCAAAAGTAATGATTATGAATGTGTCAAATATATCAATGAGACATTTTAATAAAATAACTAATTGAGTAATATTGTTAAATTCGCTGATAATCGGGTGACCAGATCGCAAACCAGAATTTAAACCCGACAAAGCTGACACGCACAACTCTCTCATTCGTCGTGACGTTATAACATTTCGTCTCGTCTCGTTTTGGTCAACAAAAATGAAGAGACATCATTTTAGCATAGTTTTTATTTTGTAAACCACATTTAGTCTCGTTTTTTATTCGTCAACGATATTGCATTATACATGTATTTTAGTCATTGTCACATGACCAGCATTTACGTCTCGTCTCGTTTTCGTCAGGTGATAACGGTTCGTTGACGACAATATTTTGTCATAATTTTCGTTGACGAAAGCAACACTAGTACCGAGGTCACCTCTTCCAGGAGGTCTCGGTACGCTTGTTTGGTCCGCTTTTGGTGCGCACTGAGTGCGATTGCCGCATTCACACCTGCCCAAACGAACCGCACCAATGAGGAAAACGAACTCTAGTGCGATTCAACCGAACTAAATGAGGCAGGTGTGAAAGCACCCTAAGGCCCCGTTTACACGTACATGGTTATTTTGAAAAACTGAGACATTTCCTTTCGGTTGTGCCCCTCGTTTACACGCAAATGGAGAATTCGCCTCTGAAAACGATTCTTTCTAAAAACTCCGGCCAAAGTGGAGATTTTGGAAAACTCTGTTTGCATGTAAACTGAGAAAAACAGAGTTTTAGGCAGTCGACGTCACAGTATGCGACAGAACTTGCACTGCATCAGAGGTGTGACCTATATTTTCGGGATTCTGATTGGCTAACATGGGCTTGAGCTTCTCGTTACACTGCCACCTACGGTTTGGCATGGCATATACACAGGTTTGTGTAAACAAACACTTTTCTGAAAACTGAGGGTGAAATGTCCGTTTATGAAAATAACCGGCCACGTGTAAATGTAGCCTAAAGGACTAACTATGCAAATTAACGTAGAATGCCATTTGAGTCAACTGCATTATATATAAAATAATGATTGATTTTGTATAGGGGTAGGAATCGCATGGAACCTCACGATTCTATGCTATCGCGATATATGGCTCACGATAACGATAATATCACGAAACAGCGATTCTGCGATAATCGATATATTGCTAGGCAATCCTATAATGATGCATCACGATATCTAACTATGAAAACAAAATGCCACTGAAAATGTTAAGTGCAGGTTTTCTCTCTTTATTAAAATGTATGGAAGGGGTCTTAAAAAAGGTCATAAATGTAATTCCATGATTCCTGTATATACCCTATGTTAAACAGAAAGAAATTAAACAAAGAAAGTAAATGGTATGTGAAAAAGTAAAGCGTTTGCTTTTATTATTTGTAACAGAAAAGGCAAACAATAAGGCTAGAAAATACTTTATCATTTACCGTCAACATTCAGCAAATGCGCATCTACATCATGTAAACAAATCTCTGAATATCTAATAAACATTTAATTTCACAAACCTTGCAGATTTAATGGAATCCAGCTGTGATATCTTGTGAAGTGTGCATTTGTAGGCTGATAAACGTGTTACTGCGAGTGACGGTCGGTCCGTGCAAAGTGAGTTTATGCAAACAGAAGATCAGCTTCAGGAGACGCGATCGAAAAACTTTAAATCCTTCATTTTAAAATATGCTGTGCTATACCCAGTTGCCCACTGTGTCATATTCATATCTGTGATATATCCAGTTGCCCACTGTGTCATATTCATATCGTTTTCACTGTGTGCTGTATGTAATATTAGCATTACCTTGTCTTTATTTGAAAAAAATATGATTACCAGTGTGCACAATATTACCAGATTACTGAGTGCAATGTTACAGTGTTTAGCCTACTTCCTTTTTTCTACATATTCATATATTTTTAAACAATTACTTTATTTGTAAAAAATACTGTAATATGTAACCCAGACGTTTTTGCCTTATTCTCCTTACTAGTGCAAAATGACCGTGCAAAATCAGTTTTTGTGTGTGTTTTTAGTAATTGTTGGTTTGGTGCCCGTGAAAGAGATTGTGAACGCATTGAATTCAGGGAGCAGGCTAGGTTACTACAATTGATGGTCGTGAATAAAATATAATATTCAGAAGTAAACAGTGTAGCTGACAGAGTGTTTATGTCAGAATGTTTATTTTTAAACCACAACCTTAATCGGATTTATCACGTTCTGGAACCAAACTATAATATTCAGAAGTAAACAGTGTAGCTGACAGAGTGTTTATGTCAGAATGATATTTAAGAAAACGCTATGCTTGAGGAAACAGTTTGTGAATAGGCTACTACAAATGATGCCCGTGAAAGAGACTGTGAACGCATTGAATAGGATATGTTTAGTTGGTGAATAGCATAGGCTACTATTACACAGTAGTGATAACGTTAAGTGCACCAGAATGAAATATAATATTCAGAAGTAAACAGCATAGCTGACTTATAGATTCAGTTTACATCCACAAATGAATAAGCGCGTCGATTCAGGGAGCAGTGCAAAGTGCCTGTCCAAAATCAGTTTTTGTGTGTGTTTTTAGTAATTGTTGGTTTGTTGGTAAAGAAAACTATAATATTCAGAAGGAACTGTAATGGCAGATTTTCTGTTTCTCTTACTTACACAAGAGTGTGAGTTTTTAAACTCTGGGAAACAGTTGTGACGTCAGGAGGAGGCAGACTGAAAAGGGGCTCTAACCCCTAGGGTCAGAGGCCGTCCAATTTAGAACTTGTGAGTTTGTAAGAATAAACTCAGCAGGATTAGATCACTAGCAGAGAAACCTTCCCTTGTTTAGATAAGGGCCTGTAAGCAGAAGACCTTGAAAGCAGTATAAAGACTCCTCTGCCCTCCCTTCCTGGTCGCACTTGTTTCACAGACTGTACTGGTGACTTCTGTGTGGCAACTGGGCCTTCTTGCAAGAATAAATACTTTTAAAAGACAATTTGATTTCAGAGTGTCTCTTACGCAGTTGATGATTGTTTAATGAATTTTTGCCACAACAATTGGTGTCAGAACAGTGGGATTCCTTGGATGTGCCCTTCAGACCCGAGAGCGGACGGTGAATTGGCCTCCTGGACTCAGAGTCACAGCCCTACCCCGAACAGTTTTGAGGGACGAGGGGCCGTTCCGCCGGGGTCTGGAGGAAGCAACCACTGGAATTAAGAAAACGAATCCGAGTGGCAACAGAAAATCTCTGGTAAGAGACAGCTAAATTTATTTTCTTTTGGGGATTTTAAGAAAATGTATGGGTGAACCATGATGGCTGTATTTGGGAACTGAAACTAGAGCTGTGGTACGGGGAAGAGCGGCTTTTAAAAAGGGCACGGAAATTGAGATCTCAGGGGTCAAGATATTGTCCGGACCGAAGCCGAGTACTCGTTGTTAGGAAATTAATTCAAGGAGCTGAAATAATTGATCACTGGAACAAAGTTTTTAAAAAGGGCAGGAAATAAAGAGATTTCCAGGCCAAAACAGAGTAACATCCAGACAAAGACATTGAGAGTAAGCGGAAATTAATTTTCAACCTTCTGAGCTTGGGTGAACAGTCAGTTAGTGCGCGCTAATAAAAGATTAAAATCCACGGGCAATAGTGACAGGAAAAAGGCAGCTATTATGGGAACATCCAACAGTAAATATTGCACACCAGTGTACTGTGCAATGAAGAAAACTATGGGGAAAAGGGCATGTTAGACATAGAAAAGTTGTGCCTGTGCAAAACATGTGTGTAAAAAAACTGTGAAGCAACGGTTGAATGTTGGTTTGAATGAAAAGCAAAAAAAAAAAAAAAGAGATCATGTGAAACAGCAGAGATAAGTGGGACTGAGAAAATAATGATAACATTAAGTTGAATCTGCAGACTAACCATTTGATAGAGGAATACTGTTTCCAACCAGTGCTAATGAAATTGATGGCATTTAGTACAAATTTTATACTTTATGAAGAGTCCTGAACCAAACAGTGAGACAGAAGAGAGCAAACGCTGTAAGCAGCTGTGCTCTGAAGCTTTGACTTCAAAGAAATGTGAAGTTTAGAAAGGAAATGTTTAGTGAAAACCCTTTAGAATATGTTGAGTGATTTTCTTTGCAACTTATGGAAATTAATGTGCTGCCAATAATAATGATGAAGATTATGATTTGGCTATGTGATTGAATCCGCCACTGGTGGACTGTAAAAGAATACAGAGAACTGCTTATCAGTGGCTCTGTTTACATTCCTGATGGGGACACACTGCTTCAAGGGTGTGCAGTAAGTTGGAGCCGTTTGCAAGCTCAATGATCAAACTATAGGCAAAGAGAGTGTTTTAATTGTGGTCAGCAGGGCCATTTAGTCCGTAAGTGTAAATGGACACTCAGAAAAGAAAGTGATAACGTGAAAGTGACGTGTATTAATGTGGGTTTTTGAAAGTAGAACAGTATTTAAATGACGATGTTAAAGTTTTCGTCTGAGAAAGAACTAAGAATGTGAACGCAGTGCTGAAGAAAGTGAAAAGAACGTGCAAGTAAATAAGGGAGAAAAGAAAGTTGAAGGAAAGTTAATAGATGGAAGTCGTAAGAAGATTGAAGGTTAAAAGAAGGTTGAAAGATTTAAGACTTAAGGGAATCCTTTTGAAGGAAAGAGCTAGTGAATTGATGAATACAGGTTGATGTAAAATTAATGACTCCAACAAATGAGTTGCAAAATATTTTAAAAGTACCGGTAACTAAAAGGATGATTGTGTTTTGAATGAAACGCTTTGATAAGGTTTTAGATGATATAGAGAGACAAATCTAATGAGTTTTATCACAACTTGTAATAAAATGTATCACAAGCAGAGAGGGCAGCCTCAAAAGTTAGTGTGAATCCTAAAAGAAGATTGATAAACTCCAAGAGAAAACACTGAAGTCAGGTATTAAATTATGGTAATTGAGAGCCTGACAACTAAAATTGAGATGAAATGTGAAACGTTATAAAGAACTAGAATAATTATTATTCTTTCTTTAAGATAAAATAAGCAGAAGTAGTGTTACGGGATTAACAGTTGCTAAATGTAAAATGTGTAGAAAGGCATCTGATTAAACAAACAGATTGTTAGTGTTTTGAACGTGGAGAAATGGTGTTGACCATGAAAGAACGAGGAGCTGATGTTTTGGTTTCAAAAGATAAGCTTGTGATTTGCTGAAACAGTTTGCTTATCTAAATCTGGTGTGTGCTGTGGCTGAAACAGCCAGTGCGACAGAGACACAATCTGAGTGGAAATTTGTAATGTAATGTCTAAATTCCCTGATGTGGGCAAAAGACAAATATAAAATATGGTTGTTTGAAAATACAAGTGTAAATTCTGGCAAAGATGCCTTACTGCTGGGCTAGAGTTAAAAGATGGTAAATAAAGTTTGATTTTAGACGTTTATGAGAGATAAGTGTACCAGTCCTAAATGCCTCAGAGTCTCTCTCTCATTCAATGTCAGCTAAAAGCTGTTATGTGTCATAAGTGATAATAAGCTATTTATAGTGAAGCACATTGTTTTAGTTGAAACCCATAGACATGGGTGTTAAAAGAAATCATGCTACAAGGCAGTTCAGATTTCATACATTTAAAGGGAAATTTGTAAATGTTTTAAGAAGTAAACTGAATGACTTTAAAGAAGTCTTAAACGATAGAAGTGACATTTTTGACTAGTTTAGGACCAGTAACTTCTTTGTCTGATTTTAGCCTCCACCATGAAACAGGACTGATGGCTCCGGCTACAGATGTAACAGTACACTGAATGGACGTTGTGATAACTAAATTTACTGAGTGTAAGCTCAGTATTGTGATTTTGCTGATTTGAAGATGTTTAAAACATTTAAGTGATTAAATACTGTTGTTATTAACCTGTCTCCCTGTGTTAACACTATTAGGCAGTCCGAGTGCTCTGGTGACTCTTGAATGTGCCTTTCCTAAGCTCCAGAAAACAACTGAGTCTGTTGGGGAAAACTGATTTCGTGGTGGGAAAGAGCGGTTACCAGTGTGCACGAAGTGGCTACTCAAGGACGGGTAAGAACCTTTGGCCAGAGGTCAACCTAAGACAGGGGGTCACGCCGACACTGGCCATCTCCTGAAGGGAGGTGTTTTTATGTGAGAAAGGTATTAGAGTTGAGCAGGTGACTGTGAGGCCAGCAGCATCAGCAGATCACTGAGAGGGGAGATGGGCTGTAAGGAGTTACGGCAGTCTGACCCAGAAAATGTGAGTTCCTCTATATACCACTCACCAGAAACCGCATTTATTGTATGGCTTGTTTTTCATTATGACAAGTGTCTGCAACAATGCCAGGGGACAACACCCTGAAGAGAAGATAATTATAGATTAAGAGCTAACGGGAATGGGCTTTCAAGAGCCAGCTGAGACCGCGAGGTGATTGTCATTATTTGTTGTGGAGACAGTAACAAAACTTAATTTATGTCAGGAACATGATGATGGTTGTCTTATGGGCAACGAAAAAAGGAAAATGTTGATATTGAAATAATATATATGTAAGATAGTTTTAACTCCTGAAGGTCGCTAGACATGGTGGTGGCTAAAGATGAAGACAGCTTGTGATGAGTCAAGAGAAATTTCTGGATAACAAAGGTTAGGTGAATTGTATTTAAACTAAAGATAACCTTAGAAATGCTCATAGCATGATGTATTTTAGATTGTTGTAATGGTACTAATTTGAGTAAAAATTTGTATTTTAACATTTGTGAACTATTAAGGTTCTAGACTATGATTCATTTAGCTACAGTCTTAGAGGGCTGTTGAAAAGATAATTTGTGAGAGAGTGGAGGACTGTTTCTGTTATCAGCCTGTTAAAGCAAGCTGAAGCAAAATAATGATAATGAATCAAAACAACCCAGCTGACTTTTCTAAGAGAATGAATAATGAACAAACGTGCTTTGAAACTGGTAAAGAGACCATGTAAAATTAGATAAAAGCTACAGGAAAATGAGAAGTTTAAAATCTTATTTAAAATTCAAATATGTTTAGAGTTAAAATCAAAGATATGAATATGAGAATATGAGCGGTTCATAGTCAGGTATGCATGTACAGGTGTGTGTGTTTGATGGTGACAGCATTGTATGTTTTGTGAGAGTTAATTCATGTTTGGTATGTGTTAGTTTAGAGCAGCTATTCCATCTGAATAGTGTGTATATTGTGTCATTAACCTCTGGAACGAGAGTTTTATCATTACAGATGGGTTAAGGCAAATTACAAAGTTTAAAGAAATTTGGTCATCAAGCTCTGTTGATTATTGTGAACAAAGGGAGGAGAATGTTGTTTGACTGATACTGACCAAGTCTGTACACCACGACCTGACCTGATAGAAACAATTGATGACTTTGACATTGGAGAATGTTTGTAGATGACTGACTTAAGAGACCAAATAACAGGCCTGAAAAACAGTGAGACTCAGGGCCAGTGCCCTTCAAATTATTAGATAAGAAGATGAGATTGTGGCTTACGTAATGTTTTGTTTCAGAGGCAGAGAAAGATGTCTGGGGGAAATTTGGCTGAAGGACAACGTTTGGGTTAGTGTTGAAAACTTTGTTTACCCAAACATCATTATGTTAAATTGATGCATGAGTTGGATCATGCAATCAAAAGGGGGATGGTAACAATTGCCATACCAAGGGGTTTAAATTTGATGAATGCAATCGCAGCAGGACAATAAATGTTGGGAGGACACAGGGTTTAATTGGGAAAAAGCCCTGCAAGAAGCCATTCTTATGCCTAACAAAATTGCTGCCTGTAAGTGTCAGTCAAAAGGACTGTTTCAACAGGAAACGCCAGGGCAGATTCGGCAGCGAAGGCCGCGGCAGCACAGCAGACAAAAGAAACTATGTGTACTTTACTATCTGACAATAACCTCGACGGTTGTTTTTCTTTACAGAGCATGCAGACTTTTGATACAGGGCAGACTGTGCCAAGTAAAATGATTGCTATGGATGAATGTGGCTAACTATCCTGGCCTGGGTTATTATTGTGGCAGAAAGGTGCACACCTGCGCAATGCGTAACTTAAAATTTTCCCTTTGCAGAATGTCAGGATGGATTGTGTCGAACAGAACTAATTCTGTTCCAAATGTATAAATATTGTTTTGTTGACATGAGCAAAGTGGGTTGAGTGTGTTTCAGGGAAAACAAGGACCCTGAGTGCTATTCAGTGAGCAAAATTATCTGGTGACAATATGTTTCAGGCTGTTGATTCAACAGGTCAGACCAGAAGGGACGGCCGGGGGCATTCGTATTGCGCCGCTAGAGGTGAAATTCTTGGACCGGCGCAAGACGGACAAGAGCGAATTGAGAGGAACGTCCATGGGGCAACGAGATGGTCAACACATCTGGAGGAAGATGTGGACCAACTAATGGTTTAAGTTTAGCAGAATAATTTGTTTTGTGATTATGTTGATGATTTTATTTGATTAAATCAAACTAGGGCATAGTATTGATATAGATCTAATGATTTGATTGGTGCAAATGTTTTCAGGAAAAGTATAAAATCTATTCAATGATGTGAAGTACGGTAATAAGCAAAATAAAATATCATAAAACTCTTCTGGTTAGATTTTATTAAATAGTGTATTAAATAGAGCTTACTAAGTAAAACCATTGCCCGATTGAATTAAAAGTTAACAAAATATGGTTAGGAAATATGTAGATGGGCGTGGATTAATGGAAAGGGCTGAATGTAGACTATAGGAGTTATGATTGTATGTGTTATTCTGATAATTTTGTTATTCATGAGGGAATACGAGTACTGGAATGTCTGTTCAATTGGTGAAAATCACAGCCTATCCCAAGGATGAACAAAATTAAGCAGATGGTGGAAGTAGTGGAAGCTACAGTAACGTGGTAAATTGGGGGGTGTTTTTCATTTTCATATTTTCTTACTTTCTAAATTCTTTCTTTCTAAGGACGATGATAATGTGTAAAGAGGGTTGAAAACAGTAGCCATCCGTGTTACGAGGTGGCATACAAGGACAGGGTTTGAATTGAGGGATATTTTTTATCTATCTTTTCTTTGTGTAATAGTTTGCTGAAATCAACAAGGGGTGTTGAATTGATATGTTTTGAACTGATGTGTTGTTTTCCTACTAAATAATCTACACTTTTTCTTGTTTATACTGAGATGACTGAGGGTCCGATCTATAGTGTTGGGGATGCAATAACAGTGCTTATTCGTCTAGCCCGGTTTCAGAATAAACCTTTATTTGCTTGCTATAAAATTAAGGGCCTATCCTTACAAAAACAGCCTAAGCTTATTTTAATCTTGTTTTCTTCCTACAAGTTTAAAGAAGAGTGATCAGTTATATGAAAATCAGAAATGAGAAGTATAAGTGTGATATAAGACTTAAACTTGGTTCATTTTTTTCCTTATTATGGTTTGATGTGTTTGATTTCAATCAATTATCAATGAATGATAAAAAGGGGGGACTGTAATGGCAGATTTTCTGTTTCTCTTACTTACACAAGAGTGTGAGTTTTTAAACTCTGGGAAACAGTTGTGACGTCAGGAGGAGGCAGACTGAAAAGGGGCTCTAACCCCTAGGGTCAGAGGCCGTCCAATTTAGAACTTGTGAGTTTGTAAGAATAAACTCAGCAGGATTAGATCACTAGCAGAGAAACCTTCCCTTGTTTAGATAAGGGCCTGTAAGCAGAAGACCTTGAAAGCAGTATAAAGACTCCTCTGCCCTCCCTTCCTGGTCGCACTTGTTTCACAGACTGTACTGGTGACTTCTGTGTGGCAACTGGGCCTTCTTGCAAGAATAAATACTTTTAAAAGACAATTTGATTTCAGAGTGTCTCTTACGCAGTTGATGATTGTTTAATGAATTTTTGCCACAACAGAACCAAACTATAATATTCAGAAGGAACCAAACTATAATATTCAGAAGTAAACAGTGTAGCTGACTGAGTGTTTATGTCAGAATGTTTATTTTTAAACCACAACCTTTTAAAAATGATATATTTAACAATATCTTTAGCATTTCTCATCCAAACAACGTCAAACTTGGCACTGCACTTACTCGTGCCCGTAGCGAGACACCTGTCGAGTTTGAAATCCATCGGACTAACGGTTCGAGAGATATGTGGTTAACAGACACACACACAGACAGACAGACACACACACAGACAGACAGACATTTCTGTAATTTATAGAAAGACTAGTGCAAAATGCCCGTGCAAAATCAGTTTTTGTGTGTGTTTTTAGTAATTGTTGGTTTGGTGCCCGTGAAAGAGACTGTGAACGCATTGAATTCAGGGAGCAGGCTAGGTTACTACAATTGATGGTCGTGAATAAACTATAATATTCAGAAGTAAACAGTGTAGCTGACTGAGTGTTTATGTCAGAATGTTTATTTTTAAACCACAACCTTCTAAGTGCTTCTTTTACCGATATATTTAAGAAAACGCTATGCTTGAGGAAACAGTTTGTGAATAGGCAACTACAAATGATGCCCGTGAAAGAGACTGTGAACGCATTGAATAGGATTTGTTTAGTTGGTGAATAGCATAGGCTACTATTACACAGTAGCGATCAGGGGCGGATTAAGGTGGTCAGGGGCCCCTAGGCTGCTCTTTGTGTGAGGCCCCCCCTAAAAATGTATTTAGTGCCATACATGGTCCACACGCAACTACGGTGAACTGGCATACACACATTAAGAGAGCCAACACTACAGTGTTTCCTTTACATTCCTTCAAGTGGTGGCCAATTCACATCTACCCTATCACCTGCTTGTTTTTTTGTTTTGTTTTTTTGTTTTTCTTATGGGCCAATTAGGGTCTTTTTTTGTTCGTGGCGCGGTTATGGGTGGGCCTGACGGGCCTAGGCCCACCCACTTTTCAACAGGCCCACCTAAAACTTTTCTTCAAAAAAAAAAAAACAACTTTTAATATATTCTAATTTTGACAAGAATTATAAAAAATCATCAATAAGCTCATAATTTGTGCTAAAATAGTCTAAATGTCTAGTTTTAAGAACAATTTAAAAAAGCTGGTTATGTCCATTTTGATGTTTCTGTGCAAGTTCAGCAGACAGTGAGGTTCGGGTTTGTTCCGATCAGAGCTCGTGAGTGGAGAGCGCATTTCTGAATATTCCGCTCCGCTCGTTCATTCCGCAGGGTCGCTCGCTCAACCCAGAAGAATGGCCTGCTGGTTCGAAAATATGTGGAATAAGGGCTGCTTCCGACTAAATTTTTTTCTAGTCGACTAGAAGTTGTTCATTTAAGCCATTCGTGGACAAATCGCCCCTTTATATTAATTTAATTACTTAGGCTATATACCCTAAGAGCGTTTACATATAGTTTACATATTTACATATATTCAAGAGCACGAACGCACGCATAAAGCTTGCCACAAAGAACCGGTAAAAGTAATGATTATGAATGTGTCTAAAAAGCAAGGAGACATTTAATTATTTATTAATATACTGGTGTTTTCTGTGTCGCTGCAAAGATGAAGTTGACGATGCGGATTCGCCATGAACGCCAGAGAGAAATGCACATTTCAGATGACATATTCAGAGAATAGCCTATTTCTTTTGGTTTTGAATATTTTCGTTTGAAAGTAGACATTTCAAGCTTTCTATAATAGATAGATATTATATATTTCTCAAATCTGTGAGGCACAAGCTGAGTTTCGGCGCCCTCCAGTTCACATGCAATGGCGCCGTGTCGTGTCGTGTTGGCGCCTTATTACATTGCCTGCTATATATTTGCTTCTTATTTAGTAAATACAGGCAATTGGTTGATAAAATTAAGATACAATTTATACAAAACGAAAATCTTTTTAAAACAGACTTTCTACAAAACAAGACTCAATGAAGTGGTCAAAATCATGTTTTACCCACTCCATGTCTCCAGACATTGCGCATCTCATGATGTATAATATCTTTCTCGTGCTGCATGCTCACTTTCATAGTCAACATTGATTCAATTAAAAAACATAATGACGTCACATATTTTCTAACCAGTCCTCGGCCCTGTTGCAACAGTCGTTGTTTGGGTAGGCTACCTTAAACACGCACGTACAGTCTCGGAGTCATCGCTGCAACCAGGAGATGAAGAGAGCTGAGATCCACATCACCTAGCACATCTTCGTCTCTGCCACCCCAGGATACTAGCGCGGCTAGCGCGACCAGCACCGTTGCTAGGAGGGCACCAGCGCCTCTGCCTCTCAGCGCCTCTGCCTAATGGTATACCTTTAGTGGTAGTATACCTTTAGTTAAGTTATACCTATGAGTCTTCGTAGCGCGCTAAGAGACAGCGTTATCGGGAAACGCAGCCCAGGTATGATGCGTATGATGCGTAATGGAGATTACAAAACGCTCTTCTTTGGTCAGAACCACGGAGAGCGATCGCGGATTGGTCCGTCCTATGCACCGAAACTTTTTACAATGCAACAAATTATTTAAAGAGCATCAAGCTATTACAATCTATATTATGTATACGCACAGATAATATAACAGTATAGGCCTATTAGTCAGTATTTTTTATTAGGTTAAACAGTGATTGGATAAGGTTTTTAATTTAAGGCCCACCCACAATTGGTCTGGCCCATCCAAAACTGGAATCCTGGCGCCGTGCCTTTGCGCTTAAGTAAATTAAAAAAAAATTGTAAAAAAAATTGTCTGGCCAATCCGAGGTCCCTGCACATGTAGGGCCTCTAGGCCACAGCCTAGGCAAGCCTGTGCATTAATCCGCGCCAGGTAACGATAACATTAAGTGCACCAGAATGAAATATAATATTCAGAAGTAAACAGCATAGCTGACTTATAGATTCAGTTTACATCCACAAATGAATAAGCGCGTCGATTCAGGGAGCAGTGCAAAGTGCCCGTGCAAAATCAGTTTTTGTGAGCTGATCGCCGTCAAAAAAGTTCAGGAGATATTTCTTAGTGATGGCTGATTCAATATGATAGCATTTTGAAAAAAAAAGTGTCATGAATTTATTGCATTTTTGGGGGAAAATAATCCGTTTTTATAATAAATCTTTGAAAATCCAAATCTGGATTTGAATTTTTTATGATATTATAACCTAAAGATGCTATGTGAAAGTTTGAAACAGAAAATAATGGTTTTCATCTTGCCACTTTCTTGGTAAAGAAAACACATTTTTACTAAAATTAATCAAAATGGATTTATCACGTTCTGGAACCAAACTATAATATTCAGAAGTAAACAGTGTAGCTGACAGAGTGTAGGGATGCACCGATCCGATACTCAGTATCGGCTCCGATACTGCCATTTTTGGCGGATCGGGTATCGGTCAGATGAGGCCGATCCAAATCCGATATTGTGCGTATACTATTCAGTGTTATTGTTAAGCCCCACAAAAGACACACAAACATTATAAAGCACCATAAGTTTTCGTGCACAATATTATAAGTGTTCTGAAGCCATTATATAGTATAATGTGAGATATAAATTAATATTTAAGTCGTTAAATTCAAGATCACGTAAACGTTTCCCTCAGCTGCGCTGTCAATCGTTCTCCATTCAGCATTCAAACAGCGAGTCGCGTTCGGTTACGACAGTTAACACGATGAAACTCCAAGATGATTCAATGTTACTATTATTATACTTGATCTGTAGATAAAGGTCTATGGTTTCGCATAAAACAACTTTATCTTGCTGGACTTTATTGCTGTACCTTAATCATGTTACTTTCTAAGGTGTTAGATCACAACACTGGAGTAAAGTCAGGTAGCCCTACTATTTGTTCTTCACGCGCACAGTAACTGAAATTTAAAACTGTTAAAAGAAAATGCTGAATAGACTATTGCATAGATAGATACTGTATAATACACTACGCATCAATATGTATTTTCTTTGTGCTTTAAACTTTTCAATGCGGACTCGACGCGCTGCGCGCTGTGACTCGTGTTGCTTCAAGCGCATCAATTCTGCGCTCGGGATGCGCATAAGCGCTTTGTGCCGCACTGTACTGGAGCCTTTCATATCATAATACAGTGACGCAATGAAACATTATCAATAGCCGTTCTTGTTCTGTCCTATCTATTATGTTGCTACCTCATTAAACAGCTGTGCTATACATTTAAAAAATGTCTCAATTTTATTGTAGGCTATAAAATAATTTATATTTTTGATTTTTGTTGTTGTTTTTCATGAATGTATTTTACAAGAATACAAAGAGCAATGTGTAAAGTTTTACCAGATTTACTGTTACACTTATTGTCTCTAATTTGTTCCCCACTAAACATTTTTTTTTCACAAAATGTTCAAATTTTATACAATTATTGTGCACTCGTGATTTTTCTAGACTAAATTTTACTGCTGAATTATCCACTAATCTAGTTTATAATAGCATTTATGTCAGATTATGATCATATATTTTTTGTTGTTGTTTTTCTTTTTTTCAGTTCTTATTATCAGTTCAACACAGAGTTATAGAAATTCTACTTGATTAAAAAAAAAACTGCGCTGGTATCGGCACGGATCGGTATCGGCCGATACTCAGAATTTTTGGTATCGGATCGGATCGGTTCTGAAAAATGGTATCGTTGCATCCCTAGTGTTTATGTCAGAATGTTTATTTTAAACCACAACCTTCTAAAAATGATATATTTAACGATATCTTTAGCATTTCTCATCCAAACAACGTCAAACTTGGCACTGCACTTACTCGTGCCCGTGGCAAGACACCCGTCAAATTTGAAATCCATCGGACTAACGGTTCGAGAGATATGTGGGACAGACACACAGACAGACAGACGTTCCTGTAATTTATAGAGAGATTCGCGGCTCCACCCTGTGTTCGCGTTGTCGCGAGACTTGACAGAGTGTTGCGTCACTTTCCTAATACGGCCGCGCGCTGTTGTTTGGTGTGTGCGCGAGCCGGTGTGTTGAGCTGCTGCAGGTAGGCGTTTAGCCGGTCAAACATTCTATTAATTAAACTGCTGGTTTAACTATTATGTATGCCAACCTTTTAGATTGCCTCTACCTATTTAAAATAACCCACCACTGGGTTAGTCCATATTTGACCCAGCGTTGGGTTGCCAAAATAACCCAAATTGGGTTGTTTTAACCCAGCATTTTCTTAGAGTGGAATAAGAATAATTAATTTAAAGGTGCCTTGTGTAATGTCTGCCAAAAAATCAATTCATACTCCACATTCCATACCAGATGGGGGCAGTATACCTCCAGAAAGTGAGTTGGTCTACTCTAGAGTAACAACCGAGAAACGGCATAGTCTCTATGCTCCGCCCCTACCTTCACAGTGATTTTGAAATATTCAATTCAATTCAATTCAAATTTATTTGTATAGCGCTTTTCACAATACATATGGTTTCAAAGCAGCTTTACAGAAAGTGCTTTTTTTTTTTTTTAAATGTACATAGAAAAATACAGTTAGTTAATCATGTATTAATTTAGGGCATAAACATATCGCCAGCGTCGAGTCGTCTCTTCACAGGCGTCGAGCTGTCTCTGCACGGGTGTTGGGGCATCTGTAGTTTCCATGGGAGGCTGGATACAAACTGGAGCTGATGATCTGTATTTACCTTGGGACTAGCGTCCCGAGATAACAACAGAAAAGCAGATGGGAAATAATTAGCGTAGCTGCTGTTCATAATATTAATGCATTCAATCTGATTCAACTGTAGTAGGCTATAAAAGGTAAAATATGACATCTTCAAGCTACTTCACCTTTACCAGTGAATATGTTCATATTCGTTTTGTTCATATTACATTTGTATTGTTAGTTTGAATTACATTAATTTGACAGACAGCATTCGCTTATGTTGACCAAGCTAGCGCCAACGTAACCAGAGCTGCCAACTCTCACGCATTCACCGTGAGACACACACAATTGACACTTTTCACACGCTCTCACGCCACACATCAGTTTTCTCATGCACAGAAAAATCGCGAAGCAAAGAGGACACGGAGACCGACAGACTAGACAGAGCAGGTTAGTTATGATATAACAAAATCTCAGCTCTCAGATTCTGTCAATTTTATTACGTTTTGGCGCTTGTAAATGTTACACGACAGATCCCTAGCGCACGTGAACCGATCATCTCTACTAGTAAAAAAACACGAACACTGTTGAAAGATACAGTAGGCTACGACTTACCAAAATGTATTCCTCATACATAATATCGACCAATCAGTGTTTTTTATCAGCGTGAAGAGGTCAATAACATAGCTGGAGAACAATTATGTCAGATTTACCTCAGGAAAGCCATTTAATAAACATAATATAGGTCACGTAGTTGGCAAGAAAAAAAGAGCTATAGAGATTGTGCTATATATGTGTACTATTACAATACTATATTTATGTACGTTATATATACGTTTATTCAACAGCCTTCGATACATTTCTGTGTTATAACTTCCCGAAAAAACTACACAAACATATAAAACAAACTTCTAACGAAATACTAACAGCATCTTACTTACCAATCCAAAAGAAATGTTGCAAGTTCGGAGTCGAACCTCATTTCTTTCATGTCCGTTAGTTGTCTCCAGCGATGGAAAGCAGTGCCAATGTTTACTCTGGTTCTGTTCCTTTTTTTATCAGATTTTATTTGAATGTAGTAGTGGGCTGTACTTTCCACACGATTGACATCAGGTTCAAGTACGCCCACAAGCCATGCGAGTTATTCGTGTATTGCCCGCATACCGCCTCCCATGGCCGAAACTGGTATTACGACACCTGTCGGGCCGTGGCTAGTAATGCTAATGCTAATTCAGGTTGATATCTCTGCAGCACTATAACTTGTCATTTTTTTAATGACATCATCGCCCTTATTTCTTCTCATTCTTTTGATGCGTGTAGCTCATTTTTTGGATATTTTTAACTAAATTCTGACACATGGCACCTTTAAAGTCGACATGAAATCAAAATTTAACCTATTTACTTTGTTAGCGCATATTACTAGTCTTGTGGTGAACAATTAATCCGTGCAAGTTAATACACAGAAAAAAATTTTTGCCGTCGAAATCTTTAATCAAAGTCTGAAAAGTTACTTCCGGTCTGGAATGGCGTTCCTTTTCTGATGACGTCAGTTTGACGGCTTGGGTTGAAAGCGCTTAACCACTCCCCTCAAACCGTTAGTCTGCTGTGAGCGAGAGATGGAGAGGAGGAGCGCTAGAGTAAACCCTGCCCTCTGTTCAATATTCCTTTTCACTGGGAAATACGTCACAACACTGGAGAAAAGTCGTTTGCAATTTCCGGTTCACGGGGACTTTAAAGGTATAGTTCACACACACACACACACACACACACACACACACACACACACACACACACACACACACACACAAAAAATGAAAATTATCAAGGTTTACCCACCCTAATGTCATTCCAAACCTGCAAGACTTTTTTTTCTTATGTGTAAAATAAGGTACTTTGAGAAATAAATTATTGTTTTGTTTATCCGTACAGTGGAAGTCAATGGTCTCCAAAACTATTTGGTTACCAGTTTTCCTCAGGAAAACAAAAAAAAACAAAAACAAAAATATATATATATATATATATTGTAACACTTTACAATATGGTCTCATTTGTTAACATTGGCTAATGTATTAACTGACATGAACTAACAATGAGCAATACATTTGTTACAGTATTTATTTTAGTTTAAAAAATACAGTTGTTCATTGTTTGTTCATGTCAGTTCACAGTGCATTAACTAATGTTAACAAATACAACACTATTTTAATAATGTATTAGTAAATGTTGAAATTAACGTTAAGATTAATAAATGCTTTAGAAGTATTGTTCATTCTTGTAAAGTGTAACTGTAATTTTTTAGTGAACTGTACTTTTAATCTGTGTATGTACAGAAGCTGACTTTCCAAAATAAAACTACTGTGAGAAATATTTTTTGGAGTCTAAAAAAATGACCGATTAGCCTCGGTCCCTAATCATATTGTACATTAAACAAGACGCTCTATATATTTTTTGACCCTTCTAACTTGCCGTACTGTCACATTGCTTAGCAACCGGTAGTGTGTACTGTAACATTGCTTAGCAACCGGCAGTGTGTTAACTAGTTGGTGATCTAGCGAATAATTCTGACTCTCTCTCTCTCGCGAAAGCTAAAGGGAAAAAAATAATAAGTTCTAACGGATCTAACGTTACGCCAGAACCGATGTTAAGTAAAGTGTTAGGACAGTCCTCCACGTCCAGTTTAGTGTCGGAGTCCGTCACAGAGCCTGGCGATGGACAGGACTTCTCGAGCTCTGCTGTGTGTTCCTCCTCTGCAGCGTCTCGGCTCACGGACGACCATCGACCAAACAATGAACATGATCAGTGCCGTAAAGTTCCCATTCTTCGACGTGCAATCGTGGAAAGGTTAGACATTCTTGCGAAATGATAACACTCAGATTGGTTGACAAATAAAATATGGGTTTGTAGTGTTTGGGATCTTTTTTTTCCTCAGATATGAGGGTGAAATGTGTGGAGAAATGTTTCATGGAGAAGGTGTCGCTTACTTTCAAGGTGGCCACATTTACAAGGTGAGTGATGAACGATAACTTAGGGGTTTTCAACCTTTAGATCCTGTACGTTATAAAAATGTAAATCTAATTTAAACGCACTAAACTTTTATTAAGAACATTGCTAACATTGCTACTGTATTATATTATATATTACATTAGGCTATATATTATTACATATATTACATTACTGTATTACATTATATATTACTTAACATATATTTTGTTATATTTAAATATATATATATATATATATATATATATATATATATATATATATATATATACACAGTATATAAATATATATATTTAAATATAACAAAAGATTAAAAAAATACATAAAAACAAAACTTTTATGTAAATATATATATATATATATACATAAAAGTTTGGGGTCAGTAAGATTTTTAAAGTTTTTAAAAGAAGTCTCTTCTGCTCACCAAGGCTGCATTTATTTGATTAAAAATACAAACAAAAACAGTAATATTGTGAAATATTATTATAATGTAAATCAGCTGTTTTCTATGTGAATATACAGTAAAGTGTAATTTATTCCTGTGATCAAAGCTGAACTTCAGCATCATTACTCCAGTCTTCAGTGTCACATGATCCTTCAGAAATCACTCTAATATGATGATTTGATGCTCAAGAAACATTCATTATTATTATCAATGTTGAAAACAGTTGTGTACAATTTTTTTTCAAAATTCTTTGATGAATAGAAAGTTCAAAAGAACAGCATTTATCTGAAATCTAAAGCTTTTGTAACATTAAACACTAACGTTACCGTTCAAAAGTTTAAGGTCAGTAATAATTTTAATTTTATTTTTGGGGGAAATAAATAAAATTAATCAATACTTTTATTCATCAAGGATGAGTTAAACTGATCAAAAGTTAGAGTAAAGACATTTATAATGTTAGAAAATATTCTATTTTAAATAAATGCTGTTCATCAAAGGATTTTGAAAAAAAAAAATGTACAGAACTGTTTTCAACATTGAAAACAATAATGAATGTTTTTTTTGAGCATCAAATCATCATATTAGAGTGATTTCTGAAGGATCATGTGACACTGAAGACTGGAGTAATGATGAAAATTCAGCTTTGATCACAGGAATAAATTACAGTTTAAAGGGATTCTCCACTTTTTTTTTGGAAATAGGCTCATTTTACAACTCCCCCAGAGTTAAACAGTTGAGTTTTACCGTTTTCGAATCCATTCAGCCGATCTCCGGGTCTGGCGGTACCACTTTTAGCATAGCTTAGCATAGATCATTGAATCGGACAAGACCATTAGCATCTCTCTCAAAAAAATGAACAAAGAGTTTCGATATTTTTCCTATTTAAAACTTGACTCTTCTGTAGCTACATCGTGTACTAAGACCGACAGAAAATGTAAAGTTGTGATTTTCTAGGCTGATATGGCTAGGAACTATACTCTCATTCCTGCGTAATAATCAAGAAACTTTGCTGCCGTACCATGAGTCCAGCAGGCGTAATGATATGACGCAGCGCCTGAAAATAGGTCTAATCGGTTAGACAAACTTAGTCCCGGTCACGTTGGAAGTTACCGAGCTGGGGACTATTTTCAGGCGCTGCGTCATATCATTACGCCTGCTGGACTCATGGTACGGCAGCAAAGTTTCTTGATTATTACGCAAATAATCGGCACTGCCGTCTCATGAGGAAACGCAGCTTTTTGATATAAAGTTTTTCTCGTTCCCGAATACAAATATTTTTAAAGTATTTGTTCGAAATAAGTATTTGTAAAAAACACGTTATTTGTGCCTTTCCGAATACCGTATTCGGGTTATACATATGTATGTATGAATGTTGTAAGGGAGGAAAGATGAACATTTAGAAATAAATGCAATATATTTGATCACAAAACTGAACCCTAGGCCCAGTTTTACAGATTCTGCTTGAAAACCTTAAATTACCAAACATGATTTCATTGTTTCTACCATTTTGCATTCATTAGGGTCATTTTGCACATGGGTTGATGCATGGCTCTGGTGAATATATCTGGTCAGACGGTATAAAGTATCAGGTATGTAAAGAGTTCATGGAAGTCATGTACATTAGCTATGATTTGATAAGTCACATAATACCCCAGTGTTTTGATTGGAGACATTGACATTGGAGACGAAATATCTGTTGTGGCAGGGGGATTTTAAATCAAATCAACCCATGGGACATGGGACGTACACCTGGCGAGATGGCAGCACTTATGAGGGGGAGTTACACCAAGGTGTCCGTCATGGTGTCGGGGTGTTCAGATGTTTCAAAACCTCTAGTGTGTACAGAGGTCAGTGGTATCTGGGCAAAAGACAAGGCCAGGTATGTGCATACACACATCTATTGTCTCATAGTAATGCATTGTCACATGCATTTAATAATAAATATCTTGACTGGTGTCCTGTGATGGTGACAGGGTGTAATGTACTATAACCAAGCGTCCACATCATGGTACAAAGGAGACTGGGTGAACAACAGAAGAGAGGGCTGGGGAAAGCGGCGGTGTGTGATAGTAATCATTTCTTTATAAATATATATATATTTTTCTTTATATATTAACATTTGAAGAAAATATAAATATATTTGTTTCCCATTAAGTTACCCATCTGGCAATATGTATGAAGGACAATGGAGGAACAATGTCCGACATGGAGAAGGAACGATGAGATGGGTTCAGTTGAATCAGCAGTACCGTGGACAGTGGGTGAATGGCATCCAGGTCTGTCATTTACTAACTTTGCCCTTATTTTTAGGGTAATTTCCTACACTATGATTTTGTATAATTTTGTACTGAAAAGTTTCTTACTTAATGTAGGATGGAAAAGGAACGCACACATGGTTCTGTAAAAGAGTTCCAGGTTCTCAGTACCCTCGTATGAACGAGTACAGGGGAGAATTCGTTGAAGGCGTGCGTCAAGGTCAAGGACAGTTCTTGTATGCCAGTGGGGCTGTGTATAGTGGAGAGTGGAAAAACTACCAAAAACATGGACAGGTAAACCACCTTTCAAACTATGGAGACGTGAGATGGCTGTGTGATTCCAACACTGCAGATGGTCTTTTGCAGGGGACATACACCTGTGAAAATGGACGACGGGTATATGAAGGGGAGTTTCATAAGGACTGCGTGGCTGAATTTCCTGCCTTCACCCCTGGCCTGAGTGGGCTTACGACTCCTCTTCCAGACAAGAGTAAAGTATTAAGTAATATTCATGACCAGAATTAAATATCATTAGCTCTCTGGAATACTTGATTCTGATTAGTCAATTAATGGCTACTAAACTATATAGTTGACCATTGTCCCTAGCAACTGATTTCCTATATAGCTAAATTGAATTGTATAAATTAATATGTATATATAACTGTAGTTTACAATGTATATATATATATATATTAGGGGTGTAACGGTTCACAAAATTCACGGTTTGGTTCGATACAGCAAAAAGAAAGAAATGCCAGAGAATTAAAAAAAAAAAAAGATTTAAACTAACATAATAAAGTATGATTTTTTACTTTGAGCAATGATGGAGCTATAATTGACTCTTCTTAGGAGCATATAAAACAAAACAGCTCCTTGGAAAAAATGAAATGTAGCGTAATACTGTAGTAGTTATAAACAAAGGTTTATTTTAGTTCAGATTAACATTTGAGGGCAGCAATTGTATTCATAATGTCAAAATAAAACCAACGTAATGTTACTTAAAAGCATTATAGCCTACTATTCCTGCCAAACTTCCATGGTTGCAGTTAGTGTTACTACAGTAAATCCACAGTGAATGTTGCAGATCTGTGGACACTGGATAGTTCATTCATGGCACAGTTTATTCCTGGTTTCCACGTCAGCGCTGTTTGATCCGTTAATAATGGAGAAATGTGAATGTTTCTCACTAGATCTCGCAGCGATGTTATTACTTCTGTGGCGAATTCAAATGCTTTATTTACTGGATCTCTTATTAGCGCTGTGTAGTAACAGTGTCGCATGATCACGATCGGCTCGCGCTGCTCTGGTCCAAACTGATAAACGGTCCGTCAACCGCACAATAACGAGCAGTTTTGTTCCACTTACATTACGTTTGCCATTTGATGTTAGACAATGTTGTGGAAACAGTTTGTGCATTGGCAACTACAAATGATGCCCGTATCGCCTGCGATAATTAATGCGATATGGCTCAGCTTGTCAGTGAACTACGGCTCTGTGTTGTAAATGCCGCTTCATCTGAAAGCAGGTGATGGCGATTTACTACTAATCAAGGAACCGGCTTTACTGACGAGATGCGCATAACAATGTCATGCGATATATCGCCCAGCCCTAATGTACCGTAAACAGTCATTCTAAAAAATAATAAATAAAAAAACGGTACTATACGGTTATCCGGACCACACCTGACCACACCTGACCACACCTGACCACACCTGACCACACGTGACCACACCTGACCACACCTGACCACACGTGACCACACCTGACCACACCTGACCACACGTGACCACACCTGACCACACCTGACCACACGTGACCACACCTGACCACACCTGACCACACGTGACCACACCTGACCACACGTGACCACACCTGACCACACGTGACCACACCTGACCACACCTGACCACACCTGACCACACGTGACCACACCTGACCACACGTGACCACACCTGACCACACCTGACCACACGTGACCACACCTGACCACACCTGACCACACCTGACCACACCTGACCACACGTGACCACACCTGACCACACGTGACCACACCTGACCACACCTGACCACACCTGACCACACGTGACCACACCTGACCACACGTGACCACACGTGACCACACCTGACCACACGTGACCACACCTGACCACACGTGACCACAACCGCTCTTGGTTGGTCGTAACCCCAGTGACGGGTAGGTTTAGGGGCGGGGTTGGGGTAGGTCATCACATGTGGTCCGGATAACCGTATAGTGCCAAAAAACCTTTAGAGAGAGTTAACTTATCAGAATTTTTTGATAGTGTACTATAAACACTGTTTACTCAATTTCATGTCCCTTACAGTATGTCAGGAGGTTTTATTTATTATTATTTTTTACTTGTAGTGTTTCTAATACTTTATCTCTGTTGATTAGATGATTCATCCAAAAGATCTTCACAGTCAAGCACAAACTCACCGCTCGGATCTGACATGGTTTTGAACATCAGTTCTCTGTTAGACAGAGTCCCTGAGGAACACAGAGATCAAGAACTCAAACAGGTTTTTCACCTTATTTGAAATGAATCCTGGGGTAAATCCAGAGGCAAATTTGTGTTGGTGTGCTGTGTAAGTATTATTTTATTTCCATCTGTGCAGGTGGAGTTTGCAGTGCTGAGATACTTTGGTTTGTTAAGGGAGATATATCGCTTCTACAGCAGCCTTGGACATGAGAAATCTCCAGACAAAACATTCCCCCTGAACTACCTGCAGTTCTCTCGGTTTCTCATGGACTGTAGAGTTCACCAGCACCGAATGACGCAAGCGCAAGTAGATCATCTCATCACTGGTAATGTCTTTAAGCATAATTATGGCTTGTGATGTTTTCTCTTTATATCAAATAAACTATTTGTAATCAAAGTTTTGCTTCCAGATCTGAATCCAGATCAGGTTTATTCTCCTTACGCTGCCATTCTACCGAGAGAGTGTGTCAGCTATATCATCGCTGTAGCATATCATGTTTGCCACAAAGATATTGAGTGAGTATTTTCCTACAATGATAGGATTTTTTATGTTCTTGAAAGTTTCCATCTAGTCACAGATCACTTGCCATGTTACAGGTCCTCTCAGAACATACTCGCAGCATGTTTTTCAAAGCTCATGAAGCGGAACATCATTCCCAACACAAAGAATGTGAAAGGTAGAGAGATACACATTATATTATGATTGTATTATTAAAACTTCTCTTGAATGTCCCTGTTAAACATAGACTTTTATTAATTATTAAAAATGTTTTATTTTATTAAAAATGTACTTCTTTATTTTAGGCTCTCTGTTCTGGCATCCTGTCCATGCTTCAGTTGCATGTCACTACTTAGACAGATGCTTGGAAATTTACCAGGCCCTGTGTAAAGCAAATTCTGTCCGGCCTGACCAAAGCTTGACTGCAAGGCAATTTGTCTGGTTGCTTAAGGTAACAGGCCTCTTACTTTCATCTAGTCTCAACTTACTAAGAATTATTCACACATAATTCTTATGCATAGTCCTGTTCACAGGACCTCTCTTTATATGACTGCGAGCTAACCGTGTCCAAAGTGTTAGAGATCCTCTCTGTGGACAGTCCTGCAATTCATGATGGAGTCAGCAGCAACCTGGACCTGGAGGTCAGCAGCGGAACTCATGTTTTGTTTTGTTTTTTTTGGTTGATATTACTTTGATTTGATATGACAAATTATTTTGTTTGTAGATTAGCTTTCTGGAGTTCTTTGATGCATTGTTGGGCTGTGCTGAGGTGAAAGGCCAGAGAATCCAAACTGATGTTGAGAACCAGACTGACACAAGTCATTGGGACGACACCACGCAGAATATTACAAAGCCAAGTTCACTTCAAGTCAGTGCCTGTTTTTTCAATTTTTAAGAATGAAATTTCAGCCATTTTCTCTCATGTTGGCAGTACAAAGCAGGGTTTTTCCTGGCTCAAAATGAGGCGGAGGTGGTAAAATCCTAATAATGTATTTTAATAATAAGGTTATTAAATTTGTATTTTTTGTAGATCATCATATAGCCTAATGTGTTTCCCACATTATTTTTGTGGGAGGAGCCTGGTACCGCTAAGGGGGTACCAGGCTCCTCCCCCCCCCCCCCCCCCCCCCGGAAGAAAATTTTGTACATTTTACAGATAAATTCATAAATCTGGTGCACTTTGAGTCCCCCGAATCCACTGTTAAAAATAAATAATCCACCCGCAAACCGCCCATATTCTTTGATTTAGATATCTGCATCTGATCATCACATTACAATTATTCAAATTCTCAGTGTTAAGCATGATAATATGGTAACATATCACACTGAAGTTGGCTAATTAAAAAAGAACATTTATTTAAAATAAAAGTTCTTCTTTTGGCAAAATTACATTTAACCCTCTGAGGTCTGAGCTGTTTTCTGGGCCCTGGAGGTGTTCTGACATGCTCTGACATTTCTGGTTATTTCTGTTACTTGTGACATTTTCATGGCTAAAGTCTAATTACACTGTATTCAGCACAAACTCTGCTACAATAATATATCAGCAGCATGTGTGTAAAAGTTTGTAGTTTTGAGATAATGACATTTATGCGTGGTTTGTGAAAATACAAAAAAAAAATCTCACTGAAATAAGGCCATGAAACCCATACTGATTATTTCTTCACAAGACTTTTGAAAATTGTATGACGTAGCCTAGAATATTTGCTGCAAAACTATGTGAAAATCACCCTGACTGCTCATTCAGATAAGACAATATATTGATTTAAAAAATTTACGACGTGTTTTGTGTTAGAAAGCTTTATGCGCAAGCTCATTAATATGTAAGCTTTTCTCACCTGAGAAAGACAAAGAACCTCCCCTAACGGCCCTATTAGGAGCTATCAGGCCCTGTCATTCTGAGCAACCTTGCACAATACTGTAAATGAGGAGATTTAAAAAAGAATGGCTTTTAAATTGTTTGGATTTATTTACAACACAACATAATCCAAAGATACACAACAAATGCCAAAAAAGCACTTCAAAGACAGAGACCTTTGTGCCATTCCTAAAAACATTGTACATACCTTTCATTTCCAAGATTTTCACTTTACCGTGTTCACGTACAGAGACTCATGTGAATGTTGAAGTCCTCAGTGGCATCTGGGCCCTGAAAAAAAAAAAGTGAACATACTGATATCAAGAGAAAGGCCTGCACGATTTTGGAAATAAATATTAGATTTTTCTGGTTAAAATTGCTTTTTAAAATTCCTTTTTAAAATTCACAGAATACACACACACACACACACACAAATGTTTCCAACAATATATAATATAATGATGAACACCAAGTTTGTTGTGCCTGTAGGCATAAGGTATATGCGCAGTGCCAGATAAAATAATAATAACAACAAATAACCTATAGCAGTATAAATCTTCCAAAAGATTTCAGTAACAACTAAGCTAGAGAAAAATATATTGATTATCATGTTACTTCAAATGTTTCCATCCGTTATGATGATATGAAATGAGATAATAATAAAAACATGAAGCCGTTTGGTGCGTTTTGCTTTCATCCAAAATATGATGTGTACATTCAAACGCGATCGCGCAGGAAAATATGATACATTCAAACGCGATCGCTATCAAAAATATGATACATTCAAACGCGATTGCGCTCAAATATAAAACATTATGGTTACCATATACATATCTACGTTTGAGCAGATATCCACAAACACAGTAACAGTAAACACGGGTCTAAATATTATAATATTCCCCATATATCTAGCAACAGTTCAACTGCAACGTGACATTTATGCAACAATAACAAACTAATATGTAAGAATTTCTTACCTTACACCTTTCTTGTCTTCAAATCGGGTTCTTCTTCTTCTGAGGTAGCCTAAATCCAATGTAAGCTCAGGCACGTCTTTCAAACTCGACGAAAAGTGAAGTGAAGTGTTTTGTTGTTGAGGTAATGAGCGAGACGCGGTCCATGTGGAGATTTGCATGTGAATATCTTTTGTGCGAGTAGGCGTGGCCAAATTAACTGTAATGAGGAAGCGTTTGAGAAGCTGGACATCTTGTTGGTTTTATACAAATTACTTAAACAGAGAATATTTGTTTTCGTTTTGAATCCGATCATTTAAAAGTACACACTTAAATGTTTATAAAGGTATATGGCTCATAAATGTGTGACAAGTATTCACTGAGTTTTGTTTCAGTTTATAGACGTGCTCAAGAAAAAAAAGTTCACCGCAACGGAGAGGCAGAACGCACACCCTGTTTATTTTCTTTATTTTACAAAAGCACAATATTTTGGTTTGATTGTAAGTGGACACATACAAAAGGAGAAATATCACAGATTCTTTTTTATATTTCTTTTTTCTGTATGACTATAAATGACTGAGTAATTTAAGTTTATAGTGCTACAATGTGGAGAAAATCCAGCAAAACGCGCCCGCGCGTTTGTCGACCTCAGAGGGTTAATAGCCTTAAAGGACAAATCCAGTGAAAAATGAACCTAGGGGTAATTAACACATGGTTACCGAGTCGATCGTTCCCTGCGATGCGTTTTCATGAAAATCGAATGTATAGAGTTTTATCTTTAAAAACAGATTAGCTCATAACACTAGTATATGGGGCACAGAGTAAGTAAAAGTAAATCGCTAGTTAATACCACTAACAAGGCTCAAAATAGCCTCACACTAACACGGTAGCATAATGAGGGTCCTTACATACAAACCGAAGCATTGAGAACTTTGTAAGTGTACAGACAGTTTAATAAGAAGATACTTTATAAATACAGTACATTACGCGTTTACAGACAGGCGTCATCTTCAGGCATGAAAACTCCTCACCTTTCGGCGAAATTCGCCGTTTTAAAACCTAAAAGGGTCACCTACGTGATTTGTGCAGGGGGGGGGCAGCATTTATCCCCTATAAAGTTACCATAAACTTCGCAGCTTTAAAAAACAATCATCATTCCTAATGCCGAAACATGACAGCCAATACGAGTCAAGAGTAACGTTAGGGCAGAAATGTTTTCAAAGTCTTTTACACCGCGAGTCTGACAACTGGACACACTGCCGAACAAAGTACCGCACGTCGGAAAGCAAGCCTGAGGTAAGTTAGCTTACAATGTTAACTGTCCTGTCAGATACAGACAGCGATGTTGCCAATGTCATTATTTTTAATTTTGACATAGAAGTGGGCGAGATAATATCGCGAGCGGGCACGGGCGCCGTGAGCGCTGAGCGAGCAGGAACAGTGCAGTGTTATTCATTGCGCGGCTCGCGAGCCTCATGTGGCTCGCATGGCGATAAATAATACGGTGATATGATGCATTCACTAGAGATATTTCATAAAAACATTAATAACAAGTAGGGCTTTAACATAACCCGTTAAAAACTCAAAGTGTCAGCTCTATTATAAATAATTTCGATCGGATTGAAAGGGGTGGTTTATCGAGAGAACGTGAAAAAACTTGATCGATTGAAAACCGAAACTGAAAGGACGACGTATGACGCGCTGAACGAGCTGTTCTCCTGATGAATAAAGTGTCATATAAATGAGTATCCTTTCATTCTATAATTCTCCTTTCACTCAGCATCTGTGAAGTGAAGCAGGACAACGGCCCACCAGTCCTTGTTTCAGATTATCATACAGACGACTGGTTTGGGGCATTTTTAATGCGTGATAAATAGTAGTAGTAAATAGTTTTTTTTCTCTGACACCCGATGAAAGGCGTAGATCAGCGGCCCATTGGTTCTTTTCTTGATTGACACTGGGCTAGCCCAATCAAATCTTTAATGTGAAGTATAGAAATATACTCTTTCAAGTATAGAAATTAGTACAAAACTAATTATGAAAGTTTCCTTTATTTTTCAGTGCATTTGTTTTACAATATATGGCTATTACTATCATGGGATTAATATTATAACTATTATTGTAGTAGTAATGTAGACAGACACTGTAACTAAAAGAGTTTTGAATTTTTCTTTGTTTAATTTGCACCAGATTGATGAATTTAACATTAAAAAGCACAAAATATTCTTACGGGGGAGCATGCCCCCTGAACCCCCCTAGAGTGGCAGAGGTCCACTCACCACAGTGATCCAAAAATCCTGTGAGGAACACTGGTAGCCTAATACTATGCCAATGCAGCTTACATGTTTTGGGGGGGGGGGGGGGGGGGATTCATCACTGTGGGGTATAGTTAAATTCTATTAATAAATGAGAATTTTGTACTTATTTCAGCTGTCCGTGTTAATTCTCACGCGTTCCTACTCACTCATTACATTTATTTATTTATTTTTTTATTTTTTTTTTATTTTTTTTGGGGGGGGGGCGGTATATATGCCGCATCCTTCTCACCTTTTTTACCCCTGACCTGTTTTCATGCCTGCATCTTGGAAAACGAACGCCGCGCTACGTTAGATTTCACAAACGTAATTCCTATCAACAAGCTCACTTAGCACGCCGTTCGTGGCTCGATTAGTCGAGACTGTTTTACTAGTGTTATGAGCTAATCTGTTTTTAAAGATAAAACTCTTTACATTCGATTTTCAATATATTCAATTAAAATAATAAGACACTAGGTTGTTACCAATCAAATTAAATAATTTACATTGAAAAATTATAACTGTATTAAATTAGATTATTTTAAATATTTTTGAATATACAAATAAGGAATGTTGAAAAGAATGATACTTTGAAACTAAACCGCCAGTAGGAGGCGGCAGGCGACCGTGTTAATGAGCGAGTCATTCAGTCATTAATTCAAACGATTCGTTTAAAAGGCTGATTTATTCAGAATGAGGCAGTTTATGAATAGGTTATTGAATCTTTGATTCGTTCAAAACGCTGAATCATTCATTAGCCTAATGAAACATGGCTGAGTGTTGCTGTGAGATTGGCTCTGGTTCTGCTGTGATCTTTGTTTGGAACTATTTTCGCTGCTGAAACAGAACAAAAACAACCATTGCGTCTAAAATGTAAGTGACTTAATTTTAACGTTGTAATTCCCACGTTCCGCACGTTCGTTGCGTTTTACCGTGATGAGAGTTCCGTGTCTTTATTAAACTCAACACATTATAATGATTTATCTGTCATCCACCCTCGAATAATTGGAATGGAATGTTTTTTTATTAGGCTACTTGGCCCTCCCGACCCGCGGATTATCCGCGCAGCACTATACGTTTTGAGAATGGACACAAGTGGTAACAGCAACAGAACCGTCATGGTGGAAAAAGTGTATCTGACCATGACTGTCTGTCTGAGTTTTGTCGAGAGCCGGAGGCGGCACGAAATTTGACGGAGGCGGCGGCCTCATAATTCTCTATGCAGGAAAAACCCTGCAAAGTCTCTTGAGATTTGTAGAAACCACTCAGTATCACATTCCGGTGGATATTGTCTTAGCTGGGGTGAAAGCTAACCAGACTGTCTCTATTAAGGTGCTCTTATCTTTTGAAATGTTTCAGTTATCCCTATCTGAGGAGATGGAGCAAAGTCCTGTGCTTGCTTTCAAAGGTTTGTCTCCTGAAAAATTCATGTAAATGAATAAAATCTTAGTTATGCCTCTGATTTATCCCTAATAGTGGGCTAATTTCATATCCTCAGAGAAGGATTGGATGCAGAAAACACAGCAGTTCTTCACTCAGACCTTCTTCCCTGCGTATGAGCACAGCTTGAAGCTGGAGGAGGAGAGACTCAAGCTGAGAGAAAAGAACAGAAGTGGTCTTGCAGATGCTGACAAAGCAAGGTATTTAAAAAAAAATCCCCTAGATTTAAAAAAAAATGTTTTTTGAAGCCCATATTTTTACAATTTACAATTATTTTCAGACATACAGAACAGCTGGAGGCTGAGGACAGACAAGACGAAGATGGAAAGAGAGTTTCCAAACAATAATGTTAATCACTCGCACCTTTCTCCCATGGCCCATGTGACTGAGCAATCTGACCCATTGCTCGATTGCTCCTGTCTGCCCTGCTGCTGCTACTGCTGCGTTGCATTGGTTTGCGTCTGTAAGCTTCGCATCTTTCTGTTTTTAATCATTATTTACTATCATTCCTTGTTACTTATACTTATTCATCCCTCCTGGGATGGTGCTGCTCTTCTCTCTAGTAATTTGGCTCATAGTCTTAGAGCTCAAACATGACAATCTGGGCCTCAGCTCAGGAAGCAGACAGACTGGCCAAACCGACCGTCTGCTAGCGGCCTCGCGTCACCAAGGTCAGATAAGTCCCATCACATAGAGCCTCTTTCACCTAGATATCATCATATAGAGACTGTGTCTATTCCCCGAATTAGGACATAAAAAAAACGTCTTAACCCATCTAAGGTTAAAAATTTAATTGATGTTCAACAAATAAAAAACGATAAAGCTTGGGTTGCTAAATATACGATCGCTTACTCCAAAAGCACTTATTGTTAATGATATGATTACAGATTATAATCTAGATGTGCTGTGTTTGACAGAAACCTGGCTAAAACCAGACGATTACATTACTTCAAATGAGTCCACCACCCAAGATTACTGTTATAAACATGAGCCTCGTCTGAAACGCAAAGGGGGAGGATTGCTGTAATTTATAGTAATATTTTCAAAACCACTAAGAAATCAAGTTTTAAATATAATTCTTTTGAAGTGTTGTTGCTTAATGTAACACTATCTAGTGTAAACGATAAATCACGTTTAACATTTGTGCTGGCTACTGTATACAGGCCACCAGGGCACCATACAGACTTTATCAAAGAATTTGCTGACTTTCTATCAGAGTTAGTACTGGCTGCAGATAAAGTACTAATTGTTGGTGATTTTAATATACATGTAGATAACGAAAAAGATGCATTGGGATTGGCATTTAAAGACATTCTGAACTCTATTGGAGTTAGACAACACGTGTCAGGACCTACTCATTGTCGTAATCATACTCTAGATCTAATATTATCACACGGAATAGATGTTGATGCCGTTGAAATTCTGCAGCAGAGCGATGACATCTCAGATCATTATCTAGTCTCGTGTAAACTTAATTTAGCCAAGGCTGCAAAGACGACTCCGTGTTACAAATATGTGAGGCCTATCACTTCTGCCACTAAAGATTGCTTTATTAATAATCTTCCTGATCAGTTTCATCATCTCAGCATCCCAGATAGCTTAGAAGAACTCGATATTGCGACAGAAAAGTTTGACTCTCTTTTCCAGCACTTTAGACACAGTTGCTCCTTTGCGCTTGAAGAAGATTAAAGAAAATAGTCCAACGCCGTGGTACAACGAGCACACTCAGGCCCTTAAGAGAGCAGCCAGAAAAATGGAGCGCAACTGGAAGAAAACAAAATTAGAGGTATTTCGCGTTTCATGGAAAGAGAGCTCGATTGCACACAGAGAGGCCTTAAAAGCTGCTAGATCTGCTTATTTTTCAACCCTATTAGAAGAAAATAAACATAATCCTAGGTATTTATTTGAAACAGTGGCTAAACTAACGAAAAATAAAGCTTCAAACCCAAACGTTTCCAAGCAGCACAGCAGTAATGACTTTATGAACTTCTTTACTAACAAGATTGATAATATCAGGGAGAAAATTATAACTATGCAACCGTCTACTACAGTATCGCATCAGGCAGTGCATTGTAGTCTCCCTGAGGAAAAATTTTATTCATTCATTTCTATAGGAGAGGAAGAATTTACTAAACTCGTTAATTCATCTAAATCGACAACATGTATGTAAGACCCTATACCGATTAAGCTAGAAATGCTTCCAGAGGTCACAGATCCTCTTCTTAATATCATTAATTCGTCTTTGTCTCTTGGATATGTGCCAAAAACTTTAAGCTGGCTA
The DNA here is from genome assembly GCF_963993115.1 of Abramis brama. Taxonomy (NCBI): domain Eukaryota; kingdom Metazoa; phylum Chordata; class Actinopteri; order Cypriniformes; family Leuciscidae; genus Abramis; species Abramis brama. Next base: position 3,506,944 of record NC_139970.1, on the reverse strand, counting down.
TGATTAAACCGCTTGTTAAAAAAAACGCAACTTGATCGTACAGAATTAGTCAATTACAGGCCGATCTCGCCTTTTCTATCAAAGATATTAGAAAAAGCAGTATCCTCAAAGCTGTGTTCCTTTCTAGAAAGAAATGATATCTGCGAGGATTTCCAGTCAGGATTTAGACCATACCATAGTACTGAGACGGCTCTCGTTAGAGTCGCAAATGATTTGCTCTTATCATCTGATCGTGGTTGTATCTCTCTATTAGTGTTACTCGATCTTAGTGCTGCATTTGACACTATTGACCACAACATTCTTTTAAATAGACTCGAAAATTATGTTGGCATTAGTGGAATTGCATTAGCATGGTTTAAATCCTACTTATCTGACCGTTATCAGTTTGTAGCAGTAAATGAAAAGATGTCTTATCGATCACAAGTTCAGTATGGCGTACCACAAGGCTCAGTACTAGGACCGCTGCTGTTCACTCTGTACATGCTACCCTCACACACACTCACACACACACACACACACACACTCTGTACATGCTACCATTAGGAGATCTCATTAGGAAACATGGCATTAGCTTTCACTGTCATGCCGATGATACTCAGCTCTATATTCCTTCACGCCCAGACGAAACTTACCAATTCACAAAATTAACGGAATGCATAGCTGATATAAAAAACTGGATGATTAGTAATTTCCTACTACTTAATTCTGAAAAAACAGAGATTCTAATTATTGGACAAAAAACTTCCTCACATAATAACCTAGAATACTGTCTAATACTTGATGGCTGCTCTGTTAAGTCTTCGTCGTCGGTTAGGAACCTGGGTGTGCTCTTTGATACCAATCTTTCATTTGAAAGTCACGTGTCTAGTATCTGTAAAACCGCATTTTTCCATCTTAAAAATATATCTAAATTACTTCATAAGCTCTCATTGACAAATGCGGAACAATTAGTTCATGCGTTCATGACCTCAAGGCTAGATTATTGTAATGCTCTAATGGGTGGTTGCCCTGCACGCTTAATAAACAAACTACAGCTGGTCCAAAACGCAGCAGCTCGAGTTCTTACCAGAACCAGGAAGTATGACCATATTAGCCCGGTTCTGTCAACACTGCATTGGCTCCCTATTAAACATCACATACATTTTAAAATATTGCTGATTACTTACAAAGCACTAAATGGTTTAGCTCCGCAGTGCTTGAGCGAGCTCTTAACGCATTATAGTCCTTCACGTCTATTGCGATCTCAAAATTCCGGCCAGTTGATAATACCTAGAATATCAAAATCGACTGCTGGCGGCAGATCCTTCTCCTATTAGCACCAAAACTCTGGAACAGTCTTCCTAACATTGTCCGGGAAGCAGACACACTCTGTCAGTTCAAAGCTAGATTAAAGACACATCTCTTTGACCTAGCATACACATAACACATTATAGACTTCTATAATTCAATGTTAGGCTGCATAGATTAGGTCAGCTGGAACCGGGAACACTTCCCATAAATCCTGATGTACTCGTTACATCATGAGAAGAATGGCGTCTACGCTAATATTAGTCTCTCTGTTTATCCCGAGGTTTTCCTGCAGTCCGCCGGATCCAGGCCGTATCCAGATCTGACGAAGGACCTTCGCCTGGACCCGATGACAACGCAGTGCTGAAGTGCCAGCTAGTCTCTCCCTATGGAGGATCCCTTTACCACTCTACAGATAAAGCGTTGTCGGGATAATTTCGGTTTCGCGTATCTACCCCGAAGTGATACAATTCTGTATCAAAATGTTAAGGCCAGACAAGTAGTTTAAGGCTTGGTTTGTAGGGAATTACAAACCTGTGCACATATATTCAGTTGCGCATAACTATAGAATTAATTCTTAATGCGCATGTGAGCGCCATCAGCGTTTCTCACAGGTTCGCGTTTAAAGTCTGTGTAGAGAGAACGATGTCGTCTCAGCGGCCTCTAATTTAATAACTAATGATCCTTGCGACGGAAGTTAATCAATCAAAACTAACTTTAGCTGGAAAATAACTTTATTAAAGAACCGCTATAAAGCCAAAACAATCTCTGTTACCTCAAATTATCCGTTTGTTACTGTAAAGCCGCTTTGAAACAATCTATATTGTTAAAAGCGCTATATAAATGAAGATGACTTGACTTGACAATGTGAACAGATATAATACGGATGAAAAAAACAGATATAATACGGATGAACAAATGATAAAGCTTGGGTTGCTGAATATTCGATCCCTTACTCCAAAAGCACTTATTGTTAATGATATGATTACAGATTATAATCTAGATGTGCTGTGTTTGACAGAAACCTCGCTAAAACCAGACGATTGCATTACTTAAAATGAGTCCACCACCCAAGATTACAATTATAAACATGAGCCTCGTCTGAAACGCAAAGGGGGAGGATTGCTGTAATTTATAGTAATATTTTCAAAACCACTAAGAAATCTAGTTTTAAATATAATTCTTTTGAAGTGTTGTTGCTTAATGTAACACTATCTAGTGTAAACGATAAATCACGTTTAACATTTGTGCTGGCTTTTGTATACAGGCCACCAGGGCACCATACAGACTTTATCAAAGAATTTGCTGACTTTCTATCAGAGTTAGTACTGGCTGCAGATAAAGTCCTAATTGTTGGTGATTTTAATATACATGTAGATAACGAAAAAGATGCATTGGGATTGGCATTTAAAGACATTCTGAACTCTATTGGAGTTAGACAACACGTGTCAGGACCTACTCATTCTCGTAATCATACTCTAGATCTAATATTATCACACGGAATAGATGTTGATGCCGTTGAAATTCTGCAGCAGAGCGATGACATCTCAGATCATTATCTAGTCTCGTGTAAACTTAATTTAGCCAAGGCTGCAAAGACGACTCCGTGTTACAAATATGTTAGACCTATCACTTCTGCCACTAAAGATTGCTTAATTAATAATCTTCCTGATCAGTTTCATCATCTCAGCATCCCAGATAGCTTAGAAGAACTAGATATTGCGACAGAAAAGTTTGACTCTCTTTTCCAGCACTTTAGACACAGTTGCTCCTTTGCGCTTGAAGAAGATTAAAGAAAATAGTCCAACGCCGTGGTACAACGAGCACACTCAGGCCCTTAAGAGAGCAGCCAGAAAAATGGAGCGCAACTGGAAGAAAACAAAATTAGAGGTATTTCGCGTTTCATGGAAAGAGAGCTCGATTGCACACAGAGAGGCCTTAAAAACTGCTAGATCTGCTTATTTTTCAAACTTATTAGAAGAAAATAAACATAATCCTAGATATTTATTTGAAACAGTGGCTAAACTAACGAAAAATAAATCTTCAACCCCAGATGTTTCCAAGCAGCACAGCAGTAATGACTTTATGAACTTCTTTACTAACAAGATTGATAATATCAGGGAGAAAATTATAACTATGCAACCGTCTACTACAGTATCGCATCAGGCAGTGCATTGTAGTCTCCCTGAGGAAAAATTTGATTCATTCATTTCTATAGGAGAGAAAGAATTTACTAAACTCGTTAATTCATCTAAATCGACAACATGTATGTAAGACCCTATACCGACTAAGCTAGAAATGCTTCCAGAGGTCACAGATCCTCTTCTTAATATCATTAATTCATCTTTGTCTCTTGGATATGTGCCAAAAACCTTTAAGCTGGCTATGATTAAACCGCTTGTTAAAAAAACGCAACTTGATCGTACAGAATTAGTCAATTACAGGCCGATCTCGCCTTTTCTATCAAAGATATTAGAAAAAGCAGTATCCTCAAAGCTGTGTTCCTTTCTAGAAAGAAATGATATCTGCGAGGATTTCCAGTCAGGATTTAGACCATACCATAGTACTGAGACGGCTCTCGTTAGAGTCGCAAATGATTTGCTCTTATCATCTGATCGTGGTTGTATCTCTCTATTAGTGTTACTCGATCTTAGTGCTGCATTTGACACTATTGACCACAACATTCTTTTAAATAGACTCGAAAATTATGTTGGCATTAGTGGAATTGCATTAGCATGGTTTAAATCCTACTTATCTGACCGTTATCAGTTTGTAGCAGTAAATGAAGAGATGTCTTATCGATCACAAGTTCAGTATGGTGTACCACAAGGCTCAGTACTAGGACCGCTGCTGTTCACTCTGTACATGCTACCCTCACACACACTCACACACACACACACACACACACACACTCTGTACATGCTACCATCAGGAGATATCATTAGGAAACATGGAATTAGCTTTCACTGTCATGCCGATGATACTCAGCTCTATATTCCTTCACGCCCAGACGAAACTTACCAATTCACAAAATGAACGGAATGCATAGCTGATATAAAAAACTGGATGATTAGTAATTTCCTACTACTTAATTCTGAAAAAACAGAGATTCTAATTATTGGACAAAAAACTCCCACACGTAATAACCTAGAATACTGTCTAACACTTGATGGCTGCTCTGTTAAGTCTTCGTCGTCGGTTAGGAACCTGGGTGTGCTCTTTGATACCAATCTTTCTTTTGAAAGTCACGTGTCTAGTATCTATAAAACCGCATTTTTCCATCTTAAAAATATATCTAAATTACTTCATAAGCTCTCATTGACAAATGCGGAACAATTAGTTCATGCGTTCATGACCTCAAGGCTAGATTATTGTAATGCTCTAATGGGTGGTTGCCCTGCACGCTTAATAAACAAACTACAGCTGGTCCAAAACGCAGCAGCTCGAGTTCTTACCAGAACCAGGAAGTCTGACCATATTAGCCCGGTTCTGTCAACACTGCATTGGCTCCCTATTAAACATCGCATACATTTTTAAATATTGCTGATTACTTACAAAGCACTAAATGGTTTAGCTTCGCAGTGCTTGAGCGAGCTCTTAACGCATTATAGTCCTTCACGTCTATTGCGATCTCAAAATTCCGGCCAGTTGATAATACCTAGAATATCAAAATCGACTGCTGGCGGCAGATCCTTCTCCTATTAGCACCAAAACTCTGGAACAGTCTTCCTAACATTGTCCGGGAAGCAGACACACTCTGTCAGTTCAAAGCTAGATTAAAGACACATCTCTTTGACCTAGCATACACATAACACATTATAGACTTCTATAATTCAATGTTAGGCTGCATAGATTAGGTCAGCCGGAACCGGGAACACTTCCCATAAATCCTGATGTACCCGTTACATCATAAGAAGAATGGCGTCTACGCTAATATTAGTCTCTCTGTTTATCCCGAGGTTTTCCTGCAGTCCGCCGGATCCAGGCCATATCCAGATCTGACGAAGGACCTTCGCCTGGACCCGATGACAACGCAGTGCTGAAGTGCCAGCTAGTCTCTCCCTATGGAGGATCCCTTTACCACTCTACAGATAAAGCGTTGTCGGGATAATTTCGGTTTCGCGCATCTACCCCGAAGTAGACACAGTTTCTCCTTTGCGCTTGAAGAAGATTAAAGAAAATAGTCCAACGCCGTGGTACAACGAGCACACTCAGGCCCTTAAGAGAGCAGCCAGAAAAATGTAGCGCAACTGGAAGAAAACAAAATTAGAGGTATTTCGCGTTTCATGGAAAGAGAGCTCGATTGCACACAGCGAGGCCTTAAAAGCTGCTAGATCTGCTTATTTTTCAACCCTATTAGAAGAAAATAAACATAATCCTAGGTATTTATTTGAAACAGTGGCTAAACTAACGAAAAATAAATCTTCAAACCCAAATGTTTCCAAGCAGCACAGCAGTAATGACTTTATGAACTTCTTTACTAACAAGATTGATAATATCAGGGAGAAAATTATAACTGTGCAACCGTCTACTACAGTATCGCATCAGGCAGTGCATTGTAGTCTCCCTGAGGAAAAAACTCGATTCATTCATTTCTATAGGAGAGGAAGAATTTACTAAACTCGTTAAATCATCTAAATCGACAACATGTATGTAAGACCCTATACCGACTAAGCTAGAGATGCTTCCAGAGGTCACAGATCCTCTTCTTAATATCATTAATTCATCTTTGTCTCTTGGATATGTGCCAAAAACCTTTAAGCTGGCTATGATTAAACCGCTTGTTAAAAAAACGCAACTTGATCGTACAGAATTAGTCAATTACAGGCCGATCTCGCCTTTTCTATCAAAGATATTAGAAAAAGCAGTATCCTCAAAGCTGTGTTCCTTTCTAGAAAGAAATGATATCTGCGAGGATTTCCAGTCAGGATTTAGACCATACCATAGTACTGAGACGGCTCTCGTTAGAGTCGCAAATGATTTGCTCTTATCATCTGATCGTGGTTGTATCTCTCTATTAGTGTTACTCGATCTTAGTGCTGCATTTGACACTATTGACCACAACATTCTTTTAAATAGACTCGAAAATTATGTTGGCATTAGTGGAATTGCATTAGCATGGTTTAAATCCTACTTATCTGACCGTTATCAGTTTGTAGCAGTAAATGAAGAGATGTCTTATCGATCACAAGTTCAGTATGGCGTACCACAAGGCTCAGTACTAGGACCGCCGCTGTTCACTCTGTACATGCTACCCTCACACACACTCACACACACACACTCTGTACATGCTACCATCAGGAGATATCATTAGGAAACATGGAATTAGCTTTCACTGTTATGCTGACAATACTCAGCTGTATATTTCTTCAAAACCTAACGAAACTTACCAATTCACTAAATGAACGGAATGCATAGCTGATATAAAAAACTGGATGATTAGTAATTTCCTACTACTTAATTCTGAAAAAACAGAGATTCTAATTATTGGACAAAAAACTTCCTCACGTAATAACCTAGAATACTGTCTAACACTTGATGGCTGCTCTGTTAAGTCTTCGTCGTCGGTTAGGAACCTGGGTGTGCTCTTTGATACCAATCTTTCATTTGAAAGTCACGTGTCTAGTATCTGTAAAACCGCATTTTTCCATCTTAAAAATATATCTAAATTACTTCATAAGCTCTCATTGACAAATGCGGAACAATTAGTTCATGCGTTCATGACCTCAAGGCTAGATTATTGTAATGCTCTAATGGGTGGTTGCCCTGCATGCTTAATAAACAAACTACAGCTGGTCCAAAACGCAGCAGCTCGAGTTCTTACCAGAACCAGGAAGTCTGACCATATTAGCCCGGTTCTGTCAACACTGCATTGGCTCCCTATTAAACATCACATACATTTTAAAATATTGCTGATTACTTACAAAGCACTAAATGGTTTAGCTCCGCAGTGCTTGAGCGAGCTCTTAACGCATTATAGTCCTTCACGTCTATTGCGATCTCAAAATTCCGGCCAGTTGATAATACCTAGAATATCAAAATCGACTGCTGGCGGCAGATCCTTCTCCTATTAGCACCAAAACTCTGGAACAGTCTTCCTAACATTGTCCGGGAAGCAGACACACTCTGTCAGTTCAAAGCTAGATTAAAGACACATCTCTTTGACCTAGCATACACATAACACATTATAGACTTCTATAATTCAATGTTAGGCTGCATAGATTAGGTCAGCCGGAACCGGGAACACTTCCCATAAATCCTGATGTACCCGTTACATCATAAGAAGAATGGCGTCTACGCTAATATTAGTCTCTCTGTTTATCCCGAGGTTTTCCTGCAGTCCGCCGGATCCAGGCCGTATCCAGATCTGACGAAGGACCTTCGCCTGGACCCGATGACAACGCAGTGCTGAAGTGCCAGCTAGTCTCTCCCTATGGAGGATCCCTTTACCACTCTACAGATAAAGCGTTGCCGGGATAATTTCGGTTTCGCGTATCTACCCCGAAGTGATACAATTCTGTATCAAAATGTTAAGGCCAGACAAGTAGTTTAAGGCTTGGTTTGTAGGGAATTACAAACCTGTGCACATATATTCAGATGCGCATAACTATAGAATTAATTCTTAATGCGCATGTGAGCGCCATCAGCGTTTCTCACAGGTTCGCGTTTAAAGTGTGTGTAGAGAGAACGATGTCGTCTCAGCGGCCTCTAATTTAATAACTAATGATCCTTGCGACGGAAGTTAATCAATCAAAACTAACTTTAGCTGGAAAAGAACTTTATTAAAGAACCGCTATAAAGCCAAAACAATCTCTGTTACCTCAAATTATCCGTTTGTTACTGTAAAGCCGCTTTGAAACAATCTATATTGTTAAAAGCGCTATATAAATGAAGATGACTTGACTTGACAATGTGAACAGATATAATACGGATGAAAAAAACAGATATAATACGGATGAACAAATGATAAAGCTTGGGTTGCTGAATATTCGATCCCTTACTCCAAAAGCACTTATTGTTAATGATATGATTACAGATTATAATCTAGATGTGCTGTGTTTGACAGAAACCTGGCTAAAACCAGACGATTGCATTACTTAAAATGAGTCCACCACCCAAGATTACTGTTATAAACATGAGCCTCGTCTGAAACGCAAAGGGGGAGGATTGCTGTAATTTATAGTAATATTTTCAAAACCACTAAGAAATCTAGTTTTAAATATAATTCTTTTGAAGTGTTGTTGCTTAATGTAACACTATCTAGTGTAAACGATAAATCACGTTTAACATTTGTGCTGGCTACTGTATACAGGCCACCAGGGCACCATACAGACTTTATCAAAGAATTTGCTGACTTTCTATCAGAGTTAGTACTGGCTGCAGATAAAGTCCTAATTGTTGGTGATTTTAATATACATGTAGATAACGAAAAAGATGCATTGGGATTGGCATTTAAAGACATTCTGAACTCTATTGGAGTTAGACAACACGTGTCAGGACCTACTCATTGTCGTAATCATACTCTAGATCTAATATTATCACACGGAATAGATGTTGATGCCGTTGAAATTCTGCAGCAGAGCGATGACATCTCAGATCATTATCTAGTCTCGTGTAAACTTAATTTAGCCAAGGCTGCAAAGACGACTCCGTGTTACAAATATGTGAGGCCTATCACTTCTGCCACTAAAGATTGCTTTATTAATAATCTTCCTGATCAGTTTCATCATCTCAGCATCCCAGATAGCTTAGAAGAACTCGATATTGCGACAGAAAAGTTTGACTCTCTTTTCCAGCACTTTAGACACAGTTGCTCCTTTGCGCTTGAAGAAGATTAAAGAGAATAGTCCAACGCCGTGGTACAACGAGCACACTCAGGCCCTTAAGAGAGCAGCCAGAAAAATGGAGCGCAACTGGAAGAAAACAAAATTAGAGGTATTTCGCGTTTCATGGAAAGAGAGCTCGATTGCACACAGAGAGGCCTTAAAAGCTGCTAGATCTGCTTATTTTTCAAACTTATTAGAAGAAAATAAACATAATCCTAGATATTTATTTGAAACAGTGGCTAAACTAACGAAAAATAAAGCTTCAAACCCAAACGTTTCCAAGCAGCACAGCAGTAATGACTTTATGAACTTCTTTACTAACAAGATTGATAATATCAGGGAGAAAATTATAACTATGCAACCGTCTACTACAGTATCGCATCAGGCAGTGCATTGTAGTCTCCCTGAAGAAAAAACTCGATTCATTCATTTCTATAGGAGAGGAAGAATTTACTAAACTCGTTAATTCATCTAAATCGACAACATGTATGTAAGACCCTATACCGACTAAGCTAGAGATGCTTCCAGAGGTCACAGATCCTCTTCTTAATATCATTAATTCATCTTTGTCTCTTGGATATGTGCCAAAAAACTTTAAGCTGGCTATGATTAAACCGCTTGTTAAAAAAACGCAACTTGATCGTACAGAATTAGTCAATTACAGGCCGATCTCGCCTTTTCTATCAAAGATATTAGAAAAAGCAGTATCCTCAAAGCTGTGTTCCTTTCTAGAAAGAAATGATATCTGCGAGGATTTCCAGTCAGGATTTAGACCATACCATAGTACTGAGACGGCTCTCGTTAGAGTCGCAAATGATTTGCTCTTATCATCTGATCGTGGTTGTATCTCTCTATTAGTGTTACTCGATCTTAGTGCTGCATTTGACACTATTGACCACAACATTCTTTTAAATAGACTCGAAAATTATGTTGGCATTAGTGGAATTGCATTAGCATGGTTTAAATCCTACTTATCTGACCGTTATCAGTTTGTAGCAGTAAATGAAAAGATGTCTTATCAATCACAAGTTCAGTATGGTGTACCACAAGGCTCAGTACTAGGACCGCCGCTGTTCACTCTGTACATGCTACCCTCACACACACTCACACACACACACACACACACTCTGTACATGCTACCATTAGGAGATCTCATTAGGAAACATGGCATTAGCTTTCACTGTCATGCCGATGATACTCAGCTCTATATTCCTTCACGCCCAGACGACACTTACCAATTCACAAAATGAACGGAATGCATAGCTGATATAAAAAACTGGATGATTAGTAATTTCCTACTACTTAATTCTGAAAAAACAGAGATTCTAATTATTGGACAAAAAACTCCCACACGTAATAACCTAGAATACTGTCTAACACTTGATGGCTGCTCTGTTAAGTCTTCGTCGTCGGTTAGGAACCTGGGTGTGCTCTTTGATACCAATCTTTCTTTTGAAAGTCACGTGTCTAGTATCTGTAAAACCGCATTTTTCCATCTTAAAAATATATCTAAATTACGTCATATGCTCTCATTGACAAATGCGGAACAATTAGTTCATGCGTTCATGACCTCAAGGCTAGATTATTGTAATGCTCTACTGGGTGGTTGCCCTGCACGCTTAATAAACAAACTACAGCTGGTCCAAAACGCAGCAGCTCGAGTTCTTACCAGAACCAGGAAGTATGACCATATTAGCCCGGTTCTGTCAACACTGCATTGGCTCCCTATTAAACATCACATACATTTTTAAATATTGCTGATTACTTACAAAGCACTAAATGGTTTAGCTCCGCAGTGCTTGAGCGAGCTCTTAACGCATTATAGTCCTTCACGTCTATTGCGATCTCAAAATTCCGGCCAGTTGATAATACCTAGAATATCAAAATCGACTGCTGGCGGCAGATCCTTCTCCTATTAGCACCAAAACTCTGGAACCTCTGGAACCATAAATCCTGATGTACTCGTTACATCATAAGAAGAATGGCATCTACGCTAATTTTAGTGTCTTTGTTTGTCCCGAGGTTTTCCCGCAGTCCGCCGGATCCAGGCCGTATCCAGATCAGTGCTGAGATACTTTGGTTTGTTAAGGGAGATATATCGCTTCTACAGCAGCCTTGGACATGAGAAATCTCCAGACAAAACATTCCCCCTGAACTACCTGCAGTTCTCTCGGTTTCTCATGGACTGTAGAGTTCACCAGCACCGAATGACGCAAGCGCAAGTAGATCATCTCATCACTGGTAATGTCTTTAAGCATAATTATGGCTTGTGATGTTTTCTCTTTATATCAAATAAACTATTTGTAATCAAAGTTTTGCTTCCAGATCTGAATCCAGATCAGGTTTATTCTCCTTACGCTGCCATTCTACCGAGAGAGTGTGTCAGCTATATCATCGCTGTAGCATATCATGTTTGCCACAAAGATATTGAGTGAGTATTTTCCTACAATGATAGGATTTTTTATGTTCTTGAAAGTTTCCATCTAGTCACAGATCACTTGCCATGTTACAGGTCCTCTCAGAACATACTCGCAGCATGTTTTTCAAAGCTCATGAAGCGGAACATCATTCCCAACACAAAGAATGTGAAAGGTAGAGAGATACACATTATATTATGATTGTATTATTAAAACTTCTCTTGAATGTCCCTGTTAAACATAGACTTTTATTAATTATTAAAAATGTTTTATTTTATTAAAAATGTACTTCTTTATTTTAGGCTCTCTGTTCTGGCATCCTGTCCATGCTTCAGTTGCATGTCACTACTTAGACAGATGCTTGGAAATTTACCAGGCCCTGTGTAAAGCAAATTCTGTCCGGCCTGACCAAAGCTTGACTGCAAGGCAATTTGTCTGGTTGCTTAAGGTAACAGGCCTCTTACTTTCATCTAGTCTCAACTTACTAAGAATTATTCACACATAATTCTTATGCATAGTCCTGTTCACAGGACCTCTCTTTATATGACTGCGAGCTAACCGTGTCCAAAGTGTTAGAGATCCTCTCTGTGGACAGTCCTGCAATTCATGATGGAGTCAGCAGCAACCTGGACCTGGAGGTCAGCAGCGGAACTCATGTTTTGTTTTGTTTTTTTTGGTTGATATTACTTTGATTTGATATGACAAATTATTTTGTTTGTAGATTAGCTTTCTGGAGTTCTTTGATGCATTGTTGGGCTGTGCTGAGGTGAAAGGCCAGAGAATCCAAACTGATGTTGAGAACCAGACTGACACAAGTCATTGGGACGACACCACGCAGAATATTACAAAGCCAAGTTCACTTCAAGTCAGTGCCTGTTTTTTCAGTTTTTAAGAATGAAATTTCAGCCATTTTCTCTCATGTTGGCAGTACAAAGTCTCTTGAGATTTGTAGAGACCACTCAGTATCACATTCCGGTGGATATTGTCTTAGCTGGGGTGAAAGCTAACCAGACTGTCTCTATTAAGGTGCTCTTATCTTTTGAAATGTTTCAGTTATCCCTATCTGAGGAGATGGAGCAAAGTCCTGTGCTTGCTTTCAAAGGTTTGTCTCCTGAAAAATTCATGTAAATGAATAAAATCTTAGTTATGCCTCTGATTTATCCCTAATAGTGGGCTAATTTCATATCCTCAGAGAAGGATTAGATGCAGAAAACACAGCAGTTCTTCACTCAGACCTTCTTCCCTGCGTATGAGCACAGCTTGAAGCTGGAGGAGGAGAGACTCAAGCTGAGAGAAAAGAACAGAAGTGGTCTTGCAGATGCTGACAAAGCAAGGTATTTAAAAAAAAATCCCCTAGATTTAAAAAAAAATGTTTTTTGAAGCCCATATTTTTACAATTTACAATTATTTTCAGACATACAGAACAGCTGGAGGCTGAGGACAGACCAGAGTTTCCGCTAGAAAAAAATGGTGCCGGTCAAAGTGACCGGCAGAGGTTTCGTTTTTCGGACATTTTGATGATATGCCGGTCAAATATCGCCTCTTAATTAGTCAAGTTGAGGAAAACTGGAGGAAGGCTATGTAACTTAAAAAATGACATAATCAGGCCGAATGCAACATGTTTATTAGCCTAACTTTCAAATAAAAAAACGGAAAAAAAACATGAACGTCCGATTGGCGTCAATCAACGCCAATTGTTTTTACTATGGTTTCACATTCATAGTTTAACAAACCAATCCCCCTTCCCCACATAGAATATCTGAAGCCTATTGTTTTTACTCAAGCGAACTTCCCAGTGTCTCTCCACAACCTGCAATGCGCATAAGCCGCGTAACCTAGGCGACTTCGCTGCTTCGTCTTGATCCGATTCTGCAGCGAGAGCTCTGCAGGAACACTCGAGACCCATTTTCTACTATGGTTTTGTACGTTTCTTCATTCGGATCTATTTGCGATCCATTTCATTCTAAACAAACAACGCAGTTTATATGGTTCGTCCTTGTTTCATTATTCATTAAGATAATAATTAATAAATGCGCGCATAATTATCAGTGAACTTGATAAATGTTGCAGATATGTTTTGCTATGCATGCACAAACAAATGCCTTTCAACTTATGTGTGCAAAATTCTGAATAAAAAGAATGTGCAGCAATTTGTACAAATAGAGAGTCTAGGTCTACTATACGTGTTGTAGCCATTAAATAAGCTCATTTAGTTTAATATTTGTTAAAATATTATAATGTTATTTTTTAATTTATGTTGATTATGAAAAGTGAACCGCACGAGTAGGATAGGATGCGCAATATCGAGAGACATGGAGCGGGTCAGACATGATTTTGACCACTTAATTACAGGGTTCCCACGGGTCCTTGAAATCCTTGAAAGTTTGTGAATCTGAAAAAATGTTTTCAAGGCCCTGGAAAGTTTTTGAAAATAAACATACATAGAGACAGGTGCTTGAAAGTGCTTGAATTTATTTTGTGCAATAAGTTTTCTGGAAAAAATTCCATATTCACTCCGCTCCCCTAATGTGTTATTTCGCCAACACTTCATGACCTATGCATACTAGCTTGCTTGATTTACACTAGTTAAGCGCATTTACGTGTTAGTTACCAGGGTTTTTCCTGCATAGAGAATTATGAGGCGGCCGCCTCCGTCAAATTTCGTGCCGCCTCTGGCTCTCGACAGTAAAAAATAACTAAGGAATCACCGAAAACGTGAGGATGATTCTGTTTTATTTCATTTAATGTAAGTGGCGATTGATAGCCTATAGTTGATAATAATATAGGCCTACCTAATGTACTGACGGTAACAAAGTTGCGCTGTTGAGGCTCGCGCAGTTATTTATAACATATTATAGTTAAGAAACAATAGCCTACGCTACACACGACCAGAGAGCTGTTTTCCTGAATGCCATCAAGATTGAAACCGAGACTGATTTCACAACAGTTCAATAAACAAATAGTTAAAATTAAGTCACTTACATTTTAGACGCAATGACTGTTTCAGCAGCGAAAATAGTTCCAAAGATAACAGCAGAACCATCTCACAGCAACACTTGTTGCATTACTGAATGATTCAGTGTTTTGAACGAATCGGTTGAGTCAAAGATTCAATTACCCATTCATAAACTGCCTCATTCTGAATAAATCAGCCGTTTGAACGAATCGTTTGAATGAATGACTCAATGACTCGCTCATTAAGACGGTCGCCTGCCGCCTCCTACTGGCGGTTTAGTTTCATAAAGTATCATTCTTTTCAACAACTTTTTCGCTCATGTGTTCAGCTGGCAACTTCTGCAAGACAAATAAATAATTTTGTTTGGTCTTTTCTCCCTCCCCACTCCTCACATTTAAATCACACAAATAGGGTAAGGGAAAAATAAAGTTACCTTTCCTGTGCAGGACACTCACATGCTCACTAACAATGCCTGGACACACCCAACTAATCTAAAATTATACCAAACAAACAAATTAATCAAAGAAGTGAATTAAATGAAATCCCCACAAACACCCATATTCTAAATTTATATTTCCCTCCCATCTTTGATCCTTCAATTTAACAGAACATACCTTTCTTGAGGAGTGAAGGAGATGCAAGACCTACACCAGCAAGCCACATCAGCATATGGTCATGAAGAAACCAAATCTCACCTGTGTTTATATAGCTACATGATTACCTGACGTACCCACCCACTTTAGGCAATCTGGGCACCATTTTTAAAGGGGCCATGCAACTATCCTTAAAGGGGCAATCCCACTACAGTTAGTACTGGCTGCAGATAAAGTACTAATTGTTGGTGATTTTAATATACATGTAGATAATGAAAAAGATGCATTGGGATTGGCATTTAAAGACATTCTGAACTCTATTGGAGTTAGACAACACGTGTCAGGACCTACTCATTCTCGTAATCATACTCTAGATCTAATATTATCACACGGAATAGATGTTGATGCCGTTGAAATTCTGCAGCAGAGCGATGACATCTCAGATCATTATCTAGTCTCGTGTAAACTTCATTTAGCCAAGGCTGCAATGCCGACTCCGTGTTACAAATATGTGAGGCCCTTTTATATAACTTTTTTTTCTTTTTTTCTTTTTCTTGAATGAGCAAAAAGGCAAAGAAATACACATTCTCTCATATGTACATATGCGCATAAACATCCACATACATATTTACACAAGGCACACATAAGAGATAATGAGACAAAACAATATTGTTAGAATATCTCTACAATCTATCCTGATTCATCAACACAGTTTCACCGATGATCCAGAACTATAAACCCCAAACCCAGGATAGAGCGGTTGAGTGAATGTGGTCTGGACTGTGTGGATGAGGCTCATCGTGTCAGAGACGCTGTAGAAGGACAGAGTTCCTGCACTGTGATCCACATACACTCCTATTCTACTGTGATCCACACACACTCCTGTTCTACTGCTGATGGACTCTACAGGGAGTTTAGTCTCTATGTTATTGTGCATGAATGAGTATCTGGAGGAAGAGCAGATCAAACTCCAGGACTGATCATTACATCCAAACAAACACTCATTACCCGATCCCTTCCTGCTGATGCTCTTATATGACACTGATATATACACACATTCTTCACTCCACTCAATCTCCCAGTAACAGCGTCCACACACACTCTCTCCACACAACACCTGAGGATACACATCAAATCTGTCTGGATGATCAGGATACGACTGAATCTCTGGGTAAGTGTTAGTAATCACTCTGTTCCTCTCAGACAGACGGAGGCGTTTATTCACTGTGTTCAGATCCAGAGTGAGCTGATGGGAATCTGATGGAGATAAAACACATCAGAATCAGGAATTATGAATCTGTCTGATCTTTTAATGTATCTGAACTCTTCATGTTCAATATATCATCAGTGTCTCAGTGCAGTTTACCAGATATCCTGAGCAAATCATCATTTACATGATCAACTCTAAAACTCTTCTGTCATGTTTTCTTTCACTTCTCCAGGAAGAACATGAACACACTCAGTGAGTTTTTCTGCTTGTTTTCTCAGTGACTTACATTGTAGGAAGTCGTTCCTGGTCCTGGGAACAATGTTGGAGAAAGTGACTGTGGAAATCAACAGACATGAAGAGTGTGATTATCATGTCAAGAGAAAATGATCCCTGCATCCGTTCCTAAGACATTTCTAATATGATCTTCTACATGATCTGAGATGATGGAGGATCATTTCTGAGAGCAGAATCTCCAGGACTTTACCTCTGTCAGAGATCTTCTTCAGCTCCTCTTTGCAGAAATCCTCCAGTTTGTCTCTCAGCTGACGGACAGATTCTCTCACGCCATCAAAAGAGGAGAGAGAACTGAAGAGATTGTCATTTACGTCTGTAGATTCAGGAGGAGCTGAGAGAGACTGGAAACTCTAGAGAAAACAGAAATCAAAGCTCATCACCTCCACACTTCATCAATAACCTGCTCTACTGTCAGATTTGTGCGGCTCTTGTTGATCTTTAGTAACTCTCCTCAATCCAGCACTTTCACAGCATCAGCTTCATTCTTCTCATATTCATTATGTGACATTAGAGACACAAGTTCTAGCGTTTGCCATTTACACTATGGGCCCTATCTTGCACCCAGAAAAATATTAACACACGAGGGAAATCATTGTTGTGTCCCTGAAGATGTGAAAAAATAGGCATAAATCTAGCTTACACATGTCCAGGAAACAATGAAAGTGATTAGTTATTATTATGTTATTATTATTCACATGTGGAAATAAAATCTAGAGGTCAGTAATATACCAACATCTCTCTCACATTAAATATTATAAATAATCATATAATTATCCTGATCAAATGCATCAATCTCCATCTTAGCTGTATTATATTGTGTAAATTGAACTCTAAACAAGTTTAATACACTGGGAATATCATTAAAACCTTTGTTTTATTCACAGAATTATAAGGCAAAGTTTGATAAATTCATATTTGTGTGATGAAAAGGCATTAATATGTGATTTTTCCCCATTAATTTTAATTTCTATGAAACTTTCATTGCTAACAAACTACTTCATTTAGAAATGATAAATTGATCATTAATAAAGTATGAAAATACAATTATTAAACACATTATAGATATGCTTATAAGTCAAGAATAAAGCATTTATAGCTGTATTTATAAACTGCTTATTAATATCCATTAATGCTTTATAAATGATGAATTAACTGTTTACTAATGCCTAACTAATGATTAATAGTGTGCAGTTATTATAAAGTGTTACCGAAATCAGAAGGAAAAATGAGGTAAAAAAGTTGAAATGTGAGTGAAGATGATCAGATGAGAGTCTGACTGATGATTATATAATAACCGAACACACAGATCAACACTTCAGTCAGCGGCTCATTCTGCTCTCATGAAATGTTTCTCTGAGAGTCTCTTGCTCAAGTCCACTATGATCCTGTTCTTCTGGATCTCTGTTACCTGCAGGAAATGTATGTGATCCTGTGTGTGTGAAAGCTGCTCCAGCTCAGCGTCTCTCCTCCTCAGATCATTGATCTCCTGCTCCAGTCGCTCCAGTCGTTCTTCAGCTCGACTCACTGCAGTCTTTTCCTGATCTCGGATCCGCTGTGTCGCCTCAGAGCGGCTTCTCTCAATGGAGCGGATGAGCTCAGTGAAGATCCTCTCACTGTCCTCCACTGCTGTGTGTGCAGAGCGCTGTTAGGACACACATCACAATCACACAGTGAGCTTCAGTGAGTCCTGACTGAGACTTCTCAAACTTCTCTTCTTCTCCAGACTCACCTTATGAGACTCTACAGCCTCTCTCAGCTGCTGAAGATCTTTCTCTCTCTGCTGGATCCTCTGCTGGAACGACCTCTGCGTCTCCTTCAGCTGCTTCTGCAGCACAAACCAATAACACAGATGGCACTTTATACTGTCACTATATCATCATGTGAAGAGTTGAATCCAGTAACAGTAGAATTAATAACCAATGGCTGGAGGTTCAAACCTCTGAAGGGATGATTGATCAGTTTTACCACTAGGGGTGTGACGAGACACGAGATTGGGTTTACGAGACTAGATTTTTGCACAATATATTATAGAAATCCTCAATGACAAAATTCATGATTGGAAAAATAGTCTGCAGACTAGCACATGTGTCAATTAGTCCAATAGCGAGAGTGAACATCACGTGTGGGTGACATCACAACCAGGAAAGGATAAAAGCACATCCGGTCTGACCGGCGTTAGCTTCTGTGCCTCAGCAAACGCTCTGGGCCCTATCTTGCACCCAGCGCAATTGACTTTGTACACTGACGCATGTATCATTCCTATTTTGCACCCGCGCAAAGCGCGCTTTTCCCTCCACAGAAGCACGTCGCTAAACTAGGGAATGAACTTGCGCTCCCTGGGCGGTTCAGCGCAAAAAAGGAGGCGTGTTCCGGCGCAAACGTTCCTTCATGCTATTTTGCAGGTTTAGAAAACAATTGCGCCACTAACCAGGAAAAAATAGTTTAAAGTCAGTGGCGCGTTGCGCATGTTATTCATATGCTATTTTAAGGGCCCATGCTTGGCCATAATCAATGTAGCGTGTGCACAACGCGCATACACTTTGATTCTCTCATCTACACAGAAGCAGCAGTTTTCATTTTTGCAAATCATACATTATTATGATAGATAGATAGATAGATAGATAGATAGATAGATAGACAATTTATTATAAAAGCATACATCTAGCTTACACATTTACCCAAATTATCATACACCTTTTTAACCGAAGTTAATTTGGGTGGGTTTCTCCATCCCCAACGTCCCTGACGAGAGCGTTGGTCTCCTTGGCTGTGAACCGCTCCTGGCGCGCGTCTGGCAAATCCGCCGTTATAATAGGAATCCGCTTTAGAACAAAGCGCGTCTGCTCTTAAAGGGAATGTGAGATGACGCTCTGATTGGTTTATTTCACGTTACGCCCAAACCACACCTATGAATAATGAAGCTACTTCAGACCAACCCATTTTAGATTTGCGCCTGGCGCAAGAGTCATTTATCCCGCTGGGAAAATAGCAACAGCGCCAAGACCCGCCCACAAAGTTACTTGCGCTTTGCGCTTTGACACTTGCGTTTCAGATCGTTAAAATAGGGCCCTCTGTGTTCAATACTGTTTGTCATATTTAATGTTGTCTGTCCCGATATAGTGCAGCTCAATTTATATATATATACAGTATATATGGTGACCAAACAATCATTTAAGTTGTGTGCTTCTCCCTGCCGTCGTTATCTCACGGTTGGGGATACACACAAACTTGTGTGATGTGTTTGGGAGCAGAGCATGCTCTTTGTGAGAGGCTGCCCCTTTGCACGCTCCACTCTCGTCTGTCACTCTTTGAGGAGGGTGTTCAGGTGAGCGTTCCCTGCGGTTCAGGCCCTGATCGTGGGGTTCGCAAATGGATCTCATAGAGGGGTTTGAGATGAGGCCGACGTATCTCAGCCTTACCCGTGGGATCCAGTGCTCTCTCTCCAGCGCCGGAAGTCCGCACTGCGGTTTCTCCGCCCTGGAGGAGAGACAGTTCTGAGGAACTGGATGTGCTGAGCATCGAAACGCGGGAAGAGGAATCTTCAGCTCTTTCCCCAGCATACGAGGAGCTGGTGGAGGTACTATCGCACGCTGTGTCTAAGGCTGCATTTACACTGCAGGTCTTGATGCCCAATTCCGATTTGCTGACTTCTGTATATCCGATTTTTTTGACAACCCGCTTACATCATCTTTTAAAAGTGACCCGTATCCGATATTTGCATTTACACGATACACTGCCAAAACAACCCAATGTAGACGTTCTGACCTGGAAAATGAAGTATAACAGCTTGATATGCAATGGATGCAGAAGCAGACAAAATGATCATAGTGATGCGCGGATCGCGGTTATATCCGCGGGGGCTCTGTGGATAATCCGCGGATCGGGCGGGTCAAGTAATAAAAATAACATTCTGATTAATTTTGGGTGGGTCGCGGGTGGATATGATAAATCATTATTAATGAAAATATCAACTACATTCTCTAAAATATGAGCATGTTCCATTCCAGCTTAAGTTTCAAGGGAGTCAAGCCTGTTTATGCCATTAAGAAAATGAAATTCTGTCAAATAAAGTTTGTTTTAAAGAAATGTTCATTTAAAAGCAGCGCTCATTAATCAGAGTATTATGTTACCATTAGAGATGCGCGCATCAACCATCGCCGAGTCAGTTTCTTTTTGCCATTGAGTTTCGCTCTCGACAGATGCTTCCCTCACTGGCTGGGGAGCGGTAAAGGCTGCTCAGCTCAGAGTCTGTGGAGGAGGCATCATCTTTGAATGACTGGGAATTGAGTGAATTGAAGCTAACACCGGTCAGACCGGATGTGCTTTTACCCTTCTCAGGGAACTAGGGTTACAGTCGTAACCTGAGACGTTTTTTCATAGTCTTATTAAGAGCAAACAATCAGTGCAAGTGCAACCATAATAAAAGTACTCTCTCAATATTCAAAGTGCAACTAGACACCAGAGCTAAGAAGTGGTTACATCTCTTTGATAATGGGAGACAGGCTATTGTATGCAGCCTAATTTGCGCGCATCAGGGAGCTCGCGTTTTACTTACACTTTTAAATTCGTGATCGCGTATACTCCTTGTAAAGGGAGCAGTGGTGTTGAGCGTGCATTCTACAAGATAAGACATTTATCAGACCCTTACTCTGTTGCACAACAAATCCTCCGCCATCGTCACGCGACCAGTGAACTGTGTAACTCCTGCTGGATGAGCAGAGCAGTCGTTTACTATAGTTTACAAGTGTTTTTATTTGTATAAAAACAGCAAAACGACAGTGGAGGCTATGTAATGTGAATGTAGCGGTGGCGATATCGCGAGATAGCTTTTCACTCGACGAGAAATCTCAACATATTGTAGTCTCGCGAGATCTCGTGTCACACATCCCTAGTTACCACCATTGTACATGAATTTACATGAAGCATAAGGCCTGTTTCACACTGCAAGAAAAAGTATCATAAAAGTGAAACTGACACAGATGTAAAGCTTCACAATAACAGAGTTTCTGCTGCATAACAGACCTGCGGCTCTATATAGTTCAAATGGAGTGAGTCAGATTATTAAACAGAAGCTCTTTGCGTCTGTCACTGCATTTAACTTGCGTTATTCTTGACAGAGATATATTTTGTCAAACAACGGGTGAATATTTTCCATTATTTTATGTTGCTTCATTAAAGCCTGTTTTACAAAAGTTTGTGTTAATTCATTTTTACGGTTAATTTCACTATATTTTTTGTTAAGTTCAACGTGGAGCTCAAATACACTCCAAATCCACTTACAGCTTCTGTTCACTTCTGTGACGTCTGCAGTGTGAATGATGTTTCCTGATCATATGGTGCCAATATAAATAGTGTCAACATTATTTCATCAGTGTGTAGTTTCATACCTGTTTCTCTGTCCTCTGTGCTGCAGCTGATACAGTGTCGTGGTTTTTATGTTCGTCCATCATACACAGCACACATATAAACTTCTGGTCAGTGCGACAGAAAACCTCGAGGAGTTTATCATGTGTTTGGCAGATCATCTCCTGCAGTCGTCCAGTGGCATCAGTCAAATTGTGTCTCTTTCCTTTAAACAAACTCTCATGTTGTTCAAGGTGACTTTGACAGTAAGAGATCAGACACACCAGACAGGACTTGATGGCTTTGTGTTTTCTTCCAGTACACACGTCACACTGCACATCTCCAGCTCCAGCGTAACAGTCCGCAGGAAGTTTAGTCTTCTTCAGTTTCTCCACCAGTTCAGCCAGCATGGTGTTTTTAGCTAAAGCAGGTCTTGGCCTGAAGGTCTGTCTGCACTGAGGGCAGCTGTAGACTCTCTTCTGATCCTCCTGATCCCAGCAGCCTGTAATACAGATCTTACAGTAACTGTGTCCACAGGGAATGGCCACTGGATCCTTCAGGAGATCCAGACACACTGGACACAGGAACTCATTCTGATCCACTGAAATTCTGGCTTCTGCCATTTTACTGCATGAGACACACAAACACACAACAGCTCAACTGCACTTCAGTTTCTCTTTCACAAACTCTTCCTGCTTCCTGGTTCTGTGATTGAGTGACGTGTGCAAAACAGATTTATCTACAAGTCTGTAAAGCAGATTCTTCATTCCTGGACCTGGACAGCCTTATTCCTGAGGAGTTCAGTTTCAACCGTACTCAATGCAAAAAACCTTTCTTAGTTGATTCAGGTTTGTTCAGTAACAGCTGGAATGAAACTCTGCTGTGTCTCTCCAGGAACAGAAAGAGGAACCCTGCTGTAAAGTCACAGATCATAAAACGTCCACTAGATGTCAGTCTCAGACAGTCACTCAAAACACTCCAAAAGTTACTGAGAATCAGGAAGACTGCATCCTAATGACTACACTTGTACGGCATTAAAAGTGTGTCCAGTTCCAGAGGTGAAAAGTAAGTAATTATAAATACTTCCGTTACACTACTAGTACACTAGTACATTTTCCAATTTTTATCTACTTTCTTGGGTATAATTAAATGGTGATACTTTTACTTTTACTTGAGTTGAATAAAAATAAAGTATTCAACTTCGCTACATTTATATGTCGACAATAGTAAAGACGGAGCAACAGGGCGAGCTGGAGCTTTTCAAACTACTGGGGTAAAGCCCTGCGCTTGAGCTTCAGCCAATAACAGACAGGTCTGAAGCTCTTCAGCCAATAACAAACAGGTCTGTAGCGCTTCAGCCAATAACAGAGAGATCTGAAGCGCTTCAGCCAATAACAGACAGGTCTGAAATGCTTCAGCCAATAACAGACAGGTCTGAAGCTCTTCAGCCAATAACAGACAGGTCTGAAATGCTTCAGCCAATAACAGACAGGTCTGAAGCGCTTCAGCCAATAACAGACAGGTCTGAAATGCTTCAGCCAATAACAGACAGGTCTGAAGCTCTTCAGCCAATAACAGACAGGTCTGAAATGCTTCAGCCAATAACAGACAGGTCTGAAATGCTTCAGCCAATAACAGACAGGTCTGAAATGCTTCAGCCAATAACAGACAGGTCTGAAGCTCTTCAGCCAATAACAGACAGGTCTGAAATGCTTCAGCCAAAAACAGACAGGTCTGAAGCTCTTTAGCCAATAACAGACAGATCTGAAATGCTTCAGCCAATAACAGACAGGTCTGAAGCTCTTCAGCCAATAACAGACAGATCTGAAATGCTTCAGCCAATAACAGACAGGTCTGAAGCTCTTCAGCCAATAACAGACAGATCTGAAATGCTCCAGCCAATAACAGACAGGTCTGAAGCTCTTCAGCCAATAACAGACAGGTCTGAAATGCTTCAGCCAATAACAGACAGGTCTGAAGCTCTTCAGCCAATAACAGACAGATCTGAAATGCTTCAGCCAATAACAGACAGATCTGAAATGCTTCAGCCAATAACAGACAGGTCTGAAGCGCTTCAGCCAATAACAGACAGGTCTGAAGCTCTTCAGCCAATAACAGACAGATCTGAAATGCAATAACAGACAGATCTGAAATGCTTCAGCCAATAACAGACAGGTCTGAAGCTCTTCAGCCAATAACAGACAGGTCTGAAATGCTTCAGCCAATAACAGACAGGTCTGAAGCGCTTCAGCCAATAACAGACAGGTCTGAAGCTCTTCAGCCAATAACAGACAGATCTGAAATGCTTCAGCCAATAACAGACAGATCTGAAATGCTTCAGCCAATAACAGACAGGTCTGAAGCTCTTCAGCCAATAACAGACAGGTCTGAAATGCTTCAGCCAATAACAGACAGATCTGAAATGCTTCAGCCAATAACAGACAGGTCTGAAGCTCTTCAGCCAATAACAGACAGGTCTGAAGCTCTTCAGCCAATAACAGACAGGTCTGAAATGCTTCAGCCAATAACAGACAGGTCTGAAGCGCTTCAGCCAATAACAGACAGATCTGAAATGCTTCAGCCAATAACAGACAGGTCTGAAGCGCTTCAGCCAATAACAGACAGGTCTGAAGCTCTTCAGCCAATAACAGACAGGTCTGAAATGCTTCAGCCAATAACAGACAGGTCTGAAGCTCTTCAGCCAATAACAGACAGATCTGAAATGCTTCAGCCAATAACAGACAGATCTGAAATGCTTCAGCCAATAACAGACAGGTCTGAAGCGCTTCAGCCAATAACAGACAGGTCTGAAGCTCTTCAGCCAATAACAGACAGATCTGAAATGCTTCAGCCAATAACAGACAGATCTGAAATGCTTCAGCCAATAACAGACAGGTCTGAAGCTCTTCAGCCAATAACAGACAGGTCTGAAATGCTTCAGCCAATAACAGACAGGTCTGAAGCTCTTCAGCCAATAACAGACAGGTCTGAAGCTCTTCAGCCAATAACAGACAGGTCTGAAATGCTTCAGCCAATAACAGACAGGTCTGAAGCGCTTCAGCCAATAACAGACAGATCTGAAATGCTTCAGCCAATAACAGACAGGTCTGAAGCGCTTCAGCCAATAACAGACAGGTCTGAAATGCTTCAGCCAATAACAGACAGATCTGAAGCGCTTCAGCCAATAACAGACAGATCTGACTCGGGTGCAAAACCAATCGAAACTTTCAGTTCAGCTGGGGGGCGGGGCGTGCAAACCACACTCTAACGTTCAATCACTGGCACTTCTTTTTCGAATCAGTATCGCTAATGTTACAATATTTGAGTGAATGTAAGTGAGCTATGGTGATATTCTGAGAAACAGCGCTGACGTGTAAACCAGGAGAAACATTGTGCCATGAATGAACTAGTTATAGGCTATAGATGCACAGATCAGCAACATTCACCATGGATTTACTGTAGTAACACTCACTCTAACCATGGAAGTTTGGCAGGAATAGTCAAATGCTTTCAAGTACGTCACACATCTTTTTCCAGCACTTCAAAACTCAAATATTATCATATTTAAATGTTATTTTTCATGTGATGACCAAAATATTATTTGTTCATCCTTCAAAGATTACCCCCATTTATAAAACAAAAAATTTCAAGATATAGGAAAACTCACACTTATTTTAAATATATATATATATATATAATTCATGGAAATTTCTCTGGCATTTCTTTCTTTTTGCTGTATCGAAAACGTACTGAACTGTGACACCACTGTGTCGGATTGAACCGAACCGTGAATTTTGTGAACCGTTACACCCTTATATATGTATAAAAGCTGTATATGGGTAATTACGGAACTGTTACATATGTATTGTATTGATAATACAATTAATTTAACATAGTACTGAGTGTTAGGCTGGAGAGCATTACAGAGTAAAGTGTGTGTGCAGAAGCGGCTGTACAGAGTTGAATTCAAGGTGAAAGAGATAAGGATGAGACCACTTTGTTGTATTAACATATTTGATTAAGAATATGTTTTATTAAGAAAATAAAGTTTTATCAATATTATTAATATTCTATTAAGAATATATGGTAACGCTTTAGGTAATTACCTTTCTGTAATTATAATGTACCTATAAAGTACATAAGTGTAGATATGAGGGAACAATATGTAAAGTTTGGGGAATAAAGGGGTAACAACCAGGAAATGTAACAAATGATTTATACTGAAAGTATTTTAGAACTAAGGGGCACTTATTCTTCTATTATGATATAACAATCTTACATTTGGGAGCAATTTAGCGAGAACATACACTGCGTTTGTCGTGCAGTGTACAGGGAGGAACACTGGGGGGTTCTCCGATCGAGAACAGAAGTGAAGAGTAGACAAGATCGAGTTCGCTGCTCCTGTCTCCTGTTATACAGATACAGACTCCACTTGATGTGAACAAATGTAAACACGCCGTGTCCTGATTGGCTGATGATCCGATGTTAATCAGTGATCGCATGTTAATGCCAAGTGTAAACGCAGCTTATTTTCCTCTATGCTGCTGCTCTGACAGCTGTTGACTGCATTTTGTAGAAGCCCATTTGCTGGTTATCAACTAGTGCTCCATCAGTTGCTCCTGCAGGAAGAAGCCCAGCAATACAAGCAGCCAAAGAAGCCCAGCAAGCAGAAACTTGGAGATTTCTCTCCTCAAATGGACTCCTTCTATCCTGCTCCGCCAAACTCTATTTCAAGCTCTTCGCAAAAGAGGTTATCCCAGACAAAAATGAAGACAGATCTATAAAGATCACAACCAAAACAACACAAACCCAAGGCCTAAACCACCCAGAGACAACCAAGCTCTGTTACCGGCAATCTACACATATTCCTTCACCACTACCAAATTTACTATAAATAAAAATAAAATTACCAAACAATACTGGCACCCATCCAATGTTGCTGTGTTCAAAGGAAACACAAACCTTCGGGATGTACTGGTTCACAGCCGACTATTGAAATATCAAGTGGAAGAAAAACCTCAGAGGCTTCTCAGAACAATGAAACCCTGGAGACGCCCGGAAGTGGTCACATTACAAAATATCCCGCTGAATACAAAAAACTGCATATATGCCATCACATGTACCCTATGCAAAAAACAACACATTGGACAAACCCAAAATACCATTAATAAAACAAGACTTTACCACCATAGATAAAACGTCAGAACCCAGAGAGATAAAACCAAGGGGACTATACCGATAAACCACTTTCGCAGACATGGTCTACATAAATTATACATTCAGGGAATAGATAACAACCCCAACTGGACAACCAGAAATAACTTTAGAAGGAACATTGGTGGATCCAAAAACTCAACACAAGATTCCCCAGCGGCTTAAATGAAAGAGAAGAAATACAAAGTGTATTTAGTTCTGTCTATTAACTCTATCTAGCCTAGTTTATTTGTATTCAGTGGGATATAGATGGGTGCCAGTATTGTTTGGTAATTTTCTTTTATTTTCCTAGTAAATTTGGTAGTGGAGCAGGAATATGTGAAGATGGCTGGTGACAGAGTTTGGTTGTCTCCGGGTGGATTAGGCCTTGGGTTTGTGTTGTTACAGTTCTGTCTTAATTTTTGTCTGGGATAACCTCTTTCGAAGAGCTTGAAATAGATTTTGGTGGGCCGATTGAAAGTCCAATTCCTGGGAGCAAATTCTGGAAAATCTAATTAGTTGGGATTTTACAATACTTCTGAAGGCATGTGGGTGGAAACTCTTTTTGGTGTGGGAGGGCATGGGTGTGTGTTTCTTTAAAGAAGACTTTAAAGTCCAAGCGGTGGGTGGTAGAGAAATCCTTTCCTTTGTACACCGTGGTCTAGGGAGTCTATTGTTTGTTGGTTTGATTTTTATGGAGTGGTGGTTTTAGGATGAGTTTAGGATGCATATGAAGTCCTAAAAGTCCTTTACAATTCCCCATATGTCATCTAAGAATCTGAAGTAGTTGAGAGGGGTTTTAGAGCATTTAGGGAAGATGATAGCCTCCTATTGGGCCATATATATCTTTGCGTCTGATGGGGCAAATTTCTTTCCCATGGCTGTTCCTTTAATTTGTAGGAAATACTTCCTCTTAAATTCAAAGTAATTTTTGGTGAGGCTCAATTACAAGAGTTGTAGTGTCGATTTGTGGGGTCGTGTCGTATCTGGATATCTGTAAAAGGGCTTGAACTGACCGTAGGCCCAGGTCTGTCTCGATATTAGTGTACAGTCTGTCAACACCTAGTGTAAAAAGAAAAGCCCTTTGCGGTATTGTCAGGTTTAATGTCTTTTAAATGAAGGTGTGCATATCTTTTAGGTAGCTAGGATGTCTGGTAGAAAGGGGGTTTAGCTGGAAGTCTAGAAATTCTGCTACCCTATAACTTTCACTTGCACAGTCACAAATTATGGGACGTCCTGGTTGCGAAAGGGGTGGGGGGATAAATGAAAGACCCTTGTCTAGGAGTTTGATTTGTATCGGTGTTAGTTTTTTGAAAGGTGTTGGTTTGAAATTTCGGATGGTTTTGGGGAACTAAATGGTTGGGAGACCTTGAGTATTTTTTAGTTCTGTATGGGAAACGTATTTCTGGGTGGAGGTGCCTTCCTTTTTGTGTTGATTTGTTGTTGGGTGGATGATGGTTTCTCCCATTCCTGTTCTGTTTTTGATTTATGATTATCGTGTATTCAGCTAGATTCAGGCTATTTCAGTTAGGTACGTGGTCTTTGGAGTTGTTGTTTTATGTTAGTAACCTTTAGATTTCGGGTAGGTATGAATTTTATTTATTTACTTACAGCGGGGGAAATAAGTATTGAACACGTCATCATTTTTCTCAGTAAATATATTTCCAAAGGTGCTATTGACATGAAATTTTCACCAGATGTTGGTAACAACCCAAGTAAGCCATACATACAAAGAAACAAACAAAAATAAGTTCAGAAATTAAGTTATGTGTAATAATGTGAAATGACACAGGGAAAAAGTATTGAACACATGAAGAAAGGGAGGCGCAAAAAGGCATGGAAAGCCAAGACAACTGCTGACAACTTACAGTAATTAAAAAGCAATCCAGCCCCCTGTCAGTGGAAATTAATAACAGCTGGTTCAGTCCCAAATGATGGCCTACAAAAAGGTCTCATTGCCAAGGTGTCACACAAGACACATCTCATGATGGGTAAAAGCAAAGAGCTGTCTCAAGACCTTCGC
Source organism: Abramis brama (assembly GCF_963993115.1). Classification (NCBI taxonomy): domain Eukaryota; kingdom Metazoa; phylum Chordata; class Actinopteri; order Cypriniformes; family Leuciscidae; genus Abramis; species Abramis brama. The sequence continues at coordinate 3,477,802 of NC_139970.1, read as the reverse complement.
AACCTAATTGTTGCAAAACATAATGATGGCATTGGTTATAGGCGCCATTCTAAGCTTCTGAATGGTCCAGTGAGCACTTTTGGGGCCATAATACGGAAGTGGAAAGACAATAATTTCACCATAAATGTGCCTCGACCAGTGCTCCTCGCAAGATTTCTGATAGAGGAGTGAAAAGAATAATATATTTTGTTATTACGACACAATTGAGTGGAAAAAATAATATGTGCCAGCCATCGTAGTGTTTGACCCATGTGACCTTGTATTTTAATAAAGTTGCTACTTGTTACAAGACTGATGTATTAAATGCTTGCAATTTTGCATTTTGAAACGATAGAGACTCTGTAGCTAATAGCGGCTAATATGAATTCTGGGAAATGTTCTTGCGCACATCTTGCAGAAGTAAAGAGAAGCTGTTGCTCGAACACAGACGTCTCGAGTGTATTCTTTAAAATAGATGCATCACAAAGACTAACATTTTAGATACCAGTGAAAGTTCTTAGTTCTTGACTAAAATCTACAAGCCTAACTTATTTTAAGTTCAAACATCTTTAAAGACAAGAAAAAAGTCAGTAATAAAACATGAACTAATTCAGAGGTCAGAGAATCGTCACTGATTATGCCATGTTCATGAACTCTCAACAGCGAGTGTGTGTTAATGTCAAATGTGTTAAGCAGCATGAGCATGAGTCATTGCCATGTGATCGGCTTCCCTCACACACTCACACACACACACACACACACACACTCACTCCGGGGAGAAGATGCACGAAGATTAATGTCTAGAGTTGTGTGTCAGACGTGTAACTCCTGTTGCGTGTTGGTCTTCATTCTGCAGCTGAACTGCTTTACACACGTCCTTCTGTCTGCATCTGTGCTCGTGTTGCAGATGTTGGAGGAGATCTGATCCTGATTTCAGCAGATTTACAGATCATACATGGTAAAGGTGTTTAATGTTCCACTTCTGTGCACAAGACAAGTCACTTTTATTTGTATAGCCTTTCACAATACACACAGTTTCAGAGCATCCGTACAGAAATGTGTGATATAATGCCGAACACTCCACAGTATAGCAGTTTACAGTTACAGTAAAGATCTGCTCTATGTATATGTTCAATAAAAAAAAAGATTTAATTGATATTAAAAATATCATCAGTAACAACAGACGGATGTCTTTCTTTGTTCGTAATGAACGGCAGCACAAGATTTAATACCTGTTCACACCAATAACCAGAACTATAAAAACACATTTTGTCGTCTACGTGCTTTTTAAACTCGGATGGATTCTGATGGTTTTTACATTTACATTTATGCATTTGGCAGAGGCTTTTATCCAAAGCGACTTACAGTGCATTTCAAGAACACATACTTGCTTTCCCTGGGAATCGAACCCATGACCTTGGTGTCGCGAGCGCCAGCGCTCCACTGTTTGAGCTACAGGAAAACTGTCTAACATTCATCAGCTGTAAAGAAATTGTGTGATTCCGGTGTCGTTATAGTTACAGTTATAGTTATTGTTATTGTTGTAGTTGTAGATGTAGTTATTGTTATAGTTATAGTTATAGTTATTGTTATAGTTATTGTTATAGTTGTAGTTGTGATGTGAACTCCGCAGTTCTCAAAGAATTAGAACAATTATTTAAACTTTATAGTTATTGTCTATGGTGTGAACGGTCCTTGAGACCTAAACATATCCGAGAATACTGGAAAAATGACTAAATGAATGAATATGAAATTATGTTTGAGATAAACACTTTCTGTTCCTCATCCGGCAATAAGAATAATGTTTGTACGTCATCATCTCCATCAGAATGAAATGCATATTCAAAACAAGACTAAAAAAAACAAGAACAATAAAAAAAACACTTTAAAAAGTATAAAAATACATTAATCATCTTTATATGCTTGCGTGTCCTTCAACATTCTCACGTCTGCTCTCATATAATGCAGAGGATTTAGTTCATTTCCCAGGAATCTAATTTCGACTCAAGTACCCTGAACATTCATCGTCGTCTTCCTCTTCTTCCTCTGGAATGTGTTTCCCAGTGGAGTTCAGTGACTGTGGATGGGTCAGTAACTGGTTCTGAGGATATAACAGCAGCTCGTCTATAACACTGCAGGTTTCTTCAGGTTCAGCAGAAACTCCTGGTATGGTCACTGAGAACAGGTTCACATCCGCAGCGCTCTCTCCGTCGTCCTCGTGTGTGTGCAGAGCGATGCTGGAGCTCTGAGGAGGACTCGTTCCCTGAGGAGAAGCTGTCGGCTCAAACACAATCAGACTCTGAGCGTCTGTGGAGGAGCTGAGGCTCGCGTGAACATCGCCACTCCAATCACAGCTGGAGGACACTGGGCAAACCAGCAGAGGGGAACCTCGAGCGTCCAGATAGTGTGCCACTACTCTCTCGTACTTCACGCTCTCCTCCTCGTCTTCCTCCTCGCCGCTGCTCTTCGTCTTCTGGACCGAGTCTCTGTCCTCAAAGAGTGTGTTGATGAGTTCAGCGGGAGTGAAGAGAAGGACTTTATTCCCGCTCTCGATCGAGCTCTGGAAAACAACAGGCATTCGTTATACAGGGTCAAAATGACAGAAGTTGAGCTGATGAGGCGATGTTATGCTAACACTTTACAATAATGTTCATTAGTTTACATTAGTTTAATTATTAGCGTATTAGTAGAGCATTAGTAACGTATTAGAAGAGTATTGGTGGAGTATTAGTAGAATATTAGTGGAGTGTTAGTAGAGTATCAGTAGAGCATTAGTAGAGTATTAGTGGATTATTAGTAGAGTATTAGTAGAGTACTAGTAGAGTATTAGTGGATTATTAGTAGAGTATTAGTAGAGTATTAGTAGAATATTAGTGGAGTGTTAGTAGAGTATGAGTAGAGCATTAGTAGAGTATTAGTGGATTATTAGTAGAGTATTAGTAGAGTACTAGTAGAGTATTAGTGGAGTACTATTATAGTATTAGTGGAGTATTATTAGGGTATTGGTAGAGTATTAGTATAGTATGTAGAGTATTAGTAGAGTATTAGTAGAGCATTAGTAGAGTACTAGTAGAGTACGAGTAGAATATTAGTGGAGTACTATTATAGTATTAGTAGAGTATTAGGGTATTGGTAGAGTATTAGTAGAGTATTAGTAGGGTGTGTCAAATGCCAGTTGGCCGATAACATTTTTATGAATTTTAACAATGCAATGCTGTGAGAACAAACTTGAACAAACGCTCAGAAGATGCTAAAGGCCTCGACTGGTTCTGAGAAAGCTGCGTCAGACAGTGCTAAACTGAGGTCCTTCACTTCTTCTTGCGCTTGAACGAGCATCTAGCTTATTTCATTTGTATCTCTATTGTATTTATTTTTGCTTTTGCTTGTATTTTGATTATTTGTACTTATTTTATTACTGACTGTTTACTTGTCTTTATTAATGTTTTTAAGTTAGGCTAGTAGTTTTAGCTACTGACTAGAAGTAACTACATATCAACTTATTCTACTAACCTGAACCCTAACCGTCTACTAATACTCTAATAACTCTAATTAAGAGTAATCAAAATAACCGTTTATATTTCCTGTAGTCGTTGTTCGTCTGTGTTTTGATGATGCATGTATCTGGTTTATGTTGGAATATGTTCTGTGGTCACTGTTCTCTTATATTGGTTCGTTATGTCAGAGAATAAAGAGTAAAATAAAAAATATCCGTTTAAAGAGGTCATGTGATGCTTTTTAATGTTTTCCTTTTGCTTTCGCGTGTGATGTATCTGTGCATGTATATGATCTGCAAAGATATAAAAGGGATTTATTCTGACAGAGAACACAGATCCAGGCCTTCGATCCGAGTCCAGATATTACTCTCCTGCATCACTTCATCAAATCTAACATGTCTTGCATCATGTAGAGTGTGTTGCTCTCACCAGGACAGCTGGAAGCGGCGGCTTCAGACAGAAGAAGCGAGAGATCAGTCTCGGAGAACACATCAGTAACAGCAGCGTCAGCAGACACAGGACGACAGAGATCACTGCATCTGAAACACACACACACACACACACACACACATCAGTAACAGCAGTATCAGCAGACACAGGACGACAGAGATCACTGCATCTGAAACACACACACACACACACATCAGTAACAGCAGTATCAGCAGACACAGGACGACAGAGATCACTGCATCTGAAACACACACACACACACACACACACACATCAGTAACAGCAGCGTCAGCAGACACAGGACGACAGAGATCACTGCATCTGAAACACACACACACACACACACACACACATCAGTAACAGCAGTATCAGCAGACACTGGACGACAGAGATCACTGCATCTGAAACACACACACACACACACACACACACACACATCAGTAACAGCAGTATCAGCAGACACAGGACGACAGAGATCACGGCATCTGAAACACACACACACACACACACACACACATCAGTAACAGCAGTATCAGCAGACACAGGACGACAGAGATCACTGCATCTGAAACACACACACACACACACACACACATCAGTAACAGCAGCGTCAGCAGACACTGGACGACAGAGATCACTGCATCTGAAACACACACACAACACTGGACTTCAGAAACACACACACAACACTGGACTTCAGGAACACACACACAACACTGGACGACAGAGATCACTGCATCTGAAACACACACACAACACTGGACTTCAGAAACACACACACAACACACACACAACACTGGACGACAGAGATCACTGCATCTGAAACACACACAACACTGGACTTCAGAAACACAAACACACAACACTGGACTTCAGAAACACACACATAACACTGGACTTCAGGAACACACACACACACACACACAACACTGGACTTCAGGAACACACACACAACACTGGACGACAGAGATCACTGCATCTGAAACACACACACAACACTGGACGACAGAGATCACTGCATCTGAAACACACACACAACACTGGACGACAGAGATCACTGCATCTGAAACACACACACAACACTGGACGACAGAGATCACTGCATCTGAAACACACACACAACACTGGACGACAGAGATCACTGCATCTGAAACACACACACACACACACAACACTGGACTTCAGGAACACACACACAACACACACACACAACACTGGACGACAGAGATCACTGCATCTGAAACACACACAACACTGGACTTCAGAAACACACACACACACAACACTGGACTTCAGAAACACACACACAACACTGGACTTCAGAAACACACACACAACACTGGGCTTCAGAAACACACACACACAACACTGGACTTCAGCGCACATTCACCGAACAGTATTTCAGCAAGTAAACCACTCAGTGCTTTCACACTCGACTCCACTGCTGGGTCCAAACCAGAGCTCAGTTACTCCCCGTTTCCCTGGTTTGGTTTATCTTGTATTTTTGTGATAAACATTTTCGCAGTATGTTTCATCAGTGTGAGAATTAGCAGCACCTCTTAACCACTGTAAATAGATACCGACTTAGACCCAGTTGTTCAAAAGAAGAAGATAAAAGGATTCTGAAATCGGATTAGATGACGAAATCCAATCTTGGTTTTGATCTGGATCAAAATGTTTTTGTAAAATGATCCAAAAAATTCTGGATTATCCTGATCCTAGTATAAGGGTGGATTTCAGATAAATCTTACAATGTTTGCATCATGTTGTCACTATTAACGACTCTGTTTTCAAGTAAACCTGAAACTTTTTATGCGTTTTGTCCGTTCATTTACACGACAACTGCGTTTGGGGGCCTGAAAACACAAACTTTTGAAAACGGGATTAAAAGTGCACGTGTTTGAAAACGATATTGTTATTGTGTCCGTGTAAACAACAAAAAAGTAAATTTGTAAAAACAGTCACATCATGCGTATTATGTGTTCAGTCACTAGACGCGTGTTTTTTCTTTACAAAGTGACATCGCCATCTACTGGCCTAGCAGCAGAATACAGCGATTTTAGTCGTTTTCCTGGATCCGTATGAATGGAGATCATTGTGACAACGCTGTCATCTGTACGTGAAAAATGTGAAGGAAAAACTTTTCCATTTTTAGTATTTAGTACATCACTAGTTTCTTTGTGTTTTAGTTTTGGTCTTCGGTTAGAAATTGTATATGAAATTTTAAATACAGTATATTAAATATTGAAAAACTATCCATGTTTTTCAAACTGTGGTACGGATACCACTGTTGTGCTCTTTCTAGTGATACTCACTACACTCACTTTCTAGTGATACTCAGTTAACTGCTATATTGAATATTATATTCTGCTATACTCCATTTTGAATGAGTGACTCCGGGCGGGAGTTTATCCCGTCACTTCACCACGTGACAGCAGCAAGCCGGCTCCTGATTGGTGAACGCGGCGCGAACAGACGCCAAAGTTCAGATTTTTCAACCCGGGCGTCAGACGCGAATTCGTGCCAAACGCGTGAATGCACAAAAAACACCAAATAAAATCATTTGCGTGTCCACCACGCCGCGCTAAATGCCTCCTTCGCGCCACAGGACCTCCAGACGCGCGTAAGCGCGTCTTTACATTAACTTAACATTGAAATCACTTGCGCCAGACGCTCTATTCGCATTTGGTGTGAACGCAGCATTAGTTCTCATTCATTCTCAGTTGCCATGGTTACCATAGCCATAGCTTCACACCTGTTCCCTGTTCTGTTGACTATCTTTCACTGTGTATGTACAGCATCAGCTTCTTCAGTGTTTGCACTGCCACACCTTTGCTACTGTTTGGATTCTCTTTGTTTTTTGTTATTAATAAATAATGTTGCTGCGTTTAGATTCTTCCTTCTTGTTTTTGCCTGACACATACTGTATATACATATACACACATTTATATTTTGTGCTTGATTTAATCAGCAATTACAGTGATAAAGTAGCTAAGGATCTGTTAAGCCTAGAATAATACATGTAGATTTTCCCCCTCCCATAAAATGATCCCCAAACAGTTGTCAAAAATAATATGTTTGATTTCAACTGTCATTTATCACTGTGTATTATGACAACACAATCATCAGAGATGAACCAGTAGCTTCTAACAACTGCAACCCTCATTGAATACATATTTTTATTCATTTGTCGTGGGTCAGATGAGGGGGAAGGTGTTTGTATCATTGTATTGTGCAGTTTCCTCTCAAGTGACCCGACGCTGACGGTTGTTCTGCCTGTTGTTTCTATATAAAGCTTTGTACTATTAAGTCCCACTGGAAATCCAGATCTGGTAATATCAGGATCAAGGTGATCCAATCCAATGACGCTTTGAAAAACCAGCACAAAACTAAGATGGATTCCCGGATCCTGGATTGCAAAACATGGGATTTCCAAATCCAGATCACTCTAATCCAGATTAAACTGTTTGAACAACTGGGCTGCAGCTTCACGAATCACAGCTGGGTTTGGGTGACAGTCTCATGCAATTCATCCAATACAACAACTTTCAGTTTAGAAGCAGCTGTCGAGGACATGATTATCTGATGCACTTTACTTGGCCATTATATTGAATCTGCAGGATCAGTCTAATAGGGTTAGAGTCTGGAGAAAACTGAATACCTGAGACATCAGTGGTGTGAGGGACGTCGGCACACACTGGATCTCTGTGTGGTGTTCTGCGATCCTTGATCCTGACATTCACACAGTACCTTCGGCCAGGGGCCAGACCATCAAGGGGAACGGTCCTCAACCCTTCAGTCTCCATCTCAAACTACCAGTCAACACAAACAGCAGCAATTACAACACATAACATATCAAATAATGTTAAAAAGAGCCGTGAGAAGTAGGGCTGTAATCTCCCAGTCGATTAGTCGATTATTTGGTCGATACGTTCTGGCTCGACCAAAATTCTGATTGGTCGATTTTTTGCCGCGTTCATTTCATTAGTTTTGTCGCGTTCATTTCATCAGGTGGAAAGCACTAATTGCTAATGGGGGTGTTTTCAGAGCATCCCTGTTTCACAGGTAACAGTCTGTCTTCAGAACACCCCCCTTGTTTTCACTTCTTTTGGATTAGCCCAACTCACCGGAGAAGAGAGACAGATTGAAGAAAGTAGGCTACTAGAAGGTTTGCTGAATATTACTTGATCTGGTTTGTTTAATAAATATTTTTTTATTAAAGTGGACGTGCCTTTTGTGTTTAAGAGTAAAAGCTTTAAGTTAATAGTCTATTCGTGTCTCAGCCGCGAAGCTGAGCTCCTATGTTCAGCCCATAGACTGTAAAAAATAGGTTCAGCCTCACTCTGTGCGAGCTGCACAGAGCGGCTGAAATTATAGTGTCTGTCAGTTATTAAAATACATATGACAGAAACAATTGTCTAAATTATGTTGCATATTCCTCAAAAGTTCTTGTCATGATATCACTAGTTGACAACATAGTACTATTTTCGGAAATCATAGGCTATGATATTGCGCAGGTGCACGTGATGCAGCGCTGTCAGAGCCGACAGACTCGTGTGTCAGACTCATTTTAGTGCAAATTAATTACGTCAAAAACGATTTAATACTGCAAATAGCCTACTAGTTTTTTATGTTTATTTATAATTCATTTAGGCGGACAACAAGGCTACCAAGTACTGCGCACAGTGCGCAGCTAATTAATTTAACGATTTTTTTCTAACGTCATTTTTAGTCGATTTTAGTCGATTTTTAGTCGAAAACTTCAGGACTTCAGTCGACCAAGATTTTCTTTGGTTGAGTACAGCCCTAGTGAGAAGTCGTTCATTTAACCAGGTTAAAAACTCATTGAGATTAAAATCTCTTTTATGGCAATGGCAATGGCAATTTATTTATATAGCACAATTAAATACAATTTACATTGTCCAATGTGCTTTACAGTAATTAATAAAAAAAATCATACAAACTAACAACAATAAAACGACAGTACAAATATAGATTTGAATAAAATATCATAAAATAAGTGCTTCACCAATTTAAAATAATAGTGAGATACAATGGAATGGTGCGTCACCATATGTTAAATGCCTTATCAAACAAATATGTTTTTAACTTGGATTTGAAAACAAATAACGATGAGGCCACTCTAATTGAAATGGGCAAGTCATTCCATAATCTAGGGGCAACTATGGAAAAGGCACGGTCCCCCCTACCCTTCAATTTTGACTTCGGGATAGACAGGAGTCTCTGATTTGATGACCGAAGCGATCTAGTTGGATGATGCTCGGTCAATAGAGCAGACAAGTAGGGTGGAGCCAGACCATTTAAAGATTTGTAAACAAAAAGTAAAAGTTTAAACTCCACTCTATAATGCACTGGCAACCAGTGTAAAGAACGTAAAATTGGCGTGATATGACTACGTTTTTTTGCACCCGTCAGAAGTCTAGCTGCCGCATTTTGTACTAACTGTAATCGTGACATTGTTGAGTGACTAATCCCAACGTAGAGAGAGTTGCAGTAATCCAACCTTGAAGAAATAAATACGTGTATTACTTTTTCAAAATTTTTAAAGGAAAGAAATGTCTTTACTTTTGATAATAGTCTTAGCTGAAAAAAGCAGGATTTCACAACTAAATTTATTTGCCTCTCAAATTTCAAAGTTTCATCAAATACTACACCCAAATTTCTCACCCACGGCTTCACACAAGAAGACAAACCACCAAAATTTACTTTAGGAATGGTGGAAAAGTCAGAGGGTCTAAATAAAATAATTTCCGTTTTGCTCTCATTAAAATTCAGAAAATTTGAAGACAACCAAGTCTTTACTTCGGTCAAACAGGCCATAAGAGTTTCCAGATCATCTGAAGAGCGTTTTAAGGGCAGATAAATTTGAGTGTCATCCGCATAAAAATGGAATGACAACCCGTGTTTTCTAATAATAGAACCCAGTGGAAGCATGTATAAAGAAAAGAGAATGGGGGCCAAAATAGACCCTTGAGGAACCCCACATGATAACACAGCCTTACTAGAGGAATATTCCCCAATCTTCACTGAGAAGCTTCTGTTTGTAAAATAAGATATAAACCAGTCCAGTGCACTGCCAGTAATGCCTGCACACTGTTCCAATCGGGCAATAAGTACAGAGTGATCTACTGTATCAAATGCAGCAGTTAGATCTAAAAGCACAAGAACTGCATAGTCGCCAGAGTCACAGGTTATTAGTACATCATTAAAAACCTTAAGCAATGTAGTCTCTGTCGAGTGATGTTTTCTAAACCCAGATTGAAAAGTTTCAAAAATCGCATTATCAGTTAAGAAGCTTTGTAATTGTTGGAGGACTATTTTCTCCAAAATTTTAGTCATAAATGAAAAATTGGAGATTGGTCTAAAATTGGCTAACATTGTGGGGTCCAGGTTTTGTTTTTTAAGTAAGGGGTAGACTGATGCATGTTTAAGCGGTTCAGGTATAATACCAGTTTCTAAGCAACGATTTAACATGACCAGAAGAAAAGAACGAACATCATCAAATACTTGTTTGAGAAAAAATGGAGGAATAACATCAGCAGAAGAGCCTGAAGGCCTAAGGTGCTCTACTATTTCTTGAAGCTGAGTGTCAGTAATATGGTTAAATCGGCTAAAAACAGCCGTACAGCTATTGTGAATTGAGGGATCAGAAGGAGATGGAATAATTCCTAATCTTAGATCATTTATCTTACTAACAAAAAACTTTAAAAAGTCCTCACACATAGATGAAGACACATCCGCAAGAGAGCAGACCGAGGGGTTGATAGTGGCGTTAATAATTTTAAAAAGAATTTTGGGTCTATGACAGTTCTTATTAATAATTTCAGTAAAATACCTTGATTTGGCTACTTTTAGCGATTTCTGATATTGAGATAACGAATCTCTAAACATTTCAAACGAGACCTGAAGTTTGTCTCTTTTCCATTTACGCTCCGCTCTCCTACAAATCTGCCTAAGAGAGCGTATTGTATCATCTCGCCAGGGTTCAATTCTTGGTTTAAAATTTTTTACCTTGAGTGGTGCAACTGTGTCTAAGACGTTTTCACATATAGAATTAAACATAGACAACAGCTCTTCAGCACTCATATTACCAAGACAGTCTTCCATTGGTAGAGTAACATCATGGAAAGCTAAAGAAAAGGCATTTTTGGTAGCATTCGTAATAACCCGAGAGCGGCAAGCGTGATTAATAGATTTAGGTGCATCAAACCTA